>NC_088401.1:29821424-30129549 GCF_034236695.1 Oncorhynchus nerka | reverse complement strand
TATGATATATGAAAAAGGAAATGATCACACAGAACTAAGGAAATTCTAAAATAATATTTGTCATCGAATGGTTAATCCAGATGTTGACAGAATAACGGGGATAGAAGACGTTTCGATTTTTACGCAAAACAATCCAGACTAGTGTTTCCAAGACGGTACGGGAAGCGTAACTTCTCTATCAAAATAGTTTGTTTAACTCCATAACTTTGGGTCTGCATTGTTCGAATAAATCCAGCATCAGAATAATATCAAATATACGTTTTAAATGAAACCCCCTAAATGCAACCAGCTGTTGCGGGTTGCGTGCAGTCATGGAGGCGTCCAGAACCATACCCAATAACTTTTGGCAATGAAGGGAAAACGCACTCCGCTAGTCTAGATTTAAAGAGACAGTGCACCTTATTTAAAGGGAGATGATGAAATAAATCAGAGGGAACCCCTTCAGTATACAATAACCTAGGCAAAATTTTACATGAAGCAAATGATACAACATTGGCATTGCATAGGCTATGATGAGCACATATTAGCTTTTGGACATGCACTATGTGATTTGAAGGACGTGCTATATATGTACATATATATAACTGGTTGTGTTTGAATACTCATACTAGCTTATAAATAGTTTGCAAAAAATAAACATTTATAGTATGTGACATTTCGAAAATAGTACTCTGAATGCGTTATCTAAATGGGCAATTGCGTTGATTCCCGCCATTCGTTCATTTTTGTACAGACGGTCAATTTATCTTATTATCAGCTGTTGTCAAACACGTGAGTCGGAAAAGATTAGTTAATTTTAGTAGATCAAACCCTGAAATTAGTATGCAGTTTAAGTATGTAGTATGCTAGTATGGCTATTCAGACACGACCTCTGTCTACCTTTGTGACAATTCACTACTCTAGTAGTACTACCACCAATTTCCCGCATGAAACTCCCATGACCAGGCTCTTTTACTATACGTGGACATGGGCACTATTCAAGTGTCAGTATTTAATGGGAATGACTTTCCTGAGCAGATAACAAGTGATAAAAATCTATTATTGGAAACGTTCCATTGTTAATACGTTTAAACAGGAATAGGAAATATCAATGATATATAAATATCCATGATATTTCACGTTCATTGAACATCCTTTAGGTATCAAACCCTGTGGCCTTTGTGTTGTACTGACCATGGGAAAAAGTTTGCTGAATAGCACAATCCATGTTTATACACTTATCATGGAAATAATGAAGTGTGTGTCTGTTCTATTGTTCCCAAGACATAATTTAAAATAAATAAGGAAAATAATTGGTAACACTTTACTTGATAACCAGCGTCATTACACGTTATGACACGGTCATAACCATGCCATAATATGTCTTAACAGCTGACATAACCTGTTATAATATGGTCATAACACTGTCATGACCCACATTTTTACAGCTGTTGTGACATATATTGCGTAATTGTATGGCTGGTTATGACGCCTGCATTAGAATAAAACCTGAACATGGTTTCAGCCTAGCTCAGTGCTTGCTGTGGTGGTGAGGCAGCCAGCGGGAAAATACGGAGCGTAAGGGTTGGTAAAGTTCTCTAGTTGCGCCGTGATTGGCTCAGTGTTCTGTCACTCATAGGGACACTTACATCGCCGCAAAATTTACAGGTAGAGCTTGAAAATTCAAGCCCCTTGGGTGCTGCAATAGTTACATTAGTGCCCATCCAAGAAGGCTCAAGGTCATTACCGCTTTGATTGGACTGATCATGTCAACATTACACTTTCAAAATCTTAGCTAGCAAGCTAGAAGTCATCATCATGAATCAAGTCGACAATCTACTGGCAAATCCTTTTCACTCCTTGTCATGTGAAGAGAAATAATGGATAAAACGCATCGGTGCTCATGGGCCATTGAACATAAACATATATACACTACTCAAAAAAATAAACACTAAAATAACACATCCTAGATCTGAATGAATGAAATATTCTTATTAAATACTTTTTTCTTTACATAATTGAATGTGCTGACAACAAAATCACACAAAAATGATCAATGGAAATCAAATTTATCAACCCATGGAGGTCTGGATTTGGAGTCACACTCAAAATGAAAGAAAACCACACTACAGCCTGAATCAACTTTGATGTAATGTCCTTAAAACCTGTCAAAATGAGGCTCAGTAGTGTGTGTGGCCTCCACGTGCCTGTATTACCTCCCTACAACGCCTGAGCATGCTCCTGATGAGGTGGCGGATGGTCTCCTGAGGGATGTCCTCCCAGACCTGGACTAAAGCATCCGCCAACTCCTGGACAGTCTGTGGTGCAACGTGTCGTTGATGGATGGAGCAAGACAATGATGTCCCAGATGTGCTCAATTGGATTCAGGTCTGGGGAACGGGCGGGCCAGTCCATAGCATCAATGCCTTCCTCTTGCAGGAACTGCTGACACACTCCAGCCACATAAGGTCTAGCATTGTCTTGCATTAGGAGGAACCCAGGGCCAACCACACCAGCATATGGTCTCACAAGGGGTCTGAGGATCTCATCTCGGTACATAATGGCAGTCAGGCTACCTCTGGCGAGCACATGAGGAATGCCACCCCACACCATGACTGACCCACCGACAAACCGGTCATGCTGGAGGATGTTGCAGGCAGCAGAACGTTCTCCACGTCGTCTCCAGACTGTCAGACTGTCACATATTCTCAGTGTGAACCTGCTTTCATCTGTGAAGAGCACAGGGTGCCAGTGGCGAATTTGCCAATCTTGGTGTTCTCTGGCAAATGCCAAACGTCCTGCACGGTGTTGGGCTGTAAGCACAACCCCCACCTGTGGACATCAGGCCCTCATACCACCCTCATGGAGTCTGTTTCTGACCGTTTGAGCAGACACATGCACATTTGTGGCCTGCTGGAGGTCATTTTGCAGGGCTCTGGCAGTGCTCCTCCTGCTCCTCCTTGCACAAAGGCGGAGGTAGTGGTCCTGCTGCTGGGTTGTTGCCCTCCTACGGCCTCCTCCACGTCTCCTGATGTACTGGCCTGTCTCCTGGTAGCGCCTCCATGCTCTGGACACTACACTGACAGACACAGCAAACCTTCTTGCCACATCTCGCATTGATGTGCCATCCTGGATGAGCTGCACTACCTGAGCCAGTTGTGGGGGTTTTAGACTCCATCTCATGCTACCACTAGAGTGAAAGCACCGCCAGCATTCAAAAGTGACCAAAACAACCAGGAAGCATAGGAACTGAGAAGTGGTCTGTGGTCCCACCTGCAGAACCACTGCTTTATTGGGGGTGTCTTGCTAAATGCCTATAATTTCCACCTGTTGTCTATTCCATTTGCACAACAGCATGTGAAATTTATTGTCAATCAGTGTTGCTTCCTAAGTGGACAATCAGTATTGCTTCCTAAGTTTGATTTCACAGAAGTGTGATTGACTTGGAGTTACATTGTTGTTTAAGTGTTCCCTTTATTGTTTTGAGCAGTGTATATATTTTACCTTTATTTAACTAGGCAAGTCAGTTAAGAACAAATTCTTATTTTCAATGATGGCCTAGGAACAGTAGGTTAACTGCCTTGTTCAGGTGCAGAACGATAGCTTTTTACCTTGTCAGCTTGGGGATTCGATCTTGCAACCTTTCAGTTACAACTCTAACAACTAGGCTACCTGCCGCCATTACGCAACAAACATTACACAACAATTTGGAAATCGCATATTCATCAATGAGTGTTTTGGAAGGAATCAGTGGCTAACTGTAAGCATTGCAATCACTAGCCTGCTATTCAGTGGAGTGGGTGTGTTGTCCAAGTCTAGGTCTAAGGATCTCTTTTTCCAAGCTTAAATGGATAGACATTCAAAGTGGGCCATGCTGTCAATCCAGCATGACGTCTGCCGTGCTCAGAATCGAAAACAACTGGGGATTCAAAAAAAAAGAACAAAAAAAAAAGAGCTCCGACCGGGAAAAAATGTTTTGAACGGTCATCCAACTCAGAATTGGAAGTCAGGAACTCATGCCTCTTTCTAGAGCTTCGATCTGAAGATCCCTAACGTCATCATGATTCAACCTTGTTATTTCCCAGTTGTTTTGAGAGCACCATACATCCAGAGAATGCGAGACTTTGATGACAAAGTTCGATGACAGAAATTTGCCCATGAAGCCTGTTAAAGTGAGCACAGCACAACAAGGTGAGTTAAAAAATGTCTTGTATGCTGCTTCATAATTGATTTAACATGCAAGGGAGATATGTATACTGTAGCTAATACTAACTGTATGTTGTGTAGTAAGCTGTTAGTAGCCCATGTGCCTTTCCCCTTATAACTTAGCCTACTGTTCTGACTTGGTGGTGCACCTGTAGCATATAGCCTGTTTTAGAGAAATGTCACCATCAAATATTGTAAGAGCTTTAATTGTCTGCTTATATGCCCCCCTTATTTATCCTACTAATCGGACTTGGTATACAGGTAGAATACTGTAAGAACGGCCCATGTTCTGAATTCTGTCGCTGTACATTTCAAAGGTGCTGAACAAATAGTTATATTGACTACGTTCGTCCTAGCTCGCTCATTGTCTTAATCAAAATTATGGATTGCCTCAACCACTCGTCGTCCCATTATGCCATAGTTTGTACATTTCAATCATAAGTAGAAACCAAATTTGATTATTAAGCAAGTCAGCCAGTGTTTTTTTTTTTAATGCAGTAAACTGTTTCACTGCCAGACAAGGCTCCGCTGATATCCAGGTGTAGCGGTAAGGTGTTGGGACAAAATAAATGTATGCACGATAACGCTCGCTCACTGGAGCTGCTTCTTGTTTTTACCTGATAGGAGTGGAACTCATCTGTTGCAATAGTCCATCCAGTTGTAGGTTCCAAGACACCTTTCTGCACACTAGTGTTGTACTGCGTTGTTTGTGGTCCGCCTGTTAGCTTTCCCGATTCTTGCGCTTTTCGCCCACAGGACTGCCGCTGATGGGATGTTTTCTATTTGTCGCACCATTCTCGGTAAACTCTAGACACTATTGTGCATGAAAAGCCCAGGATGGCGGCCATTTCTGATGTACTGGATCCGGCACGCCTGGCAACAACGATCATACCAAGCTCAAAGTCGCTTAGGTTACTAATTTTAGCCCATTCTTACATTCAAATCGAGCAGTAACTGAATGCCTTCATGCCTATTTTATATAGCAAGCTACCGCCACGTGACACGTCTGTAGGCGTGATCTATTTTCATTCATGAATGGTGTACCTAATGAACATTCTAGTCAGTTTGTGTGTATAGTAATGTATGCATTCAAGTCTGTAATGTCTAAGTTACTAAATTGTTTGTCTAATGTTTTGTGTCGGACCACAGGAAGATAAGCTGTTGCCATTTGCTAATTTCTTTTTCAATCTACTTGATTTTTGTTTGTCTCTGAAGGGATCAAAAGCCAAGCCCCCAAACCTTTTACAGCAAACCATTGCTGCCACACTGGAATGCACACCAAGAATGTGTTCTACATCCTTAATTTAAGAGTTTTACTGACACACGTGCAGGCGAGCGTGAGAGGTAAATAAAACAAATAAAAGGAAACTGCAGCCAATACCATAAAAACAGTTGTAACTAACCGGTTCTCTGGTCTAAGAATTGATACCGCCGCACACAACGATAGAGAGAGGAGTTTTTAGAAATACACACCATTCATATTGTGGTTTAAAGCAATTACAAATGCATGCACAGTGCATGCTACGGTCTAAGGTTTACATGTCATAAATTAGAGTAATATGTGAAGTTTAACACACTGACGTCTGAAGCCCACTAACAAAGTAACAGTGCTAAGGGCTTGCTTATTTTCTAAAATATGTTTTTGGCAGGGACAGTTATAAGCAGTACAATTACTTTAATATAAAGTACTTATAGTTTAAAAGCCTATTATGCTGATGTGAAGGCTACCTCAAAACAACTAATAGGTCAAAATACTTTATTTTTTAAAACATTCAATAAAAATATCACGTAAACATTTGAACCCCTTTGAGGGTCACGCATTAAACTGATTAGATAAGTTCTGGGAGATGGTTGTTGTGCATCCAATGTGAATACACACACACCGAGGCACAGGGGTAAGGGTTGGCAGTAGGGTTTGTATTGACTTCAGCAACAGACAGACAGAAGGCAGACTCTGCCGCCGTTGCGGTGGTATCTGGCCCCATTGCATCCTGGGAGAACACGGCAGCGGTAGAGGAGGTAGTAGGGATGCCAATGGACTCCAGGCCAGAGCCAGAAGAGAGACTGCCGTCAGCCTCACAGGACATGGGGAGAGGAGAAGCAGGGCTGACATCTGCAGTGGATATGGTGGTGGAGCATGCAGGTAGAGGTTCTCCACAGGTCCTCTTGGACAGCCGCCGATTCAAAGCACGCATGGTCACAGGAATAGACATACATCTGAATCAGAAGAGCAAGACGATGAATATCGAAGACATGAAACCAACAACTCATGAAGTAAATACTCAGTGTAAGAATGTGGTCTTTGCCTAGAGACAAAATTAAGCAGTAGGACTGAGAAAAGATGGATCTAGTGGGAGAATACACCCTAAACCTCTTTAGGACTCTGGAGACATATTCATCCATGGATTCTGACCCCACTGCAAACAGACTGCAGGTGAGCTTCCGGGAGTCTGCCACATTCACCAGCACTGCAAGACAACAATACACCACACTAAACCCTGAGTAGAGAACATGGAGTGTAACATACTGTATTGTGATTCTGCTAAACTGACCCCTGCAGAGTAGAGATAACAAATACTCACAAACAGATAGAGAGTCACTGTCAGATAGGTGAAAGGTCACAGAGAGGCTGGAACCTGACTCAGGGAGGACTTCGCAGTATAGGTCACACACTGGACCTAGAAAAGGGGGTTTGGTTATAGCCAAGTCAACAATGTTCACTCATATGAACAGTTTGACATAAGTAATCTGATGAATGGTTGCATCCTTATGACACATTAGATACCATCCATGTAATAACTAAATAGTATTCTGTGACATTTGGGGATTGTAGGATTAGAACCCTGATGTATGCTCAGTTGCTCACTTACCTGGGCTAGGCCTGAGAGAGGTAATGCAGCTGGCCAGTAGAGTGTTAATTACACACTGGTGGCGGAGCAGCTCCAGTAGGGCAGGGACATGGGCGGGGTGGGTAAAGGGAATGGTACTCATCAGCGTCCCCATCAGAGCAGCTTCTTCCCATGCAGCCCCCGGCAGCACATAGCTGTGTATCTCTTTACCTGGGAGGGGCTGGATGGAGAAGACCGGTGTGTCAAAATGATTACCTTTGATGGAATGCTGAGTAGAAGAAAGTGGTGTAGGTCTTACTGTGCACAGCTGTCAATGATATACCGGTAGTGCCAGTATGATATACGTTGTAGAGCAAAATTATAAATCCGTAAGCATTCAAAATCTGTTTTGGTTTAAGCATATATACACACAAACCACTAGAAAGTGGGCATCTTGGCCATCCCATGTTTTGTTGCCACCATTCTCCCCTAATAAGGTCATCATCAACTGGGGAAAAGGTGCCCACTGCAGGTCAGCATCAGCTATGGCAACATCTAGGAAACAGTAGCAGTTTGATCACAAGAAAGGAAGTTGTACAACGACGCGTTCAATTGAAATGTGTCTGGTATCATCCCAATGTGAATTACAGTGCAAGAAGACCCACTTATTCACAGATAAGACTATAAGCACAATTGAATCTTACTAAAAAAGGAGTATCAAAGCATACAAACCTGTAATTTGGCTGAGCTTCTCAACAAAGGAAGAGAGCATTGGTAGGGGTGGCTGCAGTTTGAGCTGGAAGCAGGCTGGCATCATTTCAGAGAGCACCTCACAGAGAGGACTGAACAATGGTAGACTGCAACAACAAAAAACACAAACTCAAGCTCTTTATTAGCATAGCTGTCTTAATGTGGGATTTCATCCTAATATGGGGAATTCCATGTCTTAGAAAACCTCAGATATCAATGCATCATTTGAAAATAGTAATATAATGACATTGAGATAGTTACCCCTGGGCGTCAAGCTGAGGTGGTTGTGGGATGACAGATGCCATCTGGAGCTTGTGTGTAGAGTCAGTTGGCCCCACTGTCACCAAGGCCAACTGGCCAACACTGCCCCTTTCTGCAACTCCATAGCAGAACACAACAGTACTTAATTATATATATTTTAAGAAACAGCATTCAAATGCAGTTGCGACTGTTCCAAAACATACCTGAATCGGACATCTCCAACAGAATGTCAGAAGGGCTGATGTAGTATTGGATAGTCATTGGGATACCTGAATAGGACAGACACACAAAAAAAGCATATTTCTGTTAGTCATAGAGGGTGATCGAGCAGCTAAAGAAATGACTAGGGGCTTTCTGGCTAATGGTCTTGCTCCCTTTATTAGTAACCTGCCTTCGCTCCCTGCCGTAAGATAGCCAATCCTGCCATTGAGAATCATGTCCACTTGAAGATTGCACTCCCTTAATGCTCTGAAAGGAGAAAAAAACGTGAATATTTCAACACAATGATATAGGATTTCATTCTAGACAACCTCTAGGTTATTTAATTCTCACAGCAAAATGCAGGAGTCAAAATTCCCTCTATTCAACTTCGGCCATTCTTATTACATTTCACTAACCTTGGCAAATGGGATATCTTCTGTAGATCTTTCCCCAAGAACTGAAGGGCTGTGTAGACCTTGATCTTGGTCTCACTAAAAGATATGTCCTGTTATCATGCCGCTTAACCAATGACATTGAATATCAACTAGTGGTAAAAAGGCAGTACTTGTCTCCAGGGATGTTGTACAGGGAGGAAAGGCCTTTCAGTTTCACTGAGAATTCTTCAAACTTCTTTGACCTGTGCAGTAATAAACAGATGGGGGTAATCTGAAGTGCCAACAATGTATACTTTGTTAGAACTTGGTAAAATAAATGTCAGGTGACTTCAGTTGACAAATTGTATTAGTCAGACCATATGTATTACATCTTACTTTAGCAGTTGAAGAAGTGACTCGCTTGACTGTAACACACAAAAAACATTGGCTTGAGTAACAGGAGTAATTTGAAACATTACGAAATGTTTTCCTATATAGGAATGAAACAATATCAGTCTAATACCACAGGGGCTTCTCCATGTTGGGCCAACTTCACATCCTCCACCTCTCCCCCAGGCAGCAGTAGGACCTCTAGGTAGAACATGTCAGCTGTGAGGTAACAGGTTGTCTCAGTGGGGCTCAGGTGGGACCCCATCCTGTACAAAACAGAGGTCAAGGCTCAATAATGAGAAATGCCATTGCAAAACACCAAGAGTGCGATGGAGGTTATTTAGTGTATAGCATCAAATGAATTCCATACTGTACAGGCCTAAGAATCTTTCGATCCAAAAATCAGGAAACTCAAAAGATGCTGCACAGATTTGGAGCATTCAAATGGGTAGAGGTCCCTGGATTATCCAGTAGAGGGACACAAAGTCTAGGCATTATATTACCGAATGAAAACAGATTACAAAATTATCATATTACCCTCTCTGTTTGGCCATTATCTCCAACCGTGATACCATGGCGCTCAAAGACGACACTGGAACAGAAAACGGTTTGGGAAATGTTTCATAAAAAGTTCTAATTTGAGTGAAGTGACCATACAACAAATGGCAGACACCATAATCATAATTCTGTATGATGACCTTCAACTGGAATGGAGTGCATTACATCTGACACTAGTCTATGCAGAAGATTGAACTTAGCTGATGTTGTGAATACAAATAGCTTATTTTTTGTTTACCATTCAGTGCTTCATGGAGTATTTTCAGACACCTAATCAGTGGTTCACAGGGTTTGGTGTCACCTCTCGATTTGTCCTATAAAATACAGATTAACACATTTTTGAGCAGCTCAATTATCCTGATAGAAAGCACTTACTACATACTATGACAGAGTTTGAGAAAGTGCATCTCTTGAGAGTCTTTAGGAACTGAATGAACTTAGGGCTTAAGACTGAGCAGCATTATTCAGGGCAGACATCTAGATGGCCCAGGCCCAACTCCAGCTGCCTTATCCCCTCGGACCGCACATCCCTGTCCGCCCAAAACCACTCAACCCCACCCCCAACAGGCCCTGGAGACTGACTGCTGCCAAGCTGAACTTCTTTCCGAGGCCACACAACCATCCCCAGTCATGGAGTGCAACTGGACAATGGCCATGGATGGATCAAGATAGATTCATCAGAGTCCAGAAAGCAGTGTCCAACTGACACAATTCCAAAAACCTTTCAGCCCATTCTAAAACGACAAACAAGAGCTTTTAAATTGTACCCCCACTGACGTTGAATCTAAACAATGATAGATCTGGGTAATGTGTTGGGAAGGGGGTGGCACTTAATCCTGGAAATTATTCCCTTTGGTGACAGATCATACCAGTTACTCAGTCAAATAAGGGACCAGTCATTTATGTAGAGTTATACTAATCTGGCTAAAAATCATCTTGGAATGCCAACATCTGGAAGGCATTTCAAGTCTTGTAGCTGAACGGTCACGGATGTTTGTCCTCAAGACAAGTTTGGTGAAACATTAGTCCAAGATGTACTGTTAAGGAGTGAAGGCTAGCCTACTCCATTAACATCCAAGACCCTTCCTTATATGTAATGTTCAGAGGTAAACTGGTTCTGGCAGCCAACTACGCCATCTAAACGTGAATCGATTCTTAATCGCAATACGGTTCTGGTAACATAAGGCCCTCTACTTTCAAATGAAAAAGAACTCCAATATATGGTCGCTTTAACCCCTGCAGCAAAATGTGTCCGGGGCATAACCCCCAGGATATTTTTGGGGGTAGAATGACTGATGTCAGACATTCTACTCCAAAATGTATGAAAATGTAATTATGTTGACAATAAATCAAATCATATTTTTGTCACATCCACACGGTTAGCAGATGTTAATGCGAGTGTAGCGAAATGCTTGTGCTTCTAGTTCCGCCAATGCAGTAATAACCAACGAGTAATCTAACTAACAATTCCAAAACTACTACCTTATACACACACACACAAGTGTAAAGGGATAAAGAATATGTACATAAAGATATGAATGAGTGATATATATCAATATCAAAGATATAAGTGATGAGAGCCACTGCAGGGAGATGAGGAGCAAGTGGTGCCTGTGTGATCGTGGCTCTCATTCGCACCACTGCTCATTCTGTTTGCTACAAATAGCCTACACATTGTAAATTGTCATTGATCTTAAAATGGATAGTATGTGTTTTTTGGCAATTAAGCCCAGATACCATTTGTCTATGCGTGCAGTTGGAAGGAAGTTGAAGGTAGTTTTGCGAGCCATCTCTAACAAGCATTTCTACAGGAAGAGCTAGCATGCTAGCTGTTCCCATAGACTTCCAGTCATTGCGCCAACGCTAGGTAGTAACTTCCTTCAAACTGCGCGCAGAGACAATAATGGTATCCATGAGTTCATCTGACTCAGGGTAAGTAGAGAAAAGCATAATTGCTGAAGTCTCGCACTATCCCTTTATAAAGTGCCTCTGCAGAGAGATATACAAAACTCACCCAAAAAATAAACGTCCCTTTTTCAGGACCCTGTCTGACAAATAAATTGCAATGGCCATACTGTGAGACGCCTAAGACAGCGCTACAGGATCGTCCTCACAGTGGCAGACCACGTTTAACACCTGCACAGGATTGATACATCCGAACATCACACCTGCAGGACAGGTACAGAATGGCAACAACAACTTCCGAAATTACACCAGGAACGCACAATCCCGCCATCAGTGCTCAGACTTTCCGCAATCGGCTGAGAGAGGCTGGACTGAGGGCTTGTAGGCCTGTTGTAAGGCAGGTCCTCAACAGACACCACCGGTAACAACGTCGCCTATGGGCACAAACCCACAGTTGCTAGACCATACAGGACTGGCAAAAAGTGCTCTTCTCTGACGATTTGCGGTTTTGTCTCACCAGGGGTAATGGTCGGATTCGCGTTTATCGTCAAAGTAATGAGCCTTACACCGAGGTCTGTACTCTGGAAGGGGATCAATTTGGAGGTGGAGGGTCCGTCATGGTCTGGGATGGTGTGTAACAGCATCATCGGACTGAGCTTGTTGTCATTGCAGGCAATCTCAACGCTGTGCGTTACAGGGAAGACATCCTCCCTCATGTGGTACCCTTCCTGCAGGCTCATCCTGACATAACCCTCCAGCCATACTGCTCAATCTGTGCGTGACTTCCTGCAAGACAGGAATGTCAGTGTTATGCCATGGCCAGTGAAGAGCCCGGATATCAATCCCATTGAGCACATCTGGGACCTGTTGGATCAGATGGTGAGGGCTAGGGCCATTCCCCCCAGAAATGTCCAGGAACTTGCAGGTGCCTTGGTGGAAGAGTGGGGTAACATCTCACAGCAAGAACTGGCAAAGCTGGTGCAGTCCATGAGGAGGAGATGCACAGCAGTACTTCATGCAGCTGGTGGCCAGATACACCAGATACTGACTATTACTTTTGATTTTGCCCCCCGCCCCCTTTGTTCAGGGACACATTATTCCATTTATGTTAATCACGTCTGTGAAACGTGTTCAGTTCGTCTCAGTTGTTGAATCTTATGTACATACAAATATATATACATGATAAAGTTTGCTGAAAATAAAACGCAGTTGAGAGTGAGAGGACATTGTTTTTGTTGCTGAGTTTATATAACGTTCAAAAGTTTGGGGTCACTTAGAAATGTCCTTGTTTTTGAAAGAAAATAATTTTTTCCCCCATTAAAATAACAATTGAGCAGACATACAGTGTAGACATTGTTAATGTTGTAAATGACTATTGTAGCTTGAAACGGCTGATTTATGGAATATCTACATAGGCACATTATCATCAACCATCACTCCTGGGTTCCAAAGGCACGTTGTGTTAGCTAATTCAAGTTTATTATTTAAAAATGCTAATTGATCATTAGAAAACTCTTTTGCAATTATGTTAGCAGACAAAAACTGTTCTGATTAAAGAAGCAATAAAACTGGCATTCTTTAGACTAGTTGAGTATCTGGAGCAAGTCCTCAACTGGCAGCTTTATTAAATAGTACCCGCAAAAGCCTAGTCTCAACGTCAACAATGAAGAGACTACTCTGGGATGTTGGCCTTCTAGGCAGTTGCAAAGAAAAAGCCATATCTCAGACTGGCTAATAAAAAGAAAAGATTAAGATGGCCAAAAGAACACAGAGAGGAACTCCGCCAAGATGGCCAGCATCCCGGAGTCACCTCTTCACTGTAAACGTTGAGACTGGTGTTTTGCAGGTACTATTTAATGAAGCTGCCAGTTGAGGACTTGTGAGGCGTCCGTTTCTCAAACAAGTCACTAAAGTACTTGTCCTCTTGCTCAGTTGTGCACCAGGGCCTCCAACTCCTCTTTCTATTCTGGTTAGAGCCAGTTTGTCCTGTTCTGTGAAATGGAGTAGTACATAGCGTTGTATGAGATCTTCAGTTTCTTGGAAATTTCTCACATGGAATAGCCTTCATTTATCAGAACAAGAATAGACTGACAAGTTTCAGAAGAAAGTTCCTTGACATGTTCAGCCTGTAATCAAATGCACAAATGTTGATGCTCCAAATACTGAACTAGTCTAAAGGCCAGTTTTATTGCTTCTTTAAATCAGCACAACAGTTTAACATAATAGCAAAAGGTTTTTATTATGATAGCCTTTTAAAATGATAAAAAACCTGGATTAGCACACACAACGTGCCATTGGAACACGAGTGATGGTTGCTGATAATGGGCCTCTGTACGTCTATGTAGATATTCCATTAAATAAAAGAACATTTCCAGCTACAATATGCATTTACAACTTTAACAAGGTCTACACTGTATTTCTGATCAATGTTATTTTAATGGACAAACATTGCTTTTCTTTCAAAAACAAGGACATTTCTAAGTGACCCCAAACTTTTGAACGGTAGTGCATATGGATTTATTTACCATACTTTGGGAGTGGTGTAAATTTAAATGACTATAGGGTAAACAATCACATTTATTTATAAAGCCTTTTTTTTACATCAGCCGATATCACAAAGTGCTATACAGAAACCCAGACTAAAACCCCAAACAGCAAGCAATGCCGAAGCTTCTGTTCACACTGATTAACGTGTAGACAGAGCGTGAGGACTGTTACACACATTGGCAGTGCAGTTAGAAGAGCTTCAACTGAGAACCAAGAGCTAGTTGAAGTATTAGTCCATGTTCTGGATCGAGTTTGTATCTCGGTCTAGCAGCAAAACACTAAACCAATGTTTAACTTATCTACCCGCGTCTGCCTGTTTGGCGACGCTTTTCCCATGTCGGAGGGTATATCTGTGGTCAGTGGACAGTAGGGAATGCGTCGACGAGCTGTGCCCAGGAAATAATTCAATCCAATTGTTAGATGCCAACACCCCACCGTCAAATCAAAACCAAACATGGATTCCATGTTGTGTTATTGCCTTGGGAGCACACCTTCTTCAGGATTGGGTTGGTGGCTCACATCCAACTTTTAGGTGCACACACTGCCACCTACTGTACTGGAGTGTGAGGTCAGCCATGGCCTTCCCTACATTCAATTCCGGCCAATGGTCTGGGAGGACAGAACTTTACCACTCAACCCCCCCCCGCAACTATTTTGCAGTAAAACCTAACAATAACAAGTACTTCTTTGCAGCTGCCACCACAACCTCCATTTTCTGTGACTTACAGTCCCATTTCTGCAGTACAGTTGACAACAACGGCAATGAATGCTAAGAAACCCACATTATTCCCATTCCTCTCTGCGTACTCAAGAGGAACCCTCTCAGGATCCCTCACTCTGTACCCATCTTCCTCTAACACACACTACACTGCTTTCTGTGCTACTCTGACCCTGGAACACGCAACCTGCCTTTCTCTCACCGGACACCTCAGATCTCCAGCCCCATGGGCACCCCCACCGATACTACGCATGCCTTTGTCTCATGCCCTCCTGCACACATCTAGGGATCTCCGTCATACACAATGGCTGCAACATAACTTAAGCTTGGCACCTAAAACCAAAACAAATATTTTCAGAACAAAAGCTCTAACAGGATAACTGACACATCCTAACTTGACCTTCGTCAGGCAAAGACGTCTAACAATTGGATTCAATTATTTTCTACACGGGCACTGCTCAGCAAATGATGCATTACCAATTCCTCTGACGTGGGAAAAAGTGTTGCCAAACAGGCACAGAAACAGATTGGTAAAGAAGTTGCATGGTGGGTTGGTGTTATACTGCTAGACTGAGAAACTCAGTCTTGAACCTGGGCTAGGGGAAACATATGACATTGGAGGAACGTTTCAGAAATATTTCACTAATACTTACCATACACCTACGAACCAGTTTAAAGGTCTCATTCCATGTCTTTTCTGCATATTTTGAGTGCAGGTCAGAAATGAAGGACTTACTCCCAACCACTGATGGGCAGAAGATTAAGTACTTAAGATACAAATACATTGGATGGCGACATCAAACAAGACAGCAGACTGGAAATAACAATTGCCATTGTGTGAATGGGGTCAAAAACAAGGCTGAGCCTCTATTGGCTATATATCTGCGTTCAATTGCTTCCCTCAACTACAATATTTTGAATATTTACCTCGGTATTGCCCTCTCTGAATTACATTAATTCGCCAAGCACTAGTCTGACTAAATCAGGCTGTAATGTACAATTAGTTGGTATACACCCAAAACTAATGACTGAAAAACTGTTCTTTAAAAGCCAGAATGTTGAATAAAATTATATTTGAGCTTACTCTAGCAGTTGGCTGTACAGTTTGTCCTTCAGCCGCTCCCAATTTGAGACATATCCTCAGGAAAGTATGGATTACACATTTTTTTTGCACACAGTGCTGAAGTTTCTATCACTTGCCACATGCGTAAAACCATGTAATTAACTGCCGATTTCCGTTAGTATGCATGCAACACGTACACACGTGTTTACTCATGACCAAAAGCAGGTGCAAAAGATGGAAGTAGCCTACATGCACGCATACTAACTGAAGTCTGCAGGTGTTTACATGGTTTTTACGCATGTGCCAGATGACCGTAGACATTTCTACTTCAGTACCAGCGCTCTAAAAACTTGGGTAAACAATTGTTTACCGTGGATATTTCGATCATCTGAAGGTCCACCACCACGGACAACCAGTAGAAAAAGTTCAAATTTAACACTGGCTCGCGAGGAACGTTCACACGATGTTACAGTCATTCGTTTCAGGCTGTATCAATTAATTTATCAGAATAGCCAAGCACATCTCTCACCTGCCATCTTCAATTATATCTTGAACCAGAAGTTGGTGCCCATGCGGTTTCAGAATGAAATAAACTGTTGTGTTTCCTCTAAAATAGGCCTACTCTGAAACAGGTCAACAACAAACAAAAAAAGTGTATGTGATGATACGCACAGGAAGAGCTCCACCAACTGGGACATGACACTAATGATTTAAATACCCACAGTAGGTGACGATCAGGGGGAGCTGTTTTGAAGCCACTGATCCTCCATCTTGGCACTTCCCCACGTTGTGAAATATATTTTGGAAACTATATTTTTTATTTATTTATCCGTTATTTTATCAGGTAAGTTGACTGAGAACACGTTCTCATTTGCAGCAACCGACCTGGGGAATAGTTACAGGGGAGAGGAGGGGGATTAATGAGACAATTGTAAACTGGGGATTATTTGGTGACCGTGATGGTTTGAGGGCCAGAATGGGTATTTAGCCAGGACACTGGGGTTAACACCCCTACTCTTACGATAAGTGCCATGGGATCTGGGTTGGCGCCCCCACTTGGGTTGTGCCGTGGCGGAGATCTTTGTGGGCTATACTCGGCCTGGTCTCAGGATGGTAAATTGGTGGTTGAAGATATCCCTCTGGTGGTGTGGGGGCTGTGCTTTGGCAAAGTGGGTGGGGTTATATCCTTCCTGTTTGGCCACAGTGTCTCCTGACCCCTCCTGTCTCAGCCTCCAGTATTTATGCTGCAGTAGTTTATGTGTCGGGGGGGCTAGCGTCAGTTTGTTATATCTGGAGTACTTCTCCTGTCCTATCCGGTGTCCTGTGTGAATTTAAGTATGCTCTCTCTAATTCTCTCTTTCTTTCTCTCTCTCGGAGGACCTGAGCCCTAGGACCATTCCTCAGGACTACCTGACATGATGACTCCTTGCTGTCCCCAGTCCACCATGCCGTGCTGCTGCTCCAGTTTCAACTGTTCTGCCTGTGATTATTATTATTTGACCATGCTGGTCATTTATGAACATTTTGGCCATGTTCTGTTATAATCTCCACCCGGCACAGCCAGAAGAGGACTGGCCACCCCACATAGCCTGGTTCCTCTCTAGGTTTCCTCCTAGGGAGTTTTTCCTAGCCACTGTGCTTCTACACCTGCATTGCTTGCTGTTTGGGGTTTTAGGCTGGGTTTCTGTACAGCACTTTGAGATATCAGCTGATGTACGAAGGGCTATATAAATAAATTTGATTTGATCTTTAATGACCTCAGAGAGTCAAGACACCCGTTTAACGTCCCATCCGAAAGACGGCACCCTACACAGGGCAGTGTCACCGCCCTGGGGTATTGGTATATTTTTTTAGACCAAAGGAAAGAGTGCCTCCTACTGGCCCTCCAACACCACTTCCAGTAGCATCTGGCCTCCCATCCAGGAACTGACCAGGACCAAACCTGCTTAGCTTCAGAAGCAAGCCAGCAGTGGTATGCAGGGTGGTATGCTACTGGATAAATAGAAATGCATTAATGTAAAAAAAAAAAGAAGAAAAGTTCAGTAATTATTTTACAGACACCTTAATGTTTCAATTATATTTAATTTGAGCTTAACCAAAATGGGGGGGGGGGGGAATCTAAAACAAGTACATTTAAAAATATATATTTAATGTTACTGTCCCCAGTAAAAAAAATGATGTAATTTTGTCCTTGAAACATTTAAATAATTAATTCAAACCTGTGGAGAACTTCCTCATCTGGGGAGTGCCAATATGGCCTACCAGTGGCTTCAGACTCTCATTGGCCAATACATATTATTCACATCCAGGGTTTATATACATTATTGCATCACCCCATTCCTTCTTTTAGCGCCAAACACAGACTGTTTGTTCATTTGTCTAACGATTTCAAGCACATTCCAATTGTAACACTATTTAGAGACTCTAAATTAAATTATTAGTCATTATTAAGTATACTCTAAATTAGAGTATAAATTGCATATCGCCAAACTGTAGCTCACTCACTGTGGATTGTTTGTAGATTGGACTGATTTGCTGCAGATTGCTCACATACTGGTCACACCCACATAGTTATCCAGCAGGTGCAGGCACTTAATAATGTTCTATGTTTTTCTTTGGAATTTGATTGGCGGATTGCATCCAACTTTTAGGTGAGGTCAGTCACGGCCTACCCACATTAAGTTATCTTCATTAGGCCTGTTCTATGTTGAGTGGTGTGTTTCCTAATATCTATATCCCGTAAAGATGTGCTAGGTAGAAATCGCTCCGCCTTTTCCTGGTTGCTAAAATTGTAATAGTTTCCCTAATTTCAATTTATGTGACAAAACAAGCAAGTATAGTTTACAAAATCATTGTACCATCTAAACCGCTGTGAAAAATATTTTCCATAACCAAAAATATTGTATTTTCAGCTGTTTGAAGCTGTTGTACAAAACTGAAAGTAAAACATGCTAATTTAATTTAATTTAACAGTTATACCACTTCTTAAACTTGCTTTCAATGTGAATGACAGATCTACAACACAGATTTCTATGTGAATTTAGTGGGTTGCCCAGAAAGTTACATATTGCAGCATTAAATGTTTATGTGATATTATGTCCTGATATTGTGAAATGTAATAGCCTTTGCATTGACCATTGATAAAATAACTATTGAGAAGTATTGATGAATTAGTGAGATTAATGTTAAATGATGAAATTACAGTTTATGTGCATTTTGGATTATCACAGTGTTAGGCTTTAATACTTTGGAATTTTGGTAAAGATGTCCTTTATCTACTTCCCCAGAGTCAGACGAACTCATGGATACCATTTTTATGTCTCTGTGTCCAGTATGTTAGTGTTTGCTCGCGAACCTACCTCTAGCTTCCCTCATGCTGGACACAGAGACATAAAAATGTCATCCACTAGTTCGTCTGACTCTGGGGAGGTAGAGAAAGGGCCTCAATGCCAAAATCCCGAAGTATCCCTCTAGCCTGTTCTGGTCGATACTTGGGGTGCGTTCAGCAGGAAACAACGGTTTGTAACTTCCAGATATAAATATGTTATGTAAGCTAGAACTAACATGCCTCACAGACCATTTAGGCTGTGTTGACACAGACAGCCCAATTATTTTTTATTTTTTTAGCTAATTGGTCTTTTAGTGGCCTCCCTCTTGATGCTGGAGAGACATTTAGGTTTTAAAGTTAATTCTAGACATTTTGCCAGGGGGCAGAGATCATTTTAAATCTACTTTCCTGCAATTCTACACATTTTGCCAGGATTTATGCCATGTTCAAGATTGATGAGTGAGCATGACCTATATGAGTGGGCGTGACCTCTGTGCCCGGTCAGTACCGCTAGACTAATTTACCAATCTTGAAATTGTTTGCTGACATTGCTAATTGAGTGACTGTCAGTGACCGACATACCAATATAAAAATTGCTGATGCACAACCAAATGTCGAAGGTGCACCTTGTGTATTCTACTACTCTAACTCGCAACAGTAAATTGAAACCCGGAATGAGTTCCTAGCGGCCTGGGGACATAAGTAACTGCTTTGTCACTTATTCCTGGAGCCGACCCTAATGTTGGCTCTATTCATGTCATTTTTATCTGTAATGTTCGACAACGTTTGGCTACTGAACGTGGCCCTGGTCGCTCATTTTCAGGAGAGATTATGCTGGAGTGACATGTTGTGCCAAGGCTCTCTAAACTGAGTTGTGTTAGGAATTATTGACACTGTCCTTATAGGCGTGTAGTGAATAGGCTATTTAGATAATCTATTTGTTATTTTGGCAGTGTTCCTCCTCAACGTTCAAATATATCCACGCGTCTAGTGTGTAGAGTCAATTCGAAAATGTCCCAAGCTCAAACTGGTGTAGTGAGTTTGGAGTTGAGAAGTGTTTTTTGAAGATTTAATTAGTTGAGGACAGTTAGTGAGAACGATGAGTGGACAACAGTGAAGTCCAAGAATGGAACAAAAAGGGATAAAACTGTCGTGGAAAACGAGTCTGATGAATCGTTGCTTGTTGGAGTATGTATTTTGGATAAGGCTGTTCATTGTAACCAGGAGTGGTGTGGTGTTGATGTTGTGTGTGTATCTAAAGAGCAAAAGGAACGTGCATTATGGCTCGCAACATTATCGGTGCATGAAGTGTACAGCTTTGATTTTCGGAGCAGGGCACAGGTAAAAGGTGTTATCTCTGGCGTCCCGTTGGATATTGATAATCGATATCTTAGGCAAAGAATTACAGGAGTAGTTAATGCACGTTGATTGAGCAAAGTGTATCTCTATTATTGATGTTTGATGAAGAGTATCTACCATCCAATGTAAAGCTGGGATATATAAGATACGCCGTAAGAGCGTTTGTGCAGTACAAGAAATGTACAAAGTTTGGCCACGTGTCAAATGTTTGCAGGCAGGAAGGAATATGTTATTGAACGGCCTGTGAATGTAAAATGTTGCAACTGTGGTGGGGATCACATTCCCGAATTCCCTGAGGGCTGTGAAAGACGTTGGTATGTCAAGGATCGTGGCTGTAAAGCACATCTCCTATGTGGAGGCGGTGAAGAGAGTCGAAGGGGCAAGAGGCCACAGTTCTGAAGAAGATATGGCAGTGGATGCACCGCAACCAGTTGCAAATGGTTTACCTCAGTCAAGTTATCGGGATACATTTAGTGTGAAGAAGGTGGATTTTGCAGCATTTATAGCCTCAGTTATTAATCGTACTGCACGAATGTCCAAGAAGCCCAAGCAGCTGGACATCATTATAGCTGCAGCTAAGAAGTTTTTGGGCCTCCAAGACTTCCCGGCAGAAGCACTGCAAGGACTACTGTCGCCAGAAAATGTCCCGCCCTCACAGGATCCTTCTGAGCCTGTGTATGGACTTGATTATAACAGAAAAGCAAGCAGATTCATATTGTATGGAATTGTTATATATTTATTTGATCTTTACCCTGCATTGTTTCCTTTTTGGGATCTTTATTATCCACTTGTACAGTAGGTGGCGGAATGCACCTATAATTGTGGCGTATGCTATTATGCCAAAGAAGAGGTGGTCGGATTGGTGAAGCGTGTAGAGTTGAACCATAGTTCGGGGAATGGGAAATGGTGGCGAGTAGTGCGGATGGAATGGAGGAAAAGTTGGTGAAGCAACAGCTGTGCTGGAATGCGAACAATATGGGTGTCAGTACGGATGGTATGGAGCTGGAGGATGATGGTCAAGGGCCGGAATGGTCGATAGTGAAAAGCCAGGAAGAAGAGGGATCAAGATACAGAAAGCAGTTGAGCGTCTAGTTAACAAAGCATAAAGAGGGCCAAGGTAGGAAGCAAGATTAATGATGTGTCGGAGTGGAAAGTTGTCATGGTGTTTGATGAGACCACAGGGCCTCACACTCTGTCCATCTAACTAATGCCGTAGAGAAAGAGGTAGGTGAAGTGAAATTAGCTCGGTTCATTGGTAGCCAAGCTCAGCAAGAGAAGATTTTAGAAATGGAAACACTTAATAGGACGACGTTTAAAAGCCATGTCCCTGGTGCTTATGCTAGATTGAGGGGAGTCATCACTGCGGCAGAGTGATTGAGGCCAAAAGGTTGATCAGTAGGAAAGAGGGTCAAAGATGTGAAAGCTTATCAGTGATGCTGAGGTTTGAGAAAGTCTTGCTGAGAAAAGTACAGATAGGACTCCTTGGTTTCAATGTTAGAGAATTTGTCCCATATGCACTGCAGTGTTTTAAATGCCAAAGAATGGGACATGTAGCTGCTCAATGTAAAGGAAAGAACAGATGTGCCAAGTGTAAAGGGGAACATGATTACAGTGACTGTGGGAGCAATGTGAAGGTTCAGTGCTGTAATTGTGGGGGAGAACACAGTGCAGCATTCGGTGGATGCCAGGTACAGAGAGAGGCTCAGAGATATAAGATCAGTCACGAGGTATCGTATGCAGAGGCCGTAAAACAGATTGGTAGAACTACAGTGCGGATTTATGGAGCTTACATGGATGTACCTGTAGTAAGTGTACTGACTGTCGGGGCTGGTGCTTCTGATGGTCCTGGCATGGTTTCGGGGCTTGTTCAGAAATCTTGTGCTCATGAATGTGCAGTGTCAAAGGACACTTTGATAATGAATAAAATTGAGTTCATAGCTTTTATTGGTAAGGTTATCAATACTATTTGGGTTGTGGAAAGCAGAAATTCCAGGTTGAAGGTTATTGCAGACACAGCAAAATAAATATTGGGGGTAACAGATGTTCCTGTTGAAATGGTTGTTGACATGCTTTACAATCCTACGGGTGGAGTGTTTAATGGGAGGGGGGAGGGTGTGGTAGAAGTTAAGGAATTATTTGGTTTTTATTTTTATTTTCATGGTTGTACAGAATTGGGCAGCTCATGATTAATCTTTACATTCCAGCACAGTAGGTGGCGGCATGACTTAAACGATTGATTGCGGACCGCCATGATATCATAGAAGAAGAAGTAGATAACAAAGAAGAAGACTTGACAAGCTCTTCTCTTGTTGCTAGGATCGCGAGAAGAGGGTAAGTAAACGATTTCTTCAAACCAGCTTGCAGCTGTCATTTTTTTGTAGCCTGTATCGCCCATAGTGTCCCAAGGTAAGGTTATTTCCAATACATGCTAGCTAGCCCAACCTTCTACCGCACTTCGAAGAACAAGTTAACTGACGTTAGTCATCTGGCTTAATTAGCTAGCCAGCTAGCTTGAGTTTGTCGTTTTAGCTAGTTAGCTACAGTACACCTCGTTGTTTTAGTATGTGAAGCTAGCTAGTTTTATGTAGCTAACTACAGTAACTAGCTTAACTAGGTAACGCTAGCTTGCTTAGCGTCAGCAAAACTAGCTAACGTGAACTGGCTAACTACGATGGTTTCCTAGTCAAAAACACTATACAGCACTTGACATTTCACTTAGAATTCCACTGTAGCCTAGCTAATACTCATATTTCCCTGACACATTCTGTCTCCCTCGCTTCCCTTACAGCGTCCTATTTCTTCTTTTTAATGGACTGAATGCTAACCAATCCTTGTTTGGAATTAGGACATACAGTGAATTCGGGAAGTATTCAGACTTGACTCAACACATTTTGTTACGTTACAGCGTTATTCTACAATTGATTAAATAGTACCCCCCCCCAAATCTACACACAATACCTCATAATGACAAAGCAAAAAAAGGTTTTTAGATCATTTAATACATTTGCACCAAAAATGTACGAGGTAGGACATTTTACATAAATATTCAGACCCTTTACTCGGTACTTTAAAGCACCTTTAGCAGAGGTTACAGCCTCGAGTCATCTTGGGTATGATGCTACCAGCTTGGCACACCTGTATTTGGGGATTCTCTCCCATAATTCTCTGCAGATCCACTCAAGCTCAGGTTGGGTGGGGAGTGTCACTGCACAACTATTTTCAGGTCTTCCCAGAGATGTTCAATCAGGTTCAAGTCCGGGCTCAGGCTGGGCCACTCAAGGACATTCGGAGACTTGTCCTGAAGCCACTCCTGCGTTGTCCAGTTGGAAGGTGAACCTTCACCCCAGTCTGAGATCCTGAGTGCCCTGGAGCAGGTTTTAATCAAGGAACTCTCTTTACTTGGCTCCGTTCATCTTTCCCTCAATCCGGACTAGTCTCCCAGTCCCCGAAAAACTTCCCCACAGCATGATGCTGCCACAACCATGCTTCACCGTAGGGATGGTGCCAGGTTTCCTCCAGACGTGATGCTTGGCATTGAGGCCAATGAGTTCAATCTTGGTTTCATCAGACCAGAGAATGTTGTTTGTCAAGGTCTGAGTTCTTTAGGTGCCTTTTTGACAAACTCCAAGTGGGGCTGTCATGTGCCTTTTTACTGAGGAGTGGCTAACTTCTGGCCACTCTACCATAAAGGCTTGATTGGTGCAGAGATGGTTGTCCTTCTGAAATGCTCTCATCTCCACAGAGGAACTCATGAGGTCTGTCAGTGACCATCAGGTTCTTGGTCACCTCCCTGACCAAGGCCCTTCTCCCTCAATTGCTCAGTTTGACCCGGCAGCCAGCTCTAGGAAGAGTCTTCGTGATTCCAAACTTCTGTTTAAGAATGATGGAGGCCACTGTGTTTGGGACCTTCAATGCTGTAGAAATGTTTTGGTACTCTTCCCCAAATCTGTGCCTCGACACAATCCTGTCTGAGCTCTACGCACAATTCCTTCGAACCCCATGGCTTGGTTTTTGCTCTGACATGCACTGTCAACTGTGGGATCTTTTTATATAGACAGGTGTGTGCCTTTCCAAATCATGTCCAATCAATTGAATTTACCACAGGTGGACTCCAATGAAGTTGTAGAAACATCTCAAGGATGATCAATGGAAACAGGATGCACCGTTGCTCAATTTCTAGTCTCATAGCAACGGGTCTGAATTCTTATGGAAATAAGGTATTTCTGTTTCATTTTTATAAATGGGCAAATAATAAAAACCTGGTTTTGCACTGTTATTATGTGTAGATTGAAGGGAAAAAAATGTAAGCAATTTTAGAAAGGCTGTAACGTAACAACGTGTGGAAAAAGTCAAGGGGTCTGAATACATTGCATTCGATAAGTATTTCTCTTAAGTCATTTCTAAATTCTCAGTTTCACTGATCCAGCCAAGTTGTTTTAACTGCTGTGAGGGAGCACTTCCTTGTGGGAGCACACCCTTGTGGCGGTAGTGTACAATGCAGCAGTGTGAATAACATGATTTGCAGTACATCAAATACATTGTCTTGTTTTTATTTATTTTTTCATTTTAGGGGACAAGCTCAATCTGCCTCACGTTGCAGTTGGAGGTTGCTGTTCTATCTATCTGGCTTACCCTCAGATCCTCCCTTTCCCCTCCTGGTTTCTTCCCGAACCTCTTGCTCTCCTTAAACCCTCTTTACTTGGAGTGAACCACCATGGCAACAGCAAAGCCCAAAGGGCAGAACTCTCTGGCCCTCCACAAAGTGATCATGGTGGGCAGTGGTGGAGTGGGGAAGTCAGCCCTCACTCTGCAGTTCATGTATGACGAGGTAAGAAACAATATTTGTCAGAAGAGCATATTTTGTTGGCTGTTTTGGAAGGCCTACTTTTCTTCTGGATAACAGATGTTTATGGCCTACATCCAACTTTCGAGGCCAGAGATGACTAAACGTTTTGGCTCGAGGGCCAAAAAAATAGAAAATACATACACACTACCAGTCAAAGGTTTGGACACACCTTCTCATTCAAGGGTTTTTTATTTTTCTATTTTCTACATTGTAGAATACTAATGAAGACATCAAATCTATGAAATAACACATGGATTCATGTAGTAACCAAAAACGTGTTAAACAAATAAAAATATATTTTTCTTCAAAGTAGCCAGCCTTTGCATTGATGACATCTTTGCACACACTTTGCATTCTCTCAACCAGCTTCATGATTTATTCACCTGGAATGTAGTTCAATTAACAGGTGTGCCTAGTTAATTTGTGGATTTTCTTTCCTTAATGCGTTTGAGCCAATCAGTTGTTGTGACAAGATAGGGCTATCTTCTGTATACACCCCCTATTTGGTAAAAGACCAATATGACAAGAACAACTCAAATAAGCAAAGAGAAATGACAGTCCATTACTTTAAGACATGAAGGTCAGTCAATCTGCTAAATTTCAATCACTTAAAGTTTCTTCAAGTGCAGTCGCAAAAACCATCAAGCTCTGATGAAACTGGCTCTTATGAGGACTGCCACAGGAAAGGAAGACCCAGAGTTACCTCTGCTGCAGAGGTTAAGTTCATTTTATTAACTGCACCTCAGATTGCAGCTCAAATAAATGCTTCACAGAGTTCAAGTAACAGACATATCTCAACATCAACTTTTCAGAGGAGACTGCATGAATCAGGCCTTTATGATTGGATTTCTGCAAAGAAACCACTACTAAAGGACACCAATAAGAAGAAACTTGCTTTACACGAGCAATGGACATTTAGACCAGTGGAATTGTTTTGGGTCTGATGAGTACAAATTTGTGATTTTTGGTTCCAACCGCCGTGTCTTTGTGAGGCGCAGAGTAGGTGAATGGATGATCTCCGCATGTGTGTTTCCCTCCGTGGAACATGGAGCTGTGATGGTGCTTTTCTGGTGACACGCTGTGATTTTATTCAAAATTCAAGGTAGCCTTAACCAGCATGGCTACAACAGCATTTCACGAAGGCCTGATTCATGCAGTCTCCTCTGAACAGTTGATGTGATTGTTACTTCAAATCAAATTTTATTGGTCACATACACATGGTTAGCAGATGTTATTACGAGTGTAGTGAAATGCTTGTGCTTCTAGTTCCGACAGTACAGTAATATCTAACAATTCCACAACTTCCTAATACACACATCTAAGTAAAGGGATTGAATAAGTATGTGTATGTGTGTGTATATTTACGGTAGTGTTTTGAATGGTAGTGTATATACTGTATTTTATACCATTTTAAGATGGTTTAAAATACACTACCGGTCAAAAGTTTGGGGTCACTTAGGAATGTCCTGGTTTTCCATGAAAACAGATGAAATGAGTAGGAAATATAGTCAAGATGTTGACAAGGTTATAAATTTAAAAAAATTATTGAAATAATTGTCTCCTTCAAACTTTGCTTTTGTCAAAGAATCCTCCATTTGCAGCAATTACAGCCTTGCAGACCTTTGGCATTCTAGTTGTCAATTTGATGAGGCAATCTGAAGAGATTTCACCCCATGCTTCCTGAATTGCCTCCTACAAGTTGGATTGGCTTGATGGGAACTTCTTCCATATCATATGGTCAAGCTGCTCCCACAACAGCTCAGTAGGGTTGAGATCAGGTGACTGTGCTGGCCTTTCCATTATAGACAGAATACCAGCTGACTGCTTCTTCCCTAAATAGTTCTTGCATAGTTTGGAGCTGTGCTTTGGGTAATTGTCCTGTTGTAGCAGGAAATTGGCTCCAATTATGTGCCGTCCACAGTGTATGGCATTGCGAAGTGGGTGATAGCCTTCCTCCTTTAAGATCCCTTTTACCCTGTACAAATCTCCCACTTTACCACCACCAAAGCACCCCCAGACCATCACATTGCCTCCACCATGCTTAACAGATGGCGTCAAGCACTTCAGCATCTTTATTTTTTCTGCATCTCACAAATGTTCTTTGACCTGAACATCTCAAACTTAGATTAGTCTGTCCATAACACTTTTTTTCCCCCAATCTTCCTCTGTCCAGTGTCTGTTCTTTTGCCCATCTTAGTCTTTTATTTTTATTGGCCAGTCTGAGAGATGGCTTTTTCTTTGCAACTCTGCCTAGAATGCCAGCATCCATCCCAGAGTAGTCTCTTCACTGTTGACCTTGAGACTGGGGTTTTGCTGGTACTATTTAATAAAGCTGTCAGTTGATTACTTGTGAGGCGTTTGTTTCTCAAACTAGACACGCTCATGTACTTGTCCTCTTGCTCAGTTGTGCTCGGGGGGCCTCCCACTCTTTCTATTCTGGTTAGAGCCAGTTTGCGCTGTTCTCTGAAATGGAGTAGTACACAGCGTTGTACGAGATCTTCAGTTTCTTGGCAATTTCTCACTTGGAATAGGCTGACGAGTTTCAGAAGAAAGGACTTGGTTTCTGGCCATTTGGAGCCTGTCATCGAACCCACAAATGCTGATGCTCCAGGTGCTCAACTAGTACTACTAAAGGCCAGTTTTATTGCTTCTTTAATCAGAACAACAGTTTTCAGCTGTGCTAACATAATTGCAAAAGGGCTTTCTAATGATCAATAAGCCTTTTAAAATGATAAACTTGGATTAGCTAACACAACATGCCATTGTGACACAGGAGTTATGGTTGCTGATAATGGGCCTCGGTACGCATATGTAGATATTCCATAAATCTGCCATTTCCAGCTACTGTAGTCATTTAAACATTAGCAATGTCTACACTGTATTTATTATCAATTTGGTGTTATTTTAATGGGCGAAGGTTTGGGGTCACTTAAATGTCCTTGTTTTTTAAAGAACCATTTAAAAAAAATGGTAGCTTACATATGATAGCAGTAATGCAAGATATGTAAACATTATTAAAGTGACTAGAAATCAATTTAGTAAATTGGTCATGATTTCAAGTCTGTACGCAGCAGCCTCTCTGTTAGTGATGGCTGTTAGTCTCTCAGTCCCAGATTTGATGCTCCTGTACTGACCTCGCCTTCTGCATGGTAGCGGGGTGAACAGGCAGTGGCTTGGGTGGTTGTTTTCCTTGATCTTTTTGGCCTTCCTTGTAATTGGGTGCTGTAGGTGTCATGGAGGGCAGGTAGTTTGCCCCTGGTGATGCGTTATGCAGACCGCACCACCCTCTGGAGAGCCTGGCGGTTGTGGGAGGTGCAGTTGCCGTGCCAGGTGGTGATACAGCCCGACAGTATGCTCTCAATTGTTCATCTGTAAAAGTTTGTGGGTTTTAGATGGCAAGCCAAATTTCTTCAGCCTCAATGATGTCGCTCTTGCTGCGGGAGATTCTCTGATCCACCTCTACGCAGACGGCACCATTCTGTATACATCTGGCCCTTCTTTGGACACTGTAACAAACCTCCAAACGAGCTTCAATGCCATACAACACTCCTTCCGTGGCCTCCAACTGCTCTTAAACGCTACTAAAACTAAATTCATGCTTTTCAACCGATTTCTGCCCGCCCGACTAGCATCGCTACTCTGGACGGTTCTGACTTAGAATATGTGGACAACTACAAATACCTAGGTGTCTGGCTAGTGTAAACTCTCCTTTCAGACTATTAAACATCTCCATCCAAAATTAAATCTAGAATCGGCTTCCTATTTCGCAACAAAGCCGCCTCCACTCAAGCCGCCAAACATATCTTTGACTTCGATGTCATTTACAAAATAGCCTCCAACACTCTACTCAGCAAATTGGATGTAGTCTATCAGTGTCATCCGTTTTGTCACCAAAGCCCCTGTTACTGTAATTTAATTATTCCAATATGTTTTCATTAATTGAATTCCCTTAATCTATTTTGAGAATTTGTAAGATTCTTGTTTGCATAAAATAGACGGAGACCAGTCTTATCAATAATAGGTAACAGAATTTATTCTCTGAGCGCGCTGCCACGTTACCACGAGCAACAGTTTATATACAATAACATGACGTAATTTCATTGCTTCTAGAATGAATCTCCTCCTCCCGACCTAGAATTAAGTGAGTTTAACAGTTCATTCCAACTCATTAACACACTCACAGGTCACACAACATAACTGAATTAACTCTTGACCCCTCACCATTATCGATCACCACTTAGCCGACAGTTCTAATTAACAGAGAACCTAGGAATGCACTCACTTCCTTATCTAAAACACCCCAGAGCTCAGTTTCGTCGGTTCAACCATAGGTTAACGACCCTATCTGCTTACTTAACCCACTCCTCTCCAGACTAGTATGGAATGGTGTTCGTTATATTTAATTACTCCTTGTCCGTGTCACACAATCCCTTATGAACTCATATTGTTAATCAGATATAATAAAACAGTGTAAGTTTACTTAGTTACAGTTCCATTTAAAATGAGAATATTGTTAAGTCATTTATTCATAATATTCCTAACAGCCCCATATACTACCCACCATTGCGACCTGTATGCTCTCGTCGGCTGGCCCTCGCTGCATATTCGTCGCCAGACCCACTGGCTCCAGGTCATCTATAAGTCTTTGCTAGGTAAAGCTCCGCCTTATCTCAGCTCACTGGTCACGATCACAACACCCACCTGTAGCACGTGCTCCAGCAGGTATATCTCACTGGTCATCCCCATATTGTTTTTAACTTTTTTGTTCTTTTGTACATCAGTATTTCTACTTGCACTTCATCATCTGCACATCTATCACTCCAGTGTTAACAAGAAATTTGTGGAGTGGTTGAAAATTGAATTAATGACTCCAACCTAAGTGTATGTAAACTTCCGACTTCAACTGTGTATTTGAGATTCTTCAAAGTAGCCACCCTTTGCCTTGATGACAGCTTTGCACACTCTTGGTATTCTCTCAACCAGCTTCACCTGAAATGCATTTCAGTTATCAGGTGTGCCTCGTTAAAAGTTAATACTTTTGAGCCAATCAGTGGTGTTGTGTTGGTAGGGTTGGTATACAGAAGATAACCCTATTTGGTAAAAGACCAAGTCCATATTATGGCAAGAACAGCTCAAATAAGCAAAGAGAAACGACAGTCCATTACTAAGACATGAAGGCCAGTCAATACGGAACATTTCAAGAACTTTGCCACTGTATTTGAAGACTTTCAAAAACCATTAAGCGCTATGATGAAACTGGCTCTCATGGGGACCACCACAGGAAAGGAAGAACGAGTTACCTCTAATGCAGAGTATAACTTCAATAGAGTTACCAGCCTCAGAAAAAGCAGACCAACTCAAATGCTTCATAGGACCGGCCTCCTGGTTAGAATTTCGGAGGTGTGCACACCACCCACCGCTTCAAAGTATATTACTCGCCAATGTCCAGTATCTAGACAACAAGGTAGACTAAATTAGGGCAAATGTTGCTTTCCAGAGACATCCTGGATTGTAACATACTGTTTCATGGAAACATGGTTCTCTCAGGAAATGTTGTCAGTCGGTACAGCCACCGGGATACTTTATGCATCACACCATTAGAAATAAACATCTCTGGGAAGGAGGGTGGGGGTGTATGCTTCATTATTAATGAGTCATGGTGTAATCGTGACATACAGGAACTTGAGTCCTTTTGTTCACATGACCTAGAATTCCTCAAATGCCTACCATATAATCTCCCAAGAGAATTCTCGTCGTTTGTCATAGCTATGTATATCCCCCCTCAAGCAGATACCACAACAGCCTTCAAGAAACTTCACTGGACTTTATGCAAACTGGAAACCATATCTCCTGAAGCTGCATTTATTGTAGCTGGGTATTTTAACAAAGCAAATTGGAGAACAAGGCTACCTAAATTCTATCAGCACATTGATTGTAGCACTCGTGCAGGCAATAAACTAGATCATTGCTACTGTAACTACCGCGATGCATACAAGGCCCGTAGGCAAATCTGACCACTACTCCATTTTGATCCTCACGTCCTATAAGCAGAAACTCAAAACAGGATGTACCCATGATGAGAACTATTCAACACTGGTCTGCCCAATAGGAATCCACACTTCAAGACTGTTTTTGATCACGCGGACTGGGAAATGTTCCGGGCAGCCTCAGAGACTAATATTGATTTATACGCTGATTTGGTGAGTGAGTTTAAGGAAATGCATTGGAGATGTTGTACCCACTGTCACTATTAAAACCTACCCTAACCAGAAACTGGATAGATGGCAGAATTCCAGCAAAACTGAAAGCACAAACCACCACATTTAAATCAGGGAAAGATGACTGTGAATATGGTTGAATACAAACAGTGTAGTCATCCCCTCTGCAAGGCAATCAAACAAGTGAAACGTCAGTATAGAGACAACGTGCGGTTGCAATTAAAATGGCTCAAACATGAGACGTATGTGGCAGAGTCTACAGGCAATCACGGACTACAAAAAAAAAAAAAACAGCCAGGTCCTGGACACTGACATCTGGCTTCTAAACTAACACCTTCTTTGAGGATAACAGTGCCACCGACGAGGGCCGCCACCAAGGACTGCAGGCCCTCCCTCTCCATGGCCCGAAGCGAGTAAGACATTAAACGCATTAACCCTCACAAAGCTGCAGGCCCAGATGGCATTCCTAGCCGCGTCCTCAGAGTAAGCGCAGACCAACTGGCTGATGTGTTTACGGACATATTCAATCTCCCTATCCCAGTGTGCTGTCCCCACATGATTCAACATGGCCACCATTGTTTCTGTACCCAAGAAGGCAAAGGTAATTGAACTAAATGACTATTGCCCCATAGCACTCACTTCAGTCTTAATGAAGTTCTTTGAGAGACTAGTCAAGGATCATATAGCGCCACCTTACCTGCCGCCCACTTCAAATTTCATACCGCCGCAATATGTCCACAGACGATGCAATCGCCATCACACTGCCCTATACCATCTGGACAAGATGAATACCTATGTAAGAATGCGGTTCATTGACTACAGCTCAGCATTCAACACAATAGTACCCTCCAAGCTCATCATTAATCTTGAAGTCCTGGGTCTCAACCCCGCCCTGTGCAATTTGGTCCTGGACTTTGACAGGCCGCCCCCAGGTGCTGAAGGTAGGAAACAACTTCTCCACTTCGCTGATCCTCAACACTGGGGCCACACAAGGGTGCGTGCTCAGCCCCCTATTGTACTCCCTGTTCACCCACGACTGCGTGACTGCTCAATCTCTAGCTCAATCTCTAGCTCAATCTCTCTGTAAATGCCATGTCTGTAGGTCTCTGTGTTTCACTCTCGCTTTGTGTCGTAACCTCTCTTTTGTTTAAGCACCTCATATAGCACTTTGTCATCACCTGTGAGTATTGTTTTTGGTTATGGTGTTTGTTTGTTGCTGGTGGGAAAAGGGGGAAACCAAGACAAGTCGCCCATGGGCATACACTACCCGTAGGTGAACTTTGTTAAATACACTAGTTAGAACTGGGCGGACCACCCACTGTATTTTTGGTTAGTTAGTTAGCTGTTGTTAAAGTAGGCTAGTCTAGCTTAGGGGTGTTTTTGAATACTTATTGTTTCTTTCCTTGGGTCCAGCTCAGCCCCTTTTCCTGCTCCCACCATTACCGTGTGTTTATAAATAAACCTAGAGTTTGACGGTAGATTTCTGTTGCCGTGGTTATTTCGTGCACACTTTTACTTTGTCACAATAATAATTTGCATGAGTTATGTTACGGGTCTCATTACCATCCCCCCTAGACTGTCGGGCCAAAAGGGATTCGTAACATAAGTGGCCATGAAGTTCAACTAGCCATGAAGTACACTTTAACTGTAGAGCAGGCAGGGGTGTGAGTCAAACCACACATCTGGAAGGCTGCACAGTCTGTTGATTATGTTACGAATCCCTTTTGGCCCGACAGTCTAGGGGGGATGGTAATGAGACCCGTAACATAACTCATGCAAATTATTATTGTGACAAAGTAAAAGTGTGAACGAAATAACCACGACAACAGAAATCTACCGTCAAACTCTAGGTTTATTTATAAACACACGGTAATGGGGGGAGCAGGAAAAGGGGCTGAGCTGGACCCAAGGAAAGAAACAATAAGCATCCAAAACACCCCTAAGCTAGACTAGCCTACTTTAACAACAGCTAACTAACTAACCAAAAATACAGTGGGTGGTCCGCCCAGTTCTAACTAGTGTATTTAACAAAGTTCACCTACGGGTAGTGTATGCCCATGGGCGACTTGTCTTGGTTTCCCCCTTTTCCCACCAGCAACAAACAAACACCATAACCAAAAACAATACTCACAGATGATGACGAAGTGCTATGAGGTGCTTAAACAAAAGAGAGGTTACGACACAAAGCGAGAGTGAAACACAGAGACCTACAGACATGGCATTTACAGAGATTGCGCTAGAGATTGAGCTTGCAGATGTCTGCATCAAGTTTGCAGACGACACTACAGTGGTAATAACGACGAGAGCCTACAGGGAAGAGGTGAGGGCACTCTGAGTGTGGTGTCAGGAAAACAACCTCATCAACAAAACTAAAAAGGAGATGATCGTGGACTTCAGGAAAGAGTAGAGGGAGCACCCCCATTTCCACATCGACGGGACAGCAGTGGAAAAAGGTGGAAAGTTTCAAGTTACTCGGTGTACACATCAGGGTCGAACTGAAATGGTCCACCCACACAGACAGTGTGGTAGAGATGAAACGGTATGAACATTTCTCATCACGATTATAGTGACCAAAATTATCACAGTTATTAGTATTTTTATTTTCACCTTTATTTAACCAGGTAGGCCAGTTGAGAACAACTTCTCAGCGTATGCAAATGGCTTGAGGTGGTAAGGCAATAAATAGGCCATAGCAGCGAAGTAAATATAATTGAGCAAATTAAGGACAACGAAGTCGAGGTATTTGAGTGGCCATCACAAAGCCCTGACCTCAATCCTATAGAACATTTGTGGGCAGAACTGAAAAAGCTTTTGTTAGCAAGGAGGCCTACAAACCTGACTCAGTTACACCAGCTCTGTCAGGAGGAATGGGCCAAAATTCACCCAACTTATTGTGGGAAGCTTGTGGAAGGCTACCTGAAACGTTTGACCCAAGTTAAACAATTTAAAGGCAATGATACCAAATACACTCAATTAGTATGTAAACTTCTGACCCACTGGGAATGTGATGAAATAAATAAAAGCTGAAATAAATGATTCTCTTTGATCTTATTCTGACATATCACGTTCTTAAATTAAAGTGGTGATCCTAAGACAGGGAATTTTTACTACTATTGTCAGGAATTGTGGAACTGAGTTTAACTGTATTTGGCTAAGGTAAACTTCTGACTTAAACAAATCTAAATATATACAGTTAAACACTTTATTTCATAATTTTGATGTCTTCACTATTATTCTGAAGGAAATGGGAAACCGCACACTGCTTTTGATAGTATCACTGATCTTTAATAAGCTGACGTATCGGCCTCACGGCCTTCGTCAGAGCTTTATTCTATAATGTAGAAAATAGTACAAATAAAAACCCTGAAAAGAGTTGTCTAAACTATTGACTTAATTGGTCCATTATAATTTCTACATTCTCTGATTTTAGATGTTTGCATTAGGGATGCACCGATGTGGAAGTTCTAGGCTGATATATACACACAATTACATATTTCTTTATATTGCCTTTAACTACTTTAGCACAAACTGCAGCAATATGTCTACGTTCCTAAGGCTAATTAGAAAATGGCAAATGACTTGAATATGGTAATGCTGTAACTATTTTCATTGGTAAGTGGGATGTTCAGGACTCAAGTTCCTTATGTTACCTACGCCATCGGTGAGTGCTGTAGAGACACCCATGTTCCTGAGTGTCTCAACCTTTCAAAAGTTAAAGCCAAATTTGTATGAAGAGAACAGGAACCGCTCTTTGTACGAACCTCTTTGGTGGATATCAGAACCAGTTACATGAGTAACCCCCATGAACTAAGCGGCACATTCAGTTGACAAGAAAATATATACATTCCTGGAACCTTCTGGTGGTCTAAACCAAACATCATTTTGGCCAGCCTTGATCTAGGCTGATCTCATTTCCCCAATTTTGCAATTGTGTGCATGACCTCACTTGGTAGTAATTTATTGTCTGTTGATGCCACCCCCTTAGTTTGTTGAGGACTATGAACCAACCAAAGCGGACAGCTATAGGAAAAAGGTAGTTCTGGATGGGGAGGAGGTCCAGATAGACATCCTGGACACTGCGGGACAAGAGGACTATGCTGCCATCCGGGACAACTACTTCCGCAGTGGGGAGGGCTTCCTCTGTGTCTTTTCCATCACTGAGGCAGAGTCGTTTGCAGCTACAGCAGACTTCAGGTTGAGCAGCATAACAACTCCATGTAGTTACATATCATAGTCCCATAGTTGTTACATGTCATAGCTCCACTGTCATCTAATGGCTCTGCTCTGCAGGGAGCAGATCTTGCGGGTGAAGGAGGATGAGAGTGCACCCTTCCTCCTGGTGGGGAACAAGTCTGACTTGGAGGACCGGAGGCAGGTCAGCGCGGAAGAGGCCAAGGCGCGTGCTGAACAGTGGGGCGTGTGCTACGTGGAGACCTCTGCCAAAACCCGTGCCAATGTCGACAAGGTGAGCCAGATGGGTTGCATCTATCAACCAGGGCTCAGCTCCTCTGCAGTCACAAACTGCAGAGAAGGTTGTCTTGGATGTTACATAGTAACATGTTGCCATATCTGTAGATGGACTGTGTTTATTCTCGTCTTTGCAGGTATTCTTTGACCTGATGAGAGAGATCCGAGCGAGGAAGATGGAGGACAGTAAAGAGAAAAACGGCAAGAAGAAAAGGAAAAGTTTGGCCAAGAGGATTAGGGAGAGATGCTGCATTTTATAGTGACAAGGGGGTCAGTGATAACTGCTTTGTGTATATAAATATTTCAACTATTTTTGCATTTTATTTGTGCCCGTAGAAGCCCCTTACTCCTGGTTCTGGTACCCAGGGATTCTAGTCTTGGATCAGAAGTAACTGGTTGGTTTAACAAAAGGTGAGTGGCACTGACTGTGGCAAGTGGTTCATGGACAGATTTGGCAGTCCCATAATCCTTGTTGCTCAATCGATCCTCTATGCTCTGACACTCCTCAAACCTGCGGCCTCTTTAGTTCTTCTGGATCACATGTTAGAGATGGCACAGACTTACTGTGGTGAAAACATTGGGCTTGGCTCTTTGTAGGCTGATTTCGATTTTTTTTTTATACTTTTTTTTTTACGTGAATAGAACTTAAATGTAAGCATACCCAACAAGACCATGGTCATGTTATGACTGAGATCTTGGACAGCCCCAAACCCAGAACATTTTCCTACTTCTGAGGGACCATTTCCAATTGAAATGATTTGACACCAATTAACCTGATTGAATGAGAGGGAAAAGGCCTGCATGCCTCCAGGGTTGGGTTTCCCAAAAGCATCTTAAGGCTAAGTTCGATAGAAATTTCGTAGGAGCATCGTTAAATCTCAGAGCTGTTTCACAAAACCATCATTACTAACTTCCATTTGAAAACACTTGTATCTAACTACTGCTTCAGACCACTTGTAGAACAGCTAGAACAGTTAACTTCATAGTTGAATAAAAATAGTCTACAAAATGTGCAATGCTACAAACAAGCGAAGCAATGACAAAACAGGTTTCAAATGAAAACCGAGATTACTATATTGTAAGATAGATATTAGAATACATATTTCAGTCATATTGAAATTGTTTAATCAATTGAGTTATATTTTTCTAATTGTAGGCTACTGTAAGAGGTGCCAAATCTGGTTTAGTGTATTATTATAGGCTAAGCTGATCATACTTTCTGAAGGAGCATGTCCTTCATCACTATTGTATATTCTTTCTAGGCCCAGGACTAGTCAGGCACTGAATTATTTTAAAAATAAACCAAAAAGCCAGGTGTACTATTGATGCATACACTCTTAAGTTTTCAAAACTTCAAAATCGTGTACATAAGCACACTAACAAGCTTTGTTCTCCTCTGTTGCGAGGGGAATCAGTTTCATTATTTACACTCCCTTTCATTCATTCTTGGAGAGAAGACTAATTCTTTGGGTTCTCGTTCATTATGGTAGAAGGGTGTGAAACTTGACAGTTTACCTGTCCTTTACTTCATTTACTTTTTCCATTGGAAAAGTTAGGTCCTGTAATTAAGGAGCATTACCAGGAATCACCATATTCTCTGTCACGTTCTCTCTTGGTTTCTATAGCACCAAGTCCTTTCCATTACTGCTGCCTCAGACCCACTTGTTACAGACTGGGTCAACTGGATTCTATCTAAACATGTCATAGATCTTTGGTCTTAAAGGGCTATTACACTTCCTAATTTTGCCTTGTTTTAGACTTGGTTCATTAAGAAATGCTAGTTTCCATGACTGAATTCAAACTGGAGTTGGTTTCGCGGTCTGGTTTGATGTAGGTGTCTCTTGTGTGTTCACAGATGGGAAGAGTTAGCCAATTAGCTTCAGCCGGCTGGTGTGCTACCTTGGCAAAGTTGGTTTGACTTTGGATAGCCTATCTCTGGGAATAGTAGGGACTAGATGTCGACCGATTATGATTTTTCAACGCCAATAATAAAAATTATCGGCAAATCCGCCCCCAAAAATACCGATATCCGATTGTTATGAAAACTTGAAATCGGCCCTAATTAATCGGTCGACCTCTAGTAGGGACCGTCCATAAGTTACACAATGTACATCATTTTAGTTCTCATTAAATGCTTTCAATATTTGTATATGAATTTCTACAATTTATAGTTGGTTTGAAGTTTTTAAATCATTGAAAATTGGAGATTGTCCCATGTACACATCCTGTATCGCATACGGCTGTGATTGGGAGTCCCATAGGGCGGCGCACAATTGGCCCAGCGTCGTCCGGGTTTGGCCGGGGTAGGCCGTCATTGTAAATAAGAATTTATTCTTAACTGACTTGCCTAGTTAAATAAATGTAAATGTCCCTGACTAGCCCCATAGGCATTATGATCAGGTAGTGTGGAGCTGTGCTCCGAATTGATGATTACTTGGGTGCTGACTTGTGGACAGGATTAAAATAAACCCAATCCACGGAAAACTGTTGTCACGGAATGAAGATGTCATTTTTATTTATTTTTTATCGTCTTGCAAATATCAGTTTTGGACCAATACACTTAGTAGTACATTTTGACACTAGAATAAATGTTTGACTCATATCGATGCTACTTAGGCCATTTTTTTTTTTACCCCCCCATTTTCTCCCCAATTCAGTCATATCCAATTGCGATCTTGTCTCATCGCTGCAACCGGCTCGGGGAAAGGCGAAGATCGAGTCATGCGTCCTCCAAAACATGGAACGCCAAACCACGCTCCTTAACACCTGCCCGCTTAACCCAGAAGCCAGCCGCACCAATGTGTCGGAGGAAACACTGTTCAACTGACGACCGAAGTCAGCCTGCAGGCGCCTGGCCTGCCACAAGAAGTTGCTAGAGCCAAGTAAAGCCTCCCCTCACCCAGACGACGCTGGGGCAATTGTGCGCAGCCATATGGGACTCCCAGAAGAAGTTGCTTTTAGGGTCAGTCGCTCTTTAAGGTCCTCCGTGAACTTTTTTCTTAAATAGTGCACATTTTTTGGCGAGCTAGGTTGTGTTCAATAGGCAGGGAAACAGAACATTTGAAACCTGAATATTTAGTTTGTGTAGTACCTCCAAAGGTTTCTCTGAACATGACCCTGATTCATGTCACAACCGGTGACTTGTGGCTATGCACCAAAGATGACCATCTCTGCCACCATAGAGTTTGAAGCGAGGGCCAGCCAACGAGAGCCTACAGGTCGCAGTGGTGGGTGGTATATGGGGCTTTGGTGACAAAACGGATGGCACTGTGATAGACTGCATCCAATTTGCTGAATAGAGTGTTGGAGACTATTTAGTAAATAACATCGCCGAAGTCAAGGATTGGTAGGATTGGAGATGCTTAATGTGAGTCTGGAAGGAGAGCTTACAGTCTAACCAGACACCTAGGTATTTGTAGTTGTCCACATATTTTAAGTCAGAACCGTCCAGGCTAGTGATGCTGGATGGGCGGGCAGGTGCAGGCAGCGATCGGTTGAGGAGCATGCATTTAGTTTGACCTGCATTTAAGAGTAATAGGAGGCCACGGAAGGAGAGTTGTATGTATGGCATTGGAGGTTAAGTGTCCAAAGAAGGGCCAAATGTATACAGGATGGTGTCGTCTGCGATCAGCGAGTCACCAGCAGCAAGAGCGACATCATTGATGTATACAGAGAAAAGAGTCAGCCTGAGAAAAGAACCCTTTGGCAGTCCCATAGAGACCGGACAACAGGCCCTCCGATTTGACACGCTGAACTCTGTCTGAGAAGTAGTTGGTGAACCAGGCGAGGCAGTCATTTGAGAAACCAGGGCTGTTGAGTCTGTGGTGATTGACAGACAAAAGCCTTGGCCAGGTTGATGAATACAGCTGCACAGTATTGTCTATCGATGGCGGTTATGATATCATTTAGGACCTTGAGCGTGACTGAGCTGCACCCATGACCAGCTCGGAAACCAGATTGCATAGCGGAGAAAGTACGGTGGAATTCAGGGTAGGATATATATAGGTCGGTAGCAGTTTTTGTCTAGAGTGTCTCCCCCTTTGAAAAGGGGGATGACCGCGGCAGCTTTCTAATCTTTGGGGATCTCAGACGATACAAAAGAGAAGTTGAACAGGCTAGTAATAGGGGTTGCAACAATTTCGGTTGATCATTTTAGAAAGCGAGGGTCCAGACTGTCTAGCCCTGCTAATTTGTAGGGGTCCAAATTTTGCAGCTCTCTCAGAACATCAGCCATCTGGATTTGTGTGAAGGAGAAATGGGGGAGGCTTGGACAAGTTGCCGTGGGGGGTGCAGGGCTATTGACCAGGGTAGGGGTGGCCGGGTGGAAAGCCTATATAGGTGTTCCTATATATTTGCGTATCGCGGGGGCTATTTAATGCGAATGCCGTACGCCACAGGATGTTTTTGTGCTGGTCAAGGACAGTCAGGTCTGGAGTGAACCACGGGCTATATCTGTTCCTGGTTCTACATTTGTTTTGAATGGGGCATGCTTATTTAATATTGCGAGGAAAGCACTTTTAAAGAATAACCAGGCATCTTTTACTGACGGAACACCCCCATCTTCTATTGACTGCATGTGTTCAATTTGTTTCAACTTTTGCTACTTTGCATGACGGTTTGTACTGAACGACACGTTTCCCAAAAACATTCTTGAACACAGAGGTACATTTGCTCCATTTGTGGGTGTAGTTAATCAATGCTTCATGTATTCAATTTCTCAGGTTCTGGCAGATGGGCTTTCTGTTCCCCTCTGATGCTCATACCCATGTTAGAAGGGAAGGTCACAAAAGAAACGTTATTTTGCCCCCTTAGGAATATACACTGCTCAAAAAAATAAAGGGAACACTTAAACAACACAATGTAACTCCAAGTCAATCAAACTGTCCACTTAGGAAGCAACACTGATTGACAATACATTTCACATGTTGTTGTGCAAATGGAATAGACAACCGGTGGAAATTATAGGCAATTAGCAAGACACCCCCAATAAAGGAGTGGTTCTGCAGGTGGGGACCACAGACCACTTCTCAGTTCCTATGCTTCCTGGCTGATGTTTTGGTCACTTTTGAATGCTGGTGGTGCTTTCACTCTAGTGGTAGCATGAGACTGAGTCTACAACCCACACAAGTGGCTCAGGTAGTGCAGCTTATCCAGGATGACACATCAATGCGAGCTGTGGCAAGAAGGTTTGCTGTGTCTGTCAGCGTAGTGTCCAGAGCATGGAGGCACTACCAGGAGACAGGCCAGTACATCAGGAGATGTGGAGGAGGCCGTAGGAGGGCAACAACCCAGCAGCAGGACCGCTACCTCCGCCTTTGTGCAAGGAGGAGCAGGAGGAGCACTGCCAGAGCCCTGCAAAATGACCTCCAGCAGGCCACAAATGTGCATGTGTCTGCTCAAACGGTCAGAAACAGACTCCATGAGGGTGGTATGAGGGTCCGACGTCCACAGGTGGGGGTTGTGCTTATACAGCCCAACACCGTGCAGAACGTTTTTCATTTGCCAGAGAACACCAAGATTGGCAAATTCGCCACTGGCGCCCTGTGCTCTTCACAGATGAAAGCAGGTTCACACTGAGCACATGTGACAGACGTGACAGTCTGGAGACGCCGTGGAGAACGTTCTGCTGCCTGCAACATCCTCCAGCATGACCGGTTTGGCAGTGGGTCAGTCATGGTGTGGGGTGGCATTTCTTTGGGGGGGCCGCACAGCCCTCCATGTGCTCGCCAGAGGTAGCCTGACTGCTATTAGGTACCGAGATGAGATCCTCAGACCCCTTGTGAGACCATATGCTGGTGCGGGTTGGCCCTGGGTTCCTCCTAATGCAAGACAATGCTAGACCTCATGTGGCTGGAGTGTGTCAGCAGTTCCTGCAAGAGGAAGGCATTGATGCTATGGACTGGCCGCCTGTTCCCCAGACCTGAATCCAATTGAGCACATCTCGCTCCATCCACCAACACCACGTTGCACCACAGACTGTCCAGGAGTTGGCGGATGCTTTAGTCCAGGTCTGGGAGGAGATCCCTCAGGAGACCATGCGCCACCTCATCAGGAGCATGCCCAGGCGTTGTAGGGAGGTAATACCACACACACTACTGAGCCTCATTTTGACTTGTTTTAAGGACATTACATCAAAGTTGGATCAGCCTGTAGTGTGGTTTTGGACTCCAAATCCAGACCTCCATGAGTTGATAAATTTGATTTCCATTGATTCATTTTTGTGTGATTTTGTTGTCAGCACATTCAACTATGTAAAGAAAAAAGTATTTAATAAGAATATTTCATTCATTCAGATCTAGGATGTGTTATTTTAGTGTTCCCTTTATTTTTTTGAGCAGTGTAGTTCAATAGCCCTGTCGAGCCTTTCCACTCCCTATTTAATCTGGCTCTTGTGACTGACTGGGTTCGAACCAGGTCTCCTGCATGTCAGAAGACTGTTAGCCCACTTAGCTAAGGCACATTGGGATGAATTCAGGAAGCTAACACAAGTATTCAAGTCTCCAGCAAGGTTACTTGAAGAGTATGGTTCATCAAACCACCTCGGTTGCATTTTATCCCCTTTAGACCTCGTATCTGGAGATTATGGCACCAATATGACTGTCTGGGTTTTAATTCGGGCGTACTGCACGACACTGTGGCAAACCGAAGCAGAACCATCTGGCTTATCAGAGCCCTTCTAAGGATAGCCTTTCCATGACATTGCTATTCAACTTCTTATGGGGGACAAATTTTGTTTTTTGTGGCATTCCCTTCTAACTTGGCTTGTGATCATCATAGAGGGGAATAATAATAATAGCTTATAGCCAAAGCGGTTCAAATGTTAGAGCCAAACTCGTACGGAGAAAATGTATTCAACATGCCACATTGGCTTCAGTAACCGCCAGAAGTTCATGTTTACCACAGCGAGCATTTGATTCGATCTCTTCTCCTCTACCTTTCCTGGTTGGCAAGGTGATGTTGCGAGGTACTGTACATAATATATAAGGAGGTACTGTACATAATGACGAGATGGTCTTGTCTGCGCCCCTAACAATGGTAGCCGTTGTTCCAAAAGCGGGAAGGCAGGCAGACTGCTTATCACTGTATTCCCACATGGAGAAATTGACGGGAGGGGACCCTCTCACTTCACCTCTTCCTCTCTAGTCATCACACTCATTAACATTGATGCCTTGATGTCCATTGTGATTGGGAACAAGTAGACCAGCATTTCCAAAACTCATTCTCCGGTACCCCAAGGGGTGTACGTTTTGGTTTTTGCATTAACACTACACAGCTGATTATTTTAATCAGCTGTGTAGTGCTAGGGCAAAAGCCAAAACGTGTGCCCCCCTTTAGGTCCCGAGGACAGAGTTTGGGAAAACCCTGAAGTAGACTATCCCCACACCTAGATTAACAGTTATATGCAATGCTTGGAGTACCTCTTTTTTTTCTGAGCCTCAAATTATGTTTTCCTTTTGACTGAATTCCTTGTTATTGGAATTTCATCATAGACATTACATTTCAGACATTACGTTTGCTACTTCAATTCTTTAACTCTTACCCGCCATGTCTAGACTTGACAGTTCATTCAGCTTTTGTATTTTGATCATGGAGTTCTGATCATGCAATTAAGAACACGTCATGCATATTGATTTAAAACTACATTTAAATGTGTCCACATTGTGTCCAGTTTCCCTTTTCCCATGCTATATTCAAATGCCAGTATGCATTCTGCAAACGGTGGAACAGGATAAATCTGACAACTTGATGGCTGTAGCCTACTAGCCAGCTAACCTCTGTAACTAGCCAGCAAGCTACAGGACACACCTACTCATTCCAGGGTTTTACTTTATTTGTACTATTTTCTACATTGCAGAATAATAGTTTAGATATCAAAACTATAAAATAGCACATATAGAATCATGTACTAACCAAAAAAGTGTTAAACAAATCAAAATATATTTGAGATTCTTCAAAGTAGCCACCCTTTGCATTGATGACAGCTTTACACACTCTTTGCATTCTCTCAACCACCTTAATGAGGTAGTCACCTGGAATGCATTTCAATTGACAGGTGTGCCTTGTTAAAAGTTCATTTGTGGAATTTCATTCCTTAATGCGTTTGAGCCAATCAGTTGTGTTGTGACAAGGTAGGGGTGGTATACAGAAGTCCATATTATGGCAAAAACAGCTCAAATAAGCAAAGAGAAACGAAGAACTTTGAACGTTTCTTCAAGTGCAGTTGCAAAAACCATCACGCGCTATGATGAAACATCAACTGTTCAGAGAAGACTGTATGAATCAGACCTTCATGGTCAAATTACTGCAAAGAAACCACTACTTAAGGACACCAATAAGAAGAGACTTGCTTGGGCCAAGAAACACAAGCAATGAACATTACAGGTAGAAATCTTTCCTTTGGTCTGATGAGCCCAAATTTGTGGTTTTTAGTTCCAACTACCATGTCTTTGTGAGACGCAGAGTAGGTGAGCGGATGATCTCGGCATGTGTAGTTCCCACCGTGAAGCACGGAGGAGGAGGTGGTGTGGGGGTGCTTTGCTGGTGACACTGTCAGTGATTTATTTAGAATTAAAGGTACTCTTAACCAGCATAGCGAACACAGTATTCTGCAGAGATACGCCATCCCATCTCGTTTGCATTTAGTCCCACTATCATTTGCTTTTCAACAGGACACTGACCCAACACACCTCCAGGCTGGAGAGTGATGGAGTGCTGACCTGGCCTCCATAATCACCCGACCTCAACCCAATTGAGATGGTTTGGGATGAGTTGGACCACAGAGTGAAGGAATAGCAGCCAATAAGTGCTCCGCATATGTGGGAACTCCTTCAAGACTGTTGAAAAAACATTCCAGGTGAAGCTGGTTGAGAGAGTGCCAAAGAATGGCTACTTTGAAGAATGTCAAATATTAAAATACATTTTGATTTAGCACTTTTTTAGATACTACATGATTCCACATGTTATTTCATAGTTTTGATGTCTTCACTATTATTATACAATGTAGAAAATAGTAAAAATAAAGAAAAACCATTGAATGAGTAGGTGTCCAAACGTTTGACTGGTACTGTAGCTAGCAACGCTAAAGGGATTTCTTACAGGTTAGCTTAACTCTAGCCAAACAAAGCATTGTTTTTCTAATAAACGCGAGCCAACTAGCTAATTGAAGCTAGCAAACACCTTTCTTACATGCTAGGAACGTATTTCCTTCAACATTTAATGAAAAAAAAGGTGCTTCTCTCCCAAAACACAAGTTTTCTGGAAACTTGTGGGCAGAGTGCTGATGTGGCCCACTGCTTGCACCTTCAGTAGCCTGATTGGGTCTAGAATGAGAAGAAATTCACACATGCATGCGTCTCTGACCACCTCTTGAACTTTTGTGCATCTATACCGGTCTTTTTCAATGCGATGTTCATATTCTGATAGGCGAAGTTGCATGTAAATGTCAAGTGTAGACAGCCTTAGACAGGCAGTCCAATTCTGATTTGGCAAAAGAGCTTAATCCCCCCGCTCTTGGTCAAATTAGTGGGAAAAGATCGTAATCTTGCTGCCAGTGTAAACACAGCCTTAAAGTAATTGTCCAGTGGATCTATTTTAAAAGTTCAAAATTCTGATAACTCATACCCGTATAATGTCGTGACTCAGCCTATACTCGTATTTTTGGCCAAAGCATGAATTGGAGAATAAACACTTCAAAACCACCACAATTGTGTTTCTGACAGTTAAAAAAAAAAAAAAAAAAGCTTTTTATTTCCGCATGAAGGATGATGAGCTGGCCAATCAGCTGTCTACTCATTATTTTTTTTTGTTGGTTTTCACCCACTCCATTCCTGCTCAAAGCTGTTTTTTTAACATATTTTTTAAGAATTGGTAGATAAACTTCACTCGTTTTGTAATCAATTATCTGGAAACACTGGAATGCTACTTTAATATAAATCTGGAAATTACTGGAGTTACTTTGTTTTTGGGAAACTCACCCCATGATAGTTTGAACTTTTCAGTCTTACATAACTTGATGTTAAAACCCTCAAGTCTATTGATGCACCGGTGTGTTATCTAAATAACATAATTAAAAAATCCCATCAATCTGTCAGTTTGAGCTAGAGAGATCTAGCATGGGCTATGTCTCAATCCACTTCATCCGCCTATGTCGCCCTTCCGCATCTGCAGTGGAAAGTGGCGGAGCTACAGAGCTGTTTTTCAAACCAGGAGACATCCAGAAAATCGTAGACTCACGAACATGACGGTGTTCTCAGTGTTTTGCTTTGACGTCCACAAGTGTCGCTGGACCAGTCCTAAAGGTAACCCATACAAATGAATGGAGGTAGTTTTGTGCCAACAAAAATAAGGGGTTAAATGTGTTGTTTAATTCCTGAGCTTTCTTATCTCCTTGATATAGGACAGACACTTCAAAACTTTATTCCTTATGATTTATTTTTGTACTGTCTTGTCGTTTATGAATTTATAATTCATTGCGTTTATGTGTTTATATGGGCAATAGTAGTAAAGGCCAAGTGTAATATTTTGTCATGCTTTATTTATTTTTTAGGGATACCTAAAAGGCTCCTAAAATTTCAAATCAAATAGCTAAATGATCCATTGTATGACCTTAAAACAATTCCATGTCATCTTAGAACCCCCCGCTCTTGTAGAATTCTGTAGCACACCATTATCTACTTCCATGGTGCTACCTTGCTTTCTGACTGACCTAGATCAAGTTCTGTTTGTTTGTGTGTATGCACATGCGTGGGTCCAAGCCCCTACTTGGTAACTCTGTCTCAAATGACAAATGTTTTTATTAACTTATTTTCCTATTGTTTGGCGTAATCACAATGGACTGGGCCAGGTCAAATTGAGCAAGGCCAGGTCTGGTTCGTGAGACTTAAGTAGGACTTTGTATTACATTTTGTTGCAGTAATGTGAATGCAGGTGAATTTTCTCTACAGGAAACTTTTAATGTGAGTTTATTTATTTTATTTTTTACTGTACACATGTATTGCCTTGTTTTAATATCCTTTTACTTTCAATTTGTAATATTTATCTTTGATTTGCTTTATCAAACTGAAGATCAATCTCGATATGGATGTTGGTTATACCTGTATTGTGTAGTTATTATGTTGTCTGTTTACTCACATCCTTAACAAAAACACTAATGTATCTTACTGTTACTGGGTACGATAATTGAAATGCTGTGTACCTTTCAGTTCATGTTTTGTGAGCTATTGGATAGACAAATAAAGTGATTATAATTTTTTATAAACAAATCCACCCCTTTTTATTCTGAGACTTGCACTGATTGTTCTGTTATTGCAATGTAACAGCTGTAAATGGACTATTTTAATATTTTGTTTAAATGTAATATTCATAGTAGACATTGCAAACTAAAATGACCCATTAATGGGATATGTTCTCTTTCCAACATTCGTTTTGGCGGAATCAAATTGTATTAGGCACATGTGCCGAATACAACAGGTGTAGACCTAGTGAAATGCTTAATTACGAAGTCAACTCATGCAGTGGTTAGTTGCATAATCTTGACTAGTGAGGAATAATAATTGTAGCCTATCTAGTCCTCCCTGTGCCTAGCCCCCTGACACTCAAATGGTGACGCGGGGCGAAAATCGGAATTCAAGCGTCAATGGATTAGTTATTAATATACCTATAGTGAACAAAAATATAAATGCAACATGTAATGTGCTGGTTTCATGAGCTGAATTTTTTTTTAAATCCTATAAATGTTCGAAACTCATTCCGATTGGCTGGGCCTGGCTCCCAAGTGGGTGAGCCTATGCCCACACATGGCTGCACCCATGCCCAGTCATGTGAAATCAATAAATCTGGGCCTAATTATTTCATTTCAATTGACTGATTTCCTTATGAATTTTAACTCAGAAAAATATTTAATTGTTGCATTTTGCGTTTTATATTTTCAGTATAGTTTGATATGTTGTTGGTCCCATATGACATGTAGGCTATACCCCCCCCCCCTCCAAGCAAAATCACACATTCAGTGTTATTGGCTCTCGCCCTGTGACCACTTCTTGGCGCATCCTAGGGGTTGTATATTTTGGCCTGGCTATAGGTAATACAAAGTAACGGAGTATGATATTTGGAATAAAAAATTACTTAATTTTGACTATTTTCATTCCCAATGTGGAGAAACTTATGCGTCAGGAGTTTTCCTTTGGTAGTGACGTAAACACTGATCTGCACATCATTGGACGTAACAGCGGAATTAGTAGGCCTTCAGTTTGAAAGCTACGGTTTGCGTGCTAGTTAGCTACCTACTTCCTTGTTAGTCCAAACTGGAGTGTGATGGCAAGCGTAAAGAAGTTTGTCCTAAAAAGCGAAAGTTTTTTCCTTATTTTCAGCACTTTGGGAATATATTTTTAAAGCCGATGTGAGCTGCGATATAACTCAAGAAACATTTCCTTTCGAGCAGGAGACATTGGGCCTGCTACACTAAGCATGGAATGGAATGCAATTACGAGACACTGCCTAGCTAGCTACAGTTGCTAGCTAGTTAGCTCTGGCTAGCCAGCTAGCAAATATTTGGAATTGCAGACCAGGATTCTAATGATCTGATTTATTTTTCTCGTATTATCAGAAATTAATCTCGAGGTAAACATTGGATGGACTTGGTTGATGAATCCGATGGATTATCGCTTGGAATAGCTCACTACCAGTTGGTGACTAGCTAGTTAGCTTTAGCTTGCTAGCTAATTTGTAGCAAATGTTTTGTGTGGCAACATAACACTAAAGACAACTAATATTACCAAAGGTATATATCACATATTTTTGATAAATGCCTAACCCGGAGGTGTTTCGCGAGGGTCGGGGAAGAAGCCCATCGACACAGAGAAGTGCCAGACAGGAGCGGCGCAGTAACGTTAAACCTGGAAGCGGTGCTACTCCACACCGAGAGAAACACCGGGAGAAGAGGCGGTCGTCATCTATCCGAAAGAAACACAGTCACGCTAGGGGGAAAACACAATGGCATACGCCAGATGAACCAGACAGTGAACGAAGAGGTGAACTTCGGACTTTAGTGGAATATGACGATGTGAGTTCCCAATCAGAACGCTTTTCTGGGAGCCCTTCGCCGAAACCAGAACCGCATGCTACTATTTTGGTCGACCGACTTAGCGAAGTTGAGTTCACAAGCATGAACGGACCGACATCCTCAGAGAGAAGGTCTCGAAGAGACAGGGCTGTATTGCATCTCAGGAAGGATGAACAAATCAGTGGTTCGTCCGAGAGGAATAGACAAGAGAAGGAACCGAAAAGAAAGGAACGCCAGAGCCGTGAGAGGGATACTTCGAAATATCGTGGTAGTAGCCTGAGCGCCACCAAAAACAACCGAGACGGTGCGAGAAACATTGACAGTAACGGCAAGAAGACGTCTACAACATTGGCCCCCATGTCTTTGGACAAAAAGGAATCTAAACGGCACAAAAGTAAGACACGTTCGGAAAAGGAGCCCCCGTCTGCATACAGGGATGCACCACAATCATACCGAGATGACCGTGAAGAACTCGGGGCCTACAGAAGAAGTCCTGGTTTCAAGGCAGACAGCCCACATGGGAAATCGTATTCCTATGGATATCAGTCTCCCAGTGGTAGTTATAATAACCAGTTTATATCTAGAAGAAGTCCCAGTTATGGGAACAAAAGGCTGTCCCCTACTTCAACATACTACAGCCGAGATTCTGAGGTCTATGGTGCCTACAACATTTCAAAGTCGCCCAGTTCATACTCGAGTAACAAAAGAAAGCGGTCTCCAACGAGCCCATTCAATTGGCGCAGGTCTCCAAGTTATGGCCGACATAGTCCATTCGAACAGGGAGAACTTGCTTCAAGTCCCTACGGTACCCGTCGGCGATCACGAAGTCCATACCGAAAGTCACTGAGCCCAAGTCCAGACGTAAGGTAAGCAATTGATCAGATGTTACTGCACTGGCTGAAAGCGAATTATTAATAGATGTTACCCTCCACCTTATGAAATCTCTTGGAGAAAATAATGGCATGAATGCATTTATTTTTTTGAATTTAGTGATACTGAGAGACATTGATGTAAATTTGAGGGCAGAATCTGGATCACCCAAGTGAGCAAAGAATTGTGAAACGCATTTAGCACAACTATTTTACTAGATTGTGATTCAGATTGTAATGATGCCTTCAATGCCACTGAAAGTGTTTATTTGCCATTCCAGTAGTCTGCTAAAACATCACTTATTAGACAGTATGAACATTTAAAGAGCCACAGCGTACCAATTGGTACATGTTTTTCTGTTGCTTATTAGAAACATTTGATTTAATTATTGGTGTGTTTCCTGACCGACTCTGCATTTGGTTAATGATATTTGTCAACCATGAGACACTAGACACGGAAGCCTATTTTACTTCCTCAAAATAACCATAATGAATCTAAGAACTCAAGAAATCTGTAATTTTGTTGTTTTTGCCGAGGATGTTTGTTGTGCAATTTGACATCTAAGGTGTTTGCAGTATTTCTCAAGTAAAGAAAATGTGTGACGTGTTGTCTTACGTAAACAAAAGACAGCTGCTGGGCAGGTCTGTCTCACTGTTTTTGGTATTGGATAGAAAGCAATCACAGCTGCTATTCACCCCATGTTGGAGGAGAAATGGACATTGTTCAATCTAAATCCAGCCTTCATTTACCTGTTATAATGCATGGATATTCCAAACTTGTTTTACTTTTGTTGTTGAGGATACTGACTTTATGACCAAAATGATCCTACTTACACTTTGTAGTCAATTTCGACACTAGAATAACTGTTTCTGACTAATCGATGCCACACAGACACTTTTTCAAAGGGATTTGTTGCTTTTTAAAGGCAGTCACTCTTTAAAGGGAACTTTTCTCCTATGAGAGATTCATGTGTCTCTCCTTTCTCCAGGAGATCTGGCAAGTCTCGAAGCAGGAGTCCGTATTCCCCCTCGAGGCACTCCCGCTCACGCAGCCGCCACCGCCACTCTCGCTCCCGCAGCCGACCCTCCAGCCTCTCCCCCAGCACACTGACCTTCAAGAGCAGCCTGGCAGCCGAGCTCAGCAAGCAGAAGAAGGCCAAAGCTGCCGAGGCAGCTGCCCGGGCCAAGAGCTCCAGTAGCACCTCAACTCCCACCAAGGTTCCCTCTGCAGGCTCCCACCAACCCAGCCCCAAAACCAACCACGCCACTAAGAAGGGCCCCAGGACCCCTGTGTCGAGCCAGCCCCAGTCCCCCACAGACAGGACCTCTAAGAGGAGCACAGAGCCCCCCAAGCCCAGCAAGGATAGAGATGTGAAGGGAAAGGATGCCCCCTCGGTGCAACGAGACAAGAGGAATGTACCAGCATCTGGACAGGGCAAAGAGAAGGAACGAGTCACTGCCCCAACTGCCTCTACACTGACATCTCTACACCTGCCCCCGAACATCCTCGAGCACTTAGCTGGAGCAGACAGGTAATCAAACATAATAAAGAGTTTTTTTTATAATTAAGAGAACTCATACATTTTTTCACACTCATATACATGCCTCCCCCTCTTTCCATAGCCTAACTTCTCATCTTATTTTCCTCCCCTGTGCAGCTTGAAGGACGTCTTACCATCGCTATCAGGGAAGAATCCAGCAGAGCGTCAGAAGGCCCGCCACCTCCTGAGCGACCTGCCCCTTCCTCCCGAGCTACCCACAGGCGCCTCCTCCCCTCACAGCCCATATGACGAGAAGAAGACCACGCTTCGCCGCAGGCCCAAGTATGTCTGGCCCCTTGACTTTCCATGTCTCACCCTACCACGTCAATGGCCTATGCTCCTCAATAAGCTCTACTGCCTGGGGTTGAGAACCACTGCTTGACCTAATCTCTTGTTGGTTGGTTTGTCTTTCTCCCAGGATCTGCGGCCCACGCTTTGGGGAGATCAAGGAGACTGAGATCGATTGGGGGAAACGGTGCGTGGACAAGTTTGAGATCATCGGCATCACAGGAGAAGGCACCTACGGCCAGGTGTACAAGGCAAAAGACAAAGATACAGGTGAGGACGACTAAATGCTTACGATGTATTATTTTACCATCAACATTTTAACCAAACAGAATCATCTGTTTGTCAAACTCTTAAATTAACATTTGAGTCTCTATGCCCAAGGTAACTATTATGTATGAAAAGTTATCTTCTAATATCCCCTTTACTTTATCTCTATCCCTGTGGTGTAGCTGAGATGGTGGCCTTGAAGAAGGTGCGCCTCGACAATGAGAAGGAGGGCTTCCCTATCACCGCCATCAGGGAGATCAAAATCCTCCGCCAACTCAACCACAAGAGCATCATCAACATGAAGGAGATAGTCACTGACAAGGAGGACGCCCTGGACTTCAAGAACGACAAAGGTCCATATGACAAACCCACTGAATTATCATTCTGCATCCTAAATGGCACTCCATTCCCTACATAGTGCACTACTTTTGACCAGAGCCCTATGGCAGAGGTTCTATAACTTTTTAGGGCAGGGGACCCCTTTTGTGATAGCAATCAGATGAATCATCTTTTTAACCTTTATTTAACTAGGCAAGTCAGTTAAGAACAAATTCTTATTTACAATGACGGCCTACTAAAATGCAAAAGGCCTCCTGTAGGGACGGGGGCCTGTGATTAAAAATAAAATAATCTAGGACAAAACACACATCACAACAAGAGACAACACTACATAGAGACCTAAGACGACAACATAGCATGGCAGCAACACATGACAGCAACATGGTAGCAGCAAAAAACATGGGACAAACATTATTGGGCACAGACAACCGCACAAAGGGCAAGAAGGTAGTAAGATAAAAATAGCATACAAGGAGTTTTATGTCTTTGGCAGTGCACTGGGAAATTAACAAAGTCTCAGGCCCTAGGAAGGAACATTTTAAAGGCCCGCCTCTTGGCATTGGGAGAGAATTTTGCAGTTGTTCAAGCTAATATCCTCCAATTCTACACATTTTGCATTGAGGCAGAGGGAACATTTAACCGTTTTAAAGCTTAAATTGCAATGTGTCTTGTGTTTTAAAATAACATTTTGGGGGAATAGAAGTTTGCCGATTTGAGTTGCACATTTTATACTTGGTCGACAAAAATTGAAAATATCCCTGTGAGCCTCCTAGGCCCATGTTGCCCAGGATTAAGAACACATTGTAGATTAATAATATTACATTGTATTACACCCCCTAAATTTATCCCATGGATCTCTTGGCCAAAATGTACAAAAATATATATTGATATATCATTTTTAATTGTTTTAATATTTTTAGATGCGGTACCCCACTTTGAGAACCCCTGGTCAAAAGTAGTGCCCTATATAGGGAATAGGGTGCCATTTGGGATACAGACTATGTGTCTAGATTGTTTCTCCATGCATTTGTTCTTCTTTTACAGGTGCGTTCTACCTGGTGTTTGAATACATGGACCACGACCTGATGGGACTGCTGGAGTCTGGCCTGGTCCATTTCAACGAGAGCCACATCAAGTCCTTCATGAGGCAGCTGCTGGAGGGCCTCGACTACTGCCACAAGAAGAATTTCCTGCACAGGGACATCAAGTGCTCCAACATCTTGCTTAACAACAAGTGAGTGCTGCTCAGGATAGCTAGTCTGCTGGTCCCAGGTCTGTCGGTGCTGTCTTGTCAACTCCTATGGTCATTATCACACCAAAGCACAAGCAGATCTGGGACCAGGATAGTCAAAAATGAAAAACAATTTATATCCGCTGCGGAATCAGTAGAATTGTCTGACAGAAAGGAGTCGGATGTCACGTTAATGCTGTGTTCTGTTCTCTACGCCAGGGGTCAAATAAAGCTGGCAGATTTTGGACTGGCTCGACTTTATAACTCTGAGGAGAGGTAAGTGTCCCGATATGGCTTAGAGTTGATTGCTGCCAATAGTTATGACTGTTTTGCTTCATCAAGCATATTGGTCTCAAATGTGTTTTGTTGAGGATGATGATATTATTGATACTTATGCATTTTTCTGTCCCTGTCTTGTAGCCGACCGTACACCAACAAGGTGATCACCCTGTGGTACAGACCCCCAGAGCTTTTACTGGGGGAGGAGAGGTACACACCTGCCATTGATGTGTGGAGCTGCGGGTAAGAGACACACCTACGTTTAGTTGATTAGGTGTGGTGTTTCACTGGCTGATATTCATGATTCTTAAACCGAGGACAGATGGTTCTATAAAGAGAATCATGCATTCACCCTGTTTTTGTCTTTAATCAGGTGCATTCTGGGGGAGCTTTTCACAAAGAAGCCCATTTTCCAAGCCAATCAGGAGCTTGCCCAGTTAGAGCTGATCAGGTACGTTGTGTTCCGAGGAGAAGGGTACTATAAATCCCTCAATTTCTTATAATCAGCATCCCTTTTAACGGTCTGAAAGACCTTCAGCTATCTCATTGGACAGTCTTCTTGTTAGGGCATATTTTACTCTGGCCTTTTGCTTTTCTCCCTTCCAGTCGAATCTGTGGCAGCCCCTGCCCCGCTGTGTGGCCAGATGTCATCAAGCTGCCCTACTTCAACACCATGAAACCAAAGAAACAGTACCGGCGCCGGTTGCGAGAAGAGTTTGCTTTGTGAGTCGATCTGCTTGTTTGAATTCAGTAATTGGGCTCATCATTGGTGTATGAAAATAATGTTGTTATCCTTTGGCTGTGTTTGACCAACCACTTCATCTTTCTCTTTGGTCAGTATACCACCCTCTGCCCTGGACCTGTTTGACCACATGCTGGCGCTGGACCCCAGTAAGCGCTGCGCTGCCGAAGCGGCGCTAAGCAGTGAGTTCCTCAAAGACGTGGACCCAACCAAGATGCCCCCACCAGAGTACGTTTGGCCAAAGACGTTTTACTTCATAGTCTGTGATTCATTACTGTAGAATATCATTTTTGTGATGACCCACCCTTTGATCTTCCTATTTCCATTTTGTCTCCTGTCCTCTTCCCATCTCTCTCCTCCAGTCTCCCCCTGTGGCAGGACTGCCATGAGTTGTGGAGTAAGAAGCGGCGGAGGCAGAAGCAGATGCCAGAGGAGCTGTCAGCCTCCAAGGCTCCCCGTAAGGAGCTGGGGCTGGGAGACGACAGTCGTAGCAACACCCCCCAGGGCTTCCCTCCGCCTGGGGACTCAAAGGCCAGCCTGTGGCTGCCTCAGCCCTACTGGGTGAGTGAATGGGCCTTTAGTCTAGTACCGCAAAGTCACCCCTCCTTACTGGCCTCACACCTTATCAGTTACACACTCACTTTAATGGCTTATATTGCAACGACTAATAACAACTTGGAGTGAGTTAAGAGGTACTTTTTAGTAAATTGCTTAAATATATATTTTTTGTCTCCCGTAGACTCAAAAGCTCCCAACTCCCAGCTGACCCAGGAACAGCTGGCGGTTCTCCTCAACCTGCTCGGCCAGTCCAAGAGCGCTGTCAACCCGGCCCAGATTGCCAAGGTCAACCCCGAGACTCTACAGCAGCTCTCCAAGGTCCTGCCACCTGAACACTCTGACTCCGACCGGCCTCCAGAGCCACACCCTCCACTCAAGCCCCACAAGCTCCCTCAGTCAGGTGGAGCACCCCGCACGCCCCCCATGCCCAAGCCCCCATCGCCACATCCCTCGTCGGCATCGCAGGGTAAGCCTGATGGGGAGGCGTCGGCAGCCACCCAGACGGCAGTCACCATGCTACTGGCCCAGCTCCTCCAGGCCCAGCAGAGGCAGGAAGCTGGCGATACAGACGGCACAAACGCACCAGCAGGAGGACCTCCTCCGCCACCCTCTGAGCCAAAGCAGCCCCCAGAGCCTATCCCTGTCTCGCCAGGTAACTACTCATAGAGAATATTGTGACATATTTTTTACCTCATTTTTTGCAAGCAGAAATAATGTGTATAAACTTGTATTCCACTGCTGTGACTATCCAGTAGGATTATCTGTCTCAAATTCTGTACACAATGGTTTTCATTTTGGATATCCCTATGGTAGAATAAATCAAATCAAATTTATTTATATAGCCCTTCGTACATCAGCTGATATCTCAAAGTGCTGTACAGAAACCCAGCCTAAAACCCCAAACAGCAAACAATGCAGGTGTAAAAGCACGGAACTTGCAAAGTAGGACGAGAACTATCCCTTTGCTTTGAACTAACATCATGTCTTGTGTTTTCCCCCTTAGTGTCCGAGGGGAGCGGAGTTTCCTCCAGACCCATCCTCCCCCCCGACCAGAGACCCCCTGAACCACCCGAGCCCCCTCCCCGCTGCGAGGACTTGGACTACCGGCAGAAGATGGCGCGTAAGACGGGCCACCTGCTGCCTATGCCAACCTCAGGTGGAGCTGGTGAGGGAGGAAGGCTCCCGGAGCCAGACTACCCACCCCACCCCGGCACAGAAGGACCCAGCTATGGCGGTGACTACAGCCGCCCTCCACCCTTCCCTCCTGTAGGTTTTGGCGACTGCTACATGGGCCACATGTTGGGGGGTGGCCTACCCCCCCACAACCTGAGGGAAGTGTTCAGCAGCAGCACTCAGCAGTCCTCGGCTACCGGGTCCCTGGCCACCTCACTCCAGGAGCCCTTCCCTTCAGGCAGAGGTGGAGGTGTTAGCAGCATGGTGTTCAGCGGTGACAAAGACCATCGCTTTGAGTACAATCACAGCCCCTCCTTGCCTGTGGAAGGGAAGCCCAACCCCACCAGCATCCACCTCTATAACCATGCTACCCCTCCCCCGCCCATCCCTCCTCCGGGCCAGTCCTGGAGCTCCCCTTCCCAGGCTGTGGCCCCACCTATGCCCCTTGGCTTCAACCCACATGTGAACTCAGCAGTCATGCGAGGACGACACCTCCCCTTCTGATTGGCTGTGGCATAGTGAATGGGCGGGGTATGATGGACACCTCAGACTTGTGGACTCAAAAGAAACTGAGCCCAAACCCTCTCAGGCTAGACCAGAGGGATCTGGAAATGCACACTTGATTTGTAATAATAAATACAAAAATATGTGTGAAGCATTGTATTCCTCCTGTATCTGGAATGTGGGGTATGTTGCAGAAGGGGGTTGTATAGGGGGGGGCTTTTTTTGCTCATACCGTTTCATATTGTTTTTTTGTTTGTATTCTACTACTGTCTTTTAAATTAAGCTTTTACCTTTTTTGAGTGTACATTTACCAGGCTAGGTATTGCTTTTAAATATGTACCCAAGCCTTTCTTTTAATTTCTACCGAGCAAACTGTTTTGCACTACTGACTAAAGTAGGCGAGAACGATTTAGGTATGAAATTAAGTGCTATATCTGCACAACCTTTAGAAAATTACCAATGTTTTTTAATTTTGGGCCAAGCATATGTTGAAACCAGGAGGGCTCAGTTGATCGGGCTCCTGACTTGAAGGTGGTTTGTTTTTGAAGAGGATTGGCTCCTGAAAGACTGGTGGCACATGGGTGACTGCAGTAAAACTGATAAAAAACTGCTACTGATTGACTTGATAGAGGAAGGCCATGTTCACTTTAATTTCCACAAGCCCTTTGCCAATAGCCATTGTAAAACAAAAGGAGACATGTAACCCAACTTCAAAAAATACTTTTTGTACTAAAATGTTTTTCTTTTCTTTTGGGGGGTCATATGTTTATTAAAGAAATGCCAACAATGTTTTTGTGTCTTACTTTGACTGTCGATCATCAAAGAATCATACCTGAACATGTAGAACACACTAACCAGTGCAAGTCAACAAACTACTGAACTGCTATTTGCTGATGTAAAACATTTGTAAATTGATAGCATACTAGAGAAGATCAACTAATGAAGGACATAATGTTTTGTTTTTATTTTTCAACGCAATACTATTTTTGGTTGGAAGGTTGGCTGCCAAATGAAGACATGGATGACGAAGGCAGGAACCACCTGAAAGGAAGTTAAGAAAAGCACCCAGAATAAGAGTTTGCTGGAGAAGTACCGTTAAGGCCCTTTGCTCATCTAAGAGCTGTGTAAGTCATTACTCTGGTAGAAATGTCTACAAATGCCAGGCTGATGGCCTGTGAGGGATAAATAGGCATTAAAACACAACTGACTTCAGCCATACTCCACTGTAAAGTAATCTACAACTACACATTTCAAACTGAATAAATGAATACGATGAAATCTATTTCTTCAGATGCTGTTGATATTGCTACATCTATTTCTGGGTAGTTTCTATAGCATAAGGGTAGATTATATTGATGTTTCTGCCTACACCCAAGAGTAATACTTGGTTGCACAGACTTTGGCCAATATATCTGCTGACAAATGCTTCTTGTAGCTGTCAATGAGTTTGCTGCACCTTTCTACTGGAAGTTTGGCCCGCTGTTTTCAGATCTCGGCATAGGTTTTCAATGGGATTCATATATGGACTCGACACTGGCCACTCCAGAACAGTCCAGCATTTCTTGGAAAATTCCTGAGTACTTTTTGATATGTGTTTGGGGTCGTTTTCCATCTGTAAGAACCACAACCTTCAACAGAGACCCACCCAGTAGGGCATGTGTGAATGTTCTTGGGGCCTAACCTACCCCAAAAGTTTGAATACAATGGGAAACCCGTAGTAGGCTGTGAGGTAGTTTTGTGCCTGCAGGAACATTAATGTATGCTCTTTTACCCAATATCATGATAAGGTTTGGTCATATCGATATTGGTACCCACCACCAGTGAACATTGTTTTATGTGTCTCATTCCAAAACAACTTAGAAATGTTAACTTCAGATGCATGGGCTACTTCCATTTTCTCTTTGCCTTTGAAAGAATAATGTTCTACTTTTGAGATCAAGGAGGAAGCAATAGAGCCTAGTCTATTTTGTGATAATAGAGAACATTTAGTTAACACCATTTAGTGGTGAAATGTGTTTTACATGCTGCTTTGTTTGAGCATTAGTCTAATAGCTTATTTCAATTGAAAAGAGTCGAAGTAGACCTATCTGGACTAAATTTAATTTGAAATAATATCTATGTAAAAATGGTCAGCTAGGCTGAGCTTCTTGTTCGGCAGCTCAGCATCCTATTCGCATACGTGGAGTGTGTCTGAAAGTGAGCGTTGCGAAATAAGTGGGAGGATCCACATAAGTGGGTTATGGAAACCTAATAGCTATTTGAGCAGGTTGGTTGACAGGCAAGACCGTTTTACGCGGAAGCTTGCTGTTTCTAGTAGTATTTTTAGCTAAGCCCAACCCTTTCCCTAATCTTAACCTAATTCTCCTAACATTCTAGGTTAGTTATCCTAACCTGCCTGGTGAATTATCCTTACCAGTTTAGCTCAAATGCTACACGGAAGCAATAAGCAGTCATGCAAAATTGTCTTGAGTGGCATCCAATCTGCCCAATTAGCTGGTATGTTTCCATATACCCACTAATGTTGATCTTTCAATTTATTTCGCAAAGCCCACTTTCAGACACACCACATATGCAGTTACGGATTGCTATGCACGATCCTTGGGAAGTCCCTACCCTAAACCTTAGCCTTGCCCATAACTCTTACCATCCCTAACCCTTACCATTTTAAATGTACTCATACTTGTCCTATACTTGTTCATGCGCTCGTCAGAACTAGGAACCTCAGTTTAAAATAACGCAAGTTATTTGCGTAGAGTTTCCTATTGGCTAATTATGATACTTCCCAAGTGGGAAACTCTGGATCATCTTTCTACAACGATTTAGCAGTCGGATATTTCAGAGCTTCCTAGTTGCCACTAGCACATAGACGCGGCTCTATTTACAAGACCCGAACTTTCCTTTCGTTCTTATTGGTCAAGGTCACGCCAGTCAGTATTATGTCAGCACTCAATATTCCCGGGACGTCAGTGATTGTAGGATTCCATCACGAGCAGGGCAGATGTCAGAAACGTGCTTTTAGTGGTGATGGACATTCGGGGTCTTTTAGCTGAGCCGCACCATTTGGCTCCTTCACGTAAAAGAGTAGCATAATTTTGCTCCCAAACGGCTCTTCATTCAAAAACTTGAATATCGACCTAGAACCATAAAAAAAAATCGAATATTTAATGTAAAAGCCCAAAGGGTAGGCTACCTTTATGTCAGATCGTGATATGCACGTTTAAATAGTTATTAGATCGCCTCCAAAAAAAAATATTCACTACTTATTAAAAGTGAGCATGGACCAGAGTGATGTGCTCTCCCCACTATTTATGGTATCTGCAGTGAGGATTTACCATCTTCAGAGAATGATTTTGTAACTTATTTGCAGATAATGGTTGTTTGAAGCTCAAACTGCAGTAAGCCTACTAGGCTAGCAGTGTGTAAATCAGGGAGTCAAACGAACGAACGTCTCTCACCGATATGATTCGGTGCCCAACGTTCACCAAAAGGAGCCGTTCAAAAAGACCAGTTTGTTCGCGGACGACCAATCAATAGCTTTCAGCAGAGGTCCTACAAAATTTTTACATGAAAATAAGACCGTGAAGTGAAGAGTTTTTAGATAGAGGTCAATGAGAGTCGAATTTGGTCAACAAAAAAATGTAATTGCTCATTTGCTATGTGAGGCTTATTTGATCAAATGTTAAGAATGCACTAGTATACACAAACAAATATATATAAACGCAACATGTAAAGTGTTGGTTTCATGAGCTGAAATAAAATAAATAAAATATTCCAGAAATGTTCCATACGCACAAAAAAAGTATCAAATTTTGTTCACAAATTTGTTTACATCCTTGTTAGTGAGCATTTCTCCTTTGCCAAGATAATCCATCCACCTGACAGGTGTGGCATATCACGAAGCTGATTAAACAGCATGATCATTTGCATTTCGGTAACTTAAAAAAAAAACGTTATATCGGAGTTGTGCCTGTTGTTTCCAAGCGTATCTGACCTCTCATTGGCTAGAATCCCCCCTGTCTTGCCTCCTCTCGCTTGCCTTCCATCTTTGAGGACATTTATTTCCGTTTTTAGAGCTGTCACTCAACATTCTCTTCAATATAATAGATAGTCTTTGCTTTCAGTCAAAAACCTGCTTTCACCACAATGACTGTATATGAACGGACAAAGCCATCGATCACGTGACACCATTCATTCCTACGTGAAGAGCATTGATGACAATTTAAGTCGGTTAAGATGGCATGGAGACATAACATGCGCAGTTTGAGCTACTCCAGGAAGTGAAGTTGCAGGCTAGCTCAATGCTTCCCCCTTTCATTGACTACATGTACATGCACACCAATATCCGTTATTATTCGGGATACGCAAGTATTCTGTTTATGATTTGACGCATATAAACATCATATCCCGTTTACAATAACCTGATTAAGCTTGTATCCTGCGTATGTGAAACCAGGATAATATGCCTGGGATATGCATATCTTATATGGGATATTGTGGCATGTAAACATCTTTTCTTGTTTACTGTTCTTTTTTGCGACCTCCACGCGCTCAGTTGCACATATCATATGTGTTGTGCAGATTTATTTTGCAGATACTCCATACTGAACCACATAACATATTGGGTACTTTCACTCCTAATTTAGACACGTTTCTACTTATAATTTCCAACATTTGGTAGGCCATATTATAATTTTGCACATTTGGTAGGCCATTTGTCAACTATAGTTAAATACATGCAACTACTCTTCTGTCATAAATCGTTGACCTAGAAGACTAAATAAAGTAGTGCTCACCAGAATGATGTCTTACATCGATAGTTAACACTGGTAAAGTTGTCTGTTTCATTTAGAGACCGGGATAAAATGCAATAGCTCCAAAACAGTGGAAAGATTGGTCATGTGCAAAATGTCCAATGTCATCAGTTTGACCAGTGTTAAGGAAATTAAAAGCTGAGAAAATGATTAAGCACGTTTATAAGACTTCAGTTCATATTGGGCGCATATTTTATGTGCTTGAACTAGTCAGCTTGCATAACAGTGTCAAAGATAACACGTTACACACGCCTTCGCATTTTCTCAAGAGATGCTGAAAGAAAGAAATCATATTTCTCCACTCCTGTTCCTGAGACAAAATGAACATTTGTTGTATCATTTTACTCCAAGAAATGTATAATTCTGCAGGAGTTCATATTAAATTACATGTGAGAGGTTATAGGCCTACAGTGAGTGTCCATATTTCAGTTACTATTCCATTTAACCCATATGAACTTCAATCAGGAATATTCTGTTTATTCACGGATACAGGGATACTCCTGAATGGGATATCAAAGGTGCATGTAAACAGCTTATTCGGGATAAGACCTTAAGTAGGATACAGCGGCCAACTCTCACGCATTGTTCGTGAAACACACGCATCCAGTTCTCACGCTCACACACCACACCTCTTATATCTCACGCATCTAAATGCACTGATTTTATTTGACTGATTAATTCAGTGTATATTCAGTGCTTTAACTTTTCATATGTTCAAATCGTTTTGAAATCGGAGCATCTGCACCTAGGGGCGGAGCCAGAGGTGTGTCCGGGGTGGCACTGGACACTCCTGACATCTGATTGGCCACCCCAACATTTTATTCGCTACTGGCAGTTTGATGCTGATTGCCATCTCATTTCACCTCTAGTTGAAAGAAGCATTGACGTTCGGCGGCGCATTTTTTCAAATCGAGGAAGAGAGAATATTGGTTGGTTGCGAGATACAGAAGAATAAGAACATTTCTACAGCTCCACGAGCTCTTTTCGCGGTTGGCAAAAGCATGGTATTTGAAGTACATTTTAAGTTTTAGCATCGGGTTTAGATTTCCTGAAAACTTTTACGAAAGTTGAGTTGCTATGTAAGTTAACGTTAGACCTTTGGTGCCATTAACAGACAGTTAATCATATAAGAGAGATCGGTTACCAATTTAGCCTAACATTGTTTACATCTGTGCTAGTAATACACGCATATACAGTGCAGTGTCGTAAGTTACAGTATACGAATGTTTAGCTAATATGGGGTAACTAGTAGGCTACAGCTGTCAGTGTTCAGCAATTTGATGAGGCTAGTCCAGTCAGTGTGGTCAGACTTCACAAGGACCCAGTCTACCACTACCAGGTCAGAGCATCTACCAAGCAGTCAGTCACATGCCCAGTTCAGAATTTAAGTTTAGCTTCAGCTTGTAATGGATGATTTTGTTAGATTAAGCCTCACTTTAAAATGTTGGTTGTGGTTCATGTGTGTTCTTGTTGATGGCTGTGGCATTTTTATTGTGATTATACACTAATGGTTCTTGTGTTATTTTAATGTAATAGATGTATCAAGGGATGACACAGAGACCTCTGGCTCTGAGCAAGACAGTGAGCCAGAGCTGCCTGGAGATGTCATCGAGCACCAGATACGCTGTTCCAAAATGACCCAACTTTAAACTACACATTTTAGTTAGCAGCTGTTAGTATCTAATCTTGTGGATCCCTTAATTATACATTTCCATAGAAAGATGACACATTATTTAACGTGTATTTCAGATATTTCAAGATCCAGAGAAGAAGATCCTGTACAGCTGTGTTTAAAAACATTTCCCAGAACTCAGCTTGGTACTAGGAACAGGCCTTTCAACAGCTCCTGGTATAAGGACAATTCATGGCTTGAATATTCTGTAAATCAAGATTTGACTTATTGTTTCTCCCGTAGACATTTTTCTCTGCTCAATACACATGAATCTGCCTTCACATCACAGTCAGGTTTTTGTAACTGGAAAAAAAGGGGCTGTTTAAAGATTCTGGGTTTAAGCTCCATTTGAAGGCAGAGCATCATATCAATGCTATGTATGCTTGGAATCAGCAATAACAGGGCTATTGACAGCAACTCATCAATGTTAGATGTCATAAATGAGGACCGGAAAAGAAAGTGGAGAAAAACTGAACTTACATTAAAACTATTGCAGATGTGCTCCTATTAACTGCCACTCAAAATATGGCACAGAGTTCATCGAGAGTCTAATGACTCTCACAACAAGGGACATTTTTTGACAGTCTTAGAAGAAATAGCAAAGCATGACACTCAGAGAAAAGGATGAATGCATGTGGCAATGCCAAGTACACAAGCCACGAAATCCAGAACAAAGTTCTTGAGGGCTTAGCTGAGATGGTACAAAGTGAAGTAATAAGAGAATTAAAAGAAAGTGAAGTTTTTAGTGTAATTGCAGATGAAACCAAAGATTTAAAGAAAAAATAACAAATGTCTTTAGTTGTGATGTACTATTACAAATGGGGCCATCCACAAAAGCTTGTTCCACTTTCAGTCAGCTGAAAGCTTAGATGCAGCAGGTCTCACAAAAATGATAATTGATTGGCTTGAAAAACATGTTCTGGACTACAGAAATAATCTTGTGGGGCAAGGCTACGATGGTGCATCCGTCATGAGCGGAAAGTAGTCTGGTGTGTCTGCACGGATTAAAAACAGTGCAAGATTAGCATTTTATGTGCACTGTAATGCGCATTGTTTGAATTTGGTTCTTGTGGATGCTGTAAAATCAGTGCCTGAGGCAGTTAAAGCTTCTGCAGGAGAGAAAAAAAGTTCTAGCTTTGTATCTGGCTTGTACGTTCATCTCAAGTGGCTTGCAGTTCAGAAAGAGCTGTATCCACAGCAGCAGTCCCTCTGGTCAGGATTAAAACCTGCACTGTGTACTAGCTAGTATACTGACATTCTAAAATGATACATCCAAGGGGTATCATGTCACACAGATCTAATTTGGTCTTGATTAGGCCAATTCCAAAACGTTTCTTTGCTATTAGTTAACATAATATATTTTAGCATAAATATGATACTGTAAGTTTAATATCGATGGGCGACAAAAAGTCAATTTCTTGATACCTGGTATGTCAAATTGCAGTGTTTTTTATCTTCTTGGTGCTTGAGCTTTATTTTCTGAAAATATTTTGGATGTTCAACACTTATAGACCCAGATTATATATTAATGAAAACAGAGTGACCCAAGTCTCTCCAGTGTGACGACAGTACTGTGTGTGCAAGAGAGAGAAAGAAATTGAGCTGCAGTTCCGAGGTAGACATTGACTATTCACAGTATGTTAAAGAATTCTAGTGAAGTAACCCTTTTGGACCACACTATCTGCCACATTGAAGAACTAATCAGAAATCATAGGATTCATTCATGCTCCTTAGATGCAAGGTTAGGTCTAGTTATGTTAAGGGATCAAGGTGATTGGATGGGCATTTTAAAGAAAAGCCCATCTAGATTTGAATGGAGAGAGAACGTTCTCCTCTAAACTTGTAAAAAAGAGCAGCAAGGTAGCGCTCTTTTATGTACAATGTCAACACGATTATGTAGCTGTTACTCCCGTCCCTTTTGACAGCTTGTACTAAAGGTGATTTAATCCACACTTGCATTAGTCCCCTTGTTTGGTAATTGACATTTAGGCTGTGACAAGGAGAAGGCAGCAGACAGACCTACACTATGTTTTAGCAGGGAAGGTAGGATGACCTGATTCTAGAGGGGAAATAAATAGAAAAATAATTTGGTTAGGGTGTAGGGTCGTCTTGTCTTCACAACATTTTATTATCTATCTATTACCTGATCATTGGAACAATTCTCATTCTTAACATTGGGATAAAATCATATCAAATCAAATGTTATTGGTCACATACAGTACACATGGTTAGCAGATGTTATTGCGAGTGTAGCGAAATGCGTTTGCTTCTAGTCCCGACAGTGCAGCAATATCTAACATGTAATCTAACAATTATAGGGTACTTGTCAGCAAGAACACTATTATTCCCCACACTTATTTTATTGTTCGGCTTCTTCACAATTTTGACAGTGTAATCACATATTTGAAATCTGATATGCCTACTTGTGTCTTTCAAAATGAATGATATGAGGCTATGTATTTTTGCAGTCATTCACGGACAGAATTTGAATAAGTCATACCAATAAGCATTGGATATTAAAAATGTTCCAGGCCTCACATATCATTTTTTAAATTTTAGTATTGTGCACATAGTAGGCAGAGATCATATTCTGTCTATGCAGAGTAAGATGATGAAAAGGATCTTCAACTAGTAGGCATAAATACCACCTGTTTATTTTTCTTGAAGGTTGGGTGATTTTGATTAATGAATTTTTATAACAAGGACATTTTCAAACACCCAGCACTTGGGAAATATAGATCAGGATTTGCCAACCCTCCTATGGAGCAAGCAGGGTCTTCTTCCATCGCTATTTTAAAGAGATAGTTCAAGCAAATTACAAAATGGGTGATTAAAAAAAACATCTTTTTTTTAATCACCCACCACCCTACACTGAACAAGTTATTTGAAGCAAACGTGCCTGTACACTGCTCTTTTGCACTGTGCAAAATGTAGTCATGCAGAAACGAGAGCCCAAATGTGTGGCTGTTTTATGACAATCAGGTAATATTTCACAGATGTCATTGTTTTCAATGAGAGCATGACGGTAAATGCAGTTGAGGCATGGCGGTGAATGCCGTCAGCCACAATGGAAGACAGGACTTGCCACCAGAGTCAAATATTTTAACTTTGCCATCTGCAACAACAACAAAAATAGTTATTGTTTATTGCCCTCATGATAAATAGGCTAAGACTTTTGGGGATTACATCGATTATATTTAGTTACATTTAACTGGTTAAATTAATCATGAGGTCTACATATAGCCTAATCATAAGAGTTGCCTTCGTTCTTCAATATAATCATTCAGAAGGTTAAAACGCATGCAGCGGGGGAGGTTTGATAATGCTGTGGCTTTGTTTTGCTGCCTCTGGTAGCAAGGCATCATGAAATCAGCAGATGCAAGGCATCATGAAATCAGCAGATTATCAAGGTGTTTGAGTCCAATGTGCAACCCAGTGTCCAAAACTAGGTCTCTGTCACACACACACACAAAAATAAATCACCCAGGAATGATTTAACAAGAAATGTTAGACTGTTCTGGAGTGGCCAGCATTGAGTCCAGATCTGAATGCCATCAAAAACTGAGATATCTAAAAACACCAGTTGGTAGAAGGTACCCCTCAAACATTGCAGAATTGGAGTGGTTTGTAGTTTAAGATTGGGCCAAACCTCCAGTAGAAAGTGCATCAATAGGTGCACACAATAATGTGTGGAGACCAACATTTTTTTTTTCAATTTGAACTTGTTTTGGAAGAAATAGGGAATTATTGAAGTGTATCAGGAATGGTCCACCAAAGGACATTCAGCCAATTTGACACAACTGTGGGAAGCATGAGTCAACATGGGCCATCATCCCTATTGAACGCTTTTGTCACCTCGTAGTCCATTCCCCGATGAATTGAGGCTGTTGAGGGCAAAAGGGGTTGCAACTCAAAATTTAGGAAGGTGTTTAATGTGTTGTCCACTCAGTGCATTTACCCAGTGAAGGTAAAGAAGCATGAGGGTTCTATCCATACCCCAGGGTGTAATGGGGATTTCAGAAAGCAACAGCTAACAAACGCTAACCCAGTCAAATCAAACACAAAAGTGTTCCAGCTGTTTTGTATTGACATGTATATCCATATTAATGATGCTGCTGCATGATTTTACCTGGTCAGAAAAAATGGCTAGTTGACGTCTGACATGTTAGCTCTCTATGGCAGGGCAAAGATCAAATTCAGATTTAGCAACATTGTTGCCTAGGTCTGAGTGGAAAACAGTAAGGTTCATACAAACCTGTGCTGTTGCAAACTAAATGCTAGCAAGAGGAAATCACGTGTTTAATAAATGCATGCACTCTTAAAACTGCCATTCCAGCATGACAATGCAAGAGGATGGTGGTTGAACCAACTAGCAAGTAGCCTACAAATAAGCACGTTATTTTTCAATGTATTAAGGTAAGCACATCATCTTTTTTTTATTCAAATATATGAAACCAAAGTCATATGATTAACTGCAGGTTAGATAATTAAAGTTTAAACAAATTTGAGCACCTTTGTAAGCTAGCTAGCAAAACAGAAAAAGCTATGGTACTTTAATTTGACACTTTATAAGCTAGCCAGCTAACGCTTTCAAATTAACATTGTTTTGTGTTATATGCCAAATAGAGCTACAGACCCAGCCTGACAGCTAATTGTTACTTTCATTTCAGTATTTCAGTGTGGAGTCAATTGAGGAGACTATGTTCCATGAAGCTTGTTGCTGACTGAGAGGAGGCATGTATAAATGATTTATTATACATTATGTATGAGAAGTCTTAGTGATTCAATAGCCAGTAAATCATTACATGACTTGTAACAGACTATACAGTTGAAGTCGGAGGTTTACATACATCGTAGCCAAATACATTTAAACTCATTTTTTCACAATTCCTGACATTTAACCCTAGTCGAAATCCCCTGTCTTTGGTCAGTTAGGATCACCACTTTATTTTAAGAATGTGAAATGTCAGAATAATAGTAGAGAGGATGATTTATTTCAGCTTTTATTTCTTTCATCACCTTCCCAGTGGGTGAGGTTTACATACATTGCCTTTAAAATTGTTTAACTTGGGTCAAATGTTTCAGGTAGCCTTCCACAAGCTTCCCACAATAAGTTGGGTGAATTTTGTCCCATTCCTCCTTACAGAGCTGGTGTAACTGAGTCAGGTTTGTAGGCCTCCTTGCTCCGCACATGCTTTTTCAGCTCTGCCCACACATTTTCTATAGGATAGAGGTTAGGGCTTTGTGATGGCCACTCCAATACCTTGACTTTGTTGTCCTTAAATATATCCACATAATTTTCCTACCTCATGATGCCATCAATTTTGTGAAGTGTACCAGTCCCTCCTGCAGCAAAGCACCCCCACAACATGATACTGCCACCCCTGTGCTTCATGGTTGGGATGCTGTTCTTCGGCTTGTAAGCCTCCCCTTTTTCCTCCAAACATAACGATGGTCATTATGGCCAAACAGTTCTATTTTTGTTTCTTTAGACCAGAGGACATTTCTCCAAAAAGTACAATCTTTGTCCCCATGTGCAGTTGCAAACCGTAGTCTGTCTTTTTTTATGGCGGTTTTGGAGCAGTGGCTTCTTCCTTGCTGAGCAGCCTTTCAGGTTATGTCGATATAGGACTCGTTTTTACTGTGGATGTACTGTATTACATTCACACATATTACACACACACATAAATACACACACATGTTACACACGTGTACAGTCGTGGCCAAAAGTTGAGAATGACACAAATATTAACTTTCACAAAGTTTGCTGCTTCAGTGTCTTTAGATATTTTTGTCAGATGTTACTATGGAATACTGAAGTACAATTCCAATCATTTCATAAGTGTCAAAGGCTTTTGACAATTACATGAAGTTGATGCAGTCAATATTTGCAGTGTTGACCCTTCTTTTTCAAGACCTCTGCAATCCGCAAAAAAAGGCATTGTTCATCAAGAAACTGTTCCTGGGTGGTTGGGAGAAGTTGCTCTCGGAGGATGTGTTAGAACTATTGTTTATTCATGGTTGTGTTCTTAGGCAAAATTGTGAGTGAGCCCACTCCCTTGGCTGAGAAGCAACCCCACACATGAATGCTCTCAGGATGCTTTACTGTTGGCATGACACAGGACTGATGGTAGCGCTCACCTTGTCTTCTCCGGACAAGCTTTTTTTCCCAGATGCCCCTAACAATCGGGAAGGGGATATATCAGAGAAAATGATCTTACCCCAGTTCTCAACAGTCCAACCTTTAGCAGAATATCAGTCTGTCCCTGATGTTTTTCCTGGAGAGAAGTGGCTTCCTTGCTGCCCTTCTTGACACCAGGCCATCCTCCAAAAGTCTTCGCCTGAGCAAGCTCTGTACTGGTGGTGCCCCGATCCCGCAGCTGAATCAACTTTAGGAGACGGTCCTGACGCTTGCTGGACTTTCTTGGGCGCCCTGAATCCTTCTTCACAACAATTGAACCTCTCTCCTTGAAGTTCTTGATGATCCGATAAATGGTTGATTTAGATGCAATCTTACTGGCAGCAATATCCTTGCCTGTTTGCCCTTTTTGTGCAAAGCAATGATGACGGCACGTGTTTCCTTGCAGGAAACCATAATTGACAGAGGGAAGAAAAATGATTCCAAGCACCACCCTCCTTTTGAAGCTTCCAGTCTGTTATTCAAACTCAATCAGCATGACAGAGTGATCTCCAGCCTTGTCCTCGTCAACACTCATACCTGTGTTAACGAGAGAATCACTGACATGATGTCAGCTGGTCCTTTTGTGGTAGGGCTGAAATGAAGTGGAAATGTTTTTGGGAGACTTTGCAATTAATTGCAATTCATCTGATCACTCTTCATAACATAACGGAGTATATGCAAATTGCCATCATACAAACAGAGGCAGCAGACTTTGTGAAAATGTATATTTGTGTCATTCTCAAAACTTTTGGCCACGACTGTATGTGTTCACATGTATATTCTGTATTATGTATGTATTTCTTAGTACAGCCTTAACGGCTCTCACCGTCACAGTCCAGTGGTTGTGTTCATTGTACATCATTGGATCTATCTGAAATTTTTTTAAAAGAGCAAGGATACATTTGCTGGAGTTTAACATCTGTCAAACATAACATATAATATATGATATTATGAGAATAATCCAACCAACCTTAAATTTTGATTTCTTGCCCCTCCAAATGCCGGTCATTTCAAAGGTGTTAATGTAGAAAGCTTGCTCGGTTGACTGCCTATTAAAATTCCACACCAGATGGAACATGATGGTCTGACAGAAAAAAGAAAGACAGTGAAGGTCAATCTGTTACTTGGAAAAACTATTTAAAGTTTTCCTTATAAATACGCAGATGAATCACACACATACACTGTTTACATATACTCTATGTGCAACACAAGTCTTACCACACTTTCCAGCTCCATATTTGGACCAGTTCTGTGGAGATCCCGATAAAAGATTTTATATGAGCCGATTTTAGACAACAGCACATATACATATTTTCCTCCCCAAGCCTCTGCAACACCTTGAAAAATGTACCTGCAAGTGTACTGAGATATATAAGATGGATCAACCTGGGAAGATTACATACATACATACATTTGTTTATATCAGTAGCAGCTGCTGCTGGTGGTGTGGTGGTTCTGGAGGCTGCTGAATTTATTTTATGAGGGATCCGACGAGTCTCCTCTATATGAGGCCTCAGGTGATCCATGCTTATTTAGAGAAGATAACCCCCTTGTCATCTTCCAAGTCCGCACTTTTCCCTTCGAGACCTCAAATCATATATGGGCCTAGATAGTTGGGATCTAGTTTGCCCCCTTTCCTCTGCACTCATGTTAACTTTATTTTTCGCCCAGAGTACAATATTTTTTATTTATTATTGTTACTATCATTTTATTATTACTACTGTACCTACATTCTTAAACTAAAACAGAAAGTCTAAAAACAATGTAGGAAAAGCCATGAGGGAAAAGCACGATGGGATGGGGGATTGATGGCTGGGTAGAGAGAACAGTAGAGTAGAGGGCTCTGAAAACTATTATTGCTGAAATAACCACTTCCTTTTGTGACTAGAGTCTAATACTTCCTGTGGCACACATCAGAGGGCACGAAATCCTCCCCCCTTTTAATTTCCTTAATTTTGTGGCTAGAGTCAAATCATTTCTGTGGCCCACATCAGAGTCAAATACTTTCTATGGAACACACTTCACATCAGGATAGGCAACCAAAATTAATTTTTAATAGACTAATACACTTGAAACAAATAGCGAAACCGAAAACTGCAGACATTACTAGTGCCTTCCTGCGATCAAACCATCATATAAAATAAAATGAAACGCAGCTTAATGTGATCAGAAATCTCAACTAGCAAGCAAGTCGCAGAAAAGAAGAATTGAGTGCGTGCGCATTCACGTGAAGGGGGGCACAACACCGGTTTGGAATAATATACAGCTGTACCAAAGGCAATCAGTGTTATTCCACTTCATAAATTAACTAAGCTTCTTTTCATTTAAAAGTTTCAATTCTCTCGTTAGAACATTCTGTAAAGCTTTCTTCCGCTAGAACGAATGATATGCATCTTCTTTCTAGTGATTTATAGATAGGGCAGGTGCCTAGAGAATCAATCACAAAGCAAGCAATGACAGGGAAACGGCTGTTTTGTCAGTCTGATGTCTGTCCCGCCTCTCCGTAGTGTTATTTTTCCGCCTCTCCGTAGTGTTATTTTCCCGCCTCTCCGTAGTGTTATTTTTGTGCGCTGTGGTTGTGCGCACAAAGGGAGAGCATGACGCTTCTACTTCTTTGTCTCTTGTGAGTGAATTTACATGTATGTCTTGGGCTAATTTGTGTTCAGAGATTTAACAATGTACAACATACTTGTGTATTCATATGCCAAATAAAGACAGGGCCTCAACTTATGCATGTATCATCACTGTCATTTCTCAAACTGGGGTTTAAAATACTTATGGGCAGTATTACTTGTTTATCAGTAGCTTGTGTGCACTTTTGTAGTTATTATTGTAATGATATGCACAACATAAACATGCTGTTACACGTTGCCTCCATAGGTGTCAGCATTAGCTTTAGTTTACCACAAGTTATGTAAACATCCACTTTATTCATGTACCTCTGGGAGGTATTCACTAGAACAAAACAGCAGGAAACGGGCTGAAACTGGGAGGGGATTTATTGAACATTTATTTAACTTGTCCAATAAGAAACATTGTTTTTTGTTGTAAAACATATCCCGGTTGGAAAACATTTTGCTACTTATCACGTTTTATAAATTATTGGAGACAGGCGCAGGAATACATAATAGGGAGTTTTAATACTCCACCCAAAATTACAATATGCCATGCAGGCACGGGGACAAAGCTCAAAACAAACACGTATACAAAAACACAAGGATGTAACCCAAACAAAAGAGCGAGGTTAAACCTCTAATAAATACATGGGACAAAACCCATAATAACAAGACACGGGACGAGACAAGACCCGTAGTAACGAGTACGCAATACACGCAGCATGAAAGCCGACACAACAAAGCACAGGCACTCACAAGACCAACGAACATGGGAACAATAACAAGAAATGGTGAACAGAGGGCACATATATACAATTACTAATCAATATATTTCACAGTGGTTTAGATGGTACAATGATTCTCTACACTATACTTGCTTGTTTTGTCACATGACATTCTAATTGTTCACATAATTTCAGTTTAACAACCAGGAAATGGTGGAGCAATTTCTGCACAGTGCGTCTTTAAAGTTGACATATGTACTTTAACATTTTGGGAGACCTCACCAAATTCACACAGAAATATGTCTTATAGACCTGTCATTCTCATTGAATGCAAGTATAAGAACAGATCTACTGTTCCACTTCTGTGTGCTTTTCTATGCTTCCCATTCAAAAGTTAAGTTTTTGCACCATTTACCTTCGGTTTGGTACACCAGCTACAAACAGCTGAAAATACAATATTTTGGTTATGGAAAATATATTTCACAGAATTTAAGATGGTACAATGAGTCTCTACACTAGATTTGCTTGTTTTGTCACAAAAACAGAAATTAGGCGAACTATTAGAATTTTAGCAACCAGGAAATGGCAGAGCGATTTCTGCATAGTGCATCTTTAACATGGTGAACGTAAATCTGTAACACTCAAATTAGTGTCATATGTTACGTTTGATATGGTTGTATAAGACAGAAGGGTACTTATTAAGGGAAACAATGAAAGTAGGGTGGCTGGTCAGGCTGGATGGGCAGGCGTATAACACGAATATCTCGCAACCCAAAGTGTTTGACTCTCATCATGGACAACTTTAGCTAATTAGTAACTTTGCAACTCCTTAGCATGTTAGCTAACCATTCCCCTCACCCTAACCCTTTAACCAAACTCTTACCTTAACCCATAGCCTAGCTAACATTTGCCAACTGGTGTTAGCCACCTAGCTACCTTGCTAACATTAGCCACAACAAGTTAGAATTCGTAATACAGTATATTATATACAGTACCAGTCAAACGTTTGGACACACCTACTCCTTCAAAGGATTTTCTTTATTTAAAAAAACTATTTTCTACATTGTAGAAAATAATAATAGTGAAGACATCAATATGAAATAATACATGGAATCATGAAGTAAACAAAAAGTTGTTAAACAAATCAAAATACTTTAGAATATAGATTCTTCAAAGTAGCCACCCTTTGCCTTGATGACAGCTTTGCACACTCTTGACATTCTCTCAACCAGCATCACCTAGAATGCTTTTCCAACTGTCATGAAGGAGTTCCCACACATGCTGAATACTTGTTGGCTGCTTTTCCTTCACTCTGCGGTCCAACTTATCCCAAACCATCTCAATTGGGTTGAGGTCAGGTGATTGTGGAGGCCAGGTCATCTGATGCAGGACTTTATAACTCTCCTTCTTGGTGTGTTGGGTCATTGTTCTGCCTGTGATCATTATTATTTGACTATGCTGGTCATTTATGAACATTTGAACAGCTTGGCCATGTTCTGTTATAATCTCCACCCGGCACAGCCAGAAGAGGACTGCCCCCCCCCCCCACCCTGGCGTGGCAGGGTAGCCTAGTGTTAAGAGTATTGGACTAGTAACCAGAAGGTTGCAAGTTCAAACCCCAGAGATGACAAGGTACAAATCTGTCATTCTTCCCCTGAACAGGCAGTTAACACACTGTTCCTAGGCTGTCATTGAAAATAAGAATTTGTTCTTAACTGAGTTAAATAAAGGTAAAATAAAAATAGCCTGGTTTCTTCCTAGGTTTTGGCCTTTCTAGGGAGTTTTTCCTAACCACCGTGCTTCTACACCTGCATTGCTTGCTGTTTGGGGTTTTAGGCTGGGTTTCTGTACAACACTTTGAGATATCAGCTGATGTACAAAGGGCTATATAAATACATTTGATTTGATTGTCCTGTTGAAAAACAAATGATATTCCCACTAAGCGTAAACCAGATGGGATGGTGTTTCACTGCAGTTATTATATCATAAAAACAGATTCTAATGATGTTCTCTCATTGGGGCTGATACTACTTATGAACTCAAACTGTCATAATTGTTTTACCTTGTTACAGTGACTGATTTGTACGTACTATTATTATTTCTGCCATTTATGCAGTTATTGCCATTGCCAACCATCACCCTGAGAGTTATGCATGTACGGTATCTACAAACATAATTATCAAAACCATGTCCAAATTATTGAGACCGGTCGGGTCATTTTCTCAATTGAACCCCTATTCACATACTAGGGAACTGTCAAAACAAACAGTCCTGCCTGTATTTCTTCCTTCTTCTCCTCTCTCTTCCTTCCTCTGGTTCCTGTCATGGGCGTCAGAGTGCAAAGCATCACATTAAGAAATATTCAAATGTTGTCGATTGCTATTCAGACAGGCATTAGAAGCTGACTAATCTAATATGCCTCAGACGCTATCACTCTCACAGTCACTCATCCAGCCAGCAGAGATAATTCAAACCACACAGGCCAGCGGGGTTAGAGAAACCTGCCCCACGCAACATAATGTCTCCTCAAAATAATGGAGCTTCAAATGGCAACCGCAGCACCCGTGGAATTATATTTAGATTGAGAGAGAGAGAGACAGAAAAGAAAAGCATACATTTCAGGCTTATTTCACACTGTATTGCAGAAATAAATAGTCTTCACGCACCCTCGTATTTTATCCATCCCACTAGAATATGCATTCATCACCCAATATGGGCTAGTAATGAACATGATATTATCTCCTATTGGTCAGAGCTGCTGCTCAGCGTAATGGCAGCCAGTCTCAAATTAATACAGCATGGATGATGGATGGGGGTGGCTAGAGCTTCACTTGGATTGGCAGCTTCATATTTCTCAATAAAGGAGTTTGGATGGGATTCAAACGGAGTACATAATAGTGTGTGGAGGAGAATGGGAAATGGTACTGAAGTAAGATGCCTTGAATTAGGATGTTCAAGACAGAAAGGAATAGTGATAAAGAGGAATCTTTTGTCACATTATACCCTGGTGATCAGTAAGTTGTTGAATTCTCTCTCTCTCTCTCTCTCTCTCTCTCTCTCTCTCAGAAGTTGAAGAATAGGATTATCAGAAAGAGGGTGATAAACATGCTAAAAGGTTAAAGCAACACTTATTGATGTAGTAGCATTATCAGCCACAGTGTGGCGCCCAAAGACCAACAAGGCAGGGGGAATAGAATCAATTTGCTACCAAACTCAAAGGCATGCCTATCAATCCGGCTAGACTACATGCCTGGAATTTGTTCTGCTTTCTCAGTACAGAAACTCAGCCATGTTCATGCATTAAAAAGTATATTCATGTTCTTAAAGTTCCACTCATCTTCTACCAGGAATATGAGGTACATAAAAACAGGTAGGAAAGAGTGGGGTAAGTTAAGCAATTTTTTTTTACATTCACATCACTCCATCAAGGGAAATATAGAATTCTTTCTAACAAATATATCTACATATATTTCAGGATGTTGGGTATCCCTCAAAATAATCAGAATAAATGTAAACATTACAGTATGGAAAACATAACTCTTGGCACAACTTACCCTGGGTATGAGGCACAGTGCCTTGCAAAAGTACTCCTTGGCATCTTTCCTATTTTGTTGAATTACAACCTGTAATTTAAATGGATTTTTATTTGGATTTCATGTAATGGACATACACAAAATAGTAAAAATTGATGAAGTGAAATAAAAAAATATTACTTGTTTAAAATATAAAAAAACAGAAAAGTGGTGCGTGCATATGTATTCACCCCCTTTGCTGTGAAGCTCCTAAATAAGATCTGGTGCCACCAATTACCTTCAGAAGTAACATAATTAGTTAAATAAAGTCCACCTGTGTGCAATCTAAGTGTCACATGATCTGTCACATGATCTCAGTATTTATACACCTGTTCTGAAAGGCCCCAGAGTCTGCAACACCACTAAGCAAGGGGCACCACCAAGCAAGCATGAATACCAAGGAGCTCTCCAAACAGATCAGGGACAAAGTTGTGGAGAAGTACAGATCAGTGTTGGTTATAAAAAAATATCAGAAACTTTGAACATCCCACGGAGCACCATTAAATCCATTATTAAAAAATGGAAAGAATATGGCACCGCAACAAACCTGCCAAGAGACGAGGCAACAAAGAGATCAAAGTTAACCCTGAAGGAGCTGCAAAGCTCCACAGCTGAGATTGGAGTATCTGTCCATAGGACCACTTTAAGCCGTACACGCCACAGAGCTGGGCTTTACGGAAGAGTGGCCAGAAAAAAGCCATTGCTTAAAGAAAAAAATATGCAAACACATTTGGTGTTCGCCAAAGGGCATGTGGGAGACTCCCCAAACATATGGAAGAAGGTACTCTGGTCAGATGAGACTAAAATGTAGCTTTTTGGCCATCAAGGAAAATGCTATGTCTGGCACAAACCCAACACCGCTCATCACCCCGAGACACCATCGACAGGGACTGGGAAACTGGTCAGAATTTAAGGGATGATGAATGGCGCTAAATACAGGGAAATTCTTGAGGGAAACCTGTTTGTCTTCCAGAGATTTGAGACTGGGACACCTTCCAGCAGGACAATGACCCTAAGCATACTGCTAAAGCAACACTCGAGTGGTTTAAGCGGAAACATTTAAATGTCTTGGAACGGCCTAATCAAAGCCCAAACCTCAATCCAATTGAGAATCTATGGGCTGACTTAAAGATTGCTGTATACCAGCGAACCCATCCAACTTGGAGATGGATCAGTTTTTCCTTGAAGAATGGGCAAAAGTCTCAGTGGCTAGATGTGCCAAGATTATAGACACATACCCTAAAAGATGTGCAGCTGTAATTGCTGCAAAATGTTGCTCGACAAAGTATTGACTTTGGGGGGGGGGGGGGGAATAGTTATGCTCACTCAAGTTATTTCTTGTTTGTTTCACAATAAAACTATATTTGGTGGTAGGCATATTGTGTAATTCCAGGTTGTAAGGCATCATAATAGGAAAAATGGCAATGGGGGTGAATACTTTCGCAAGCCACTGTACATTGAGCCGCCTACACATTTCTGTTCTGAATTAAATATTACCACTACCGTTTTCAAACCATGTCTATCTTGATTTCCCACTCACAATTCAACACTTTCACAATCACTTTTTTTTTTGTATTTTAACAATTTTAAGCACCTTTTAACACAGGCTTAACACCAAACAAACGCTTTGTACTTAATTTTTTTTTTTTACGTAGGCCAGGCCCTGTTGTTACCTCATATCCCAGCGATAATGCCTTGCATTACATCTGGAAAGAACACTTTCAGTTTACTCAACTTGCCATTGGTTCAACCATTGGCTCAACCATTGGCTCATCTTACCCCAAGGCAAACATTTGGATTATATTAGCTCACACAGCTACAAGTATGCACTTTCATGCTAGGTTTAGGACCTCATATTGAAGGTTATAGAGACCCCAACTGATGCATAGAACAATCTTTAGATCATCTACTTTGGTTTAGATACAAGCATCATCAAACCTCTAACTCAATAGATTCATTTGACTTGGTGAAAATCTGTTTTGGGACATACATTTGCTTACCACTTTTTTCCATGTGGTTACTTCCTTCACAGACTCCATGAAATGATGGCCTCTTTCTAAATATTTGGTGAAATTATACATTTTGTGTATGTTTTCCTAGAAACAAGAGTGGCTCAATTTACCCCACTATCCCTTACAGTCCATGAATAATGCTGTCACACAGGTAGGCCCAGGAGAGATGACACACTTAAGAGGACTTTAGAGAACTCACATGCAGTACACTCAGTGGGCGGGACCGTGTCACGGGACTGTGTCTGTTTGAGGTGTGTGCTCTCTCTTTAAAGCCACACTCTGTAAGATGTGAATACCATCAAAGTTACAGACATAAACAAGAACATCTCATGACATTATCACGTGCAAAAAATAGCTTGTAGTGCTCAAGGAATGACATTCAAGGACAGCTCTGTTCACCAAAAAATGTGTCCACTGATAAACTTTACGGTAAAAATGAAACATGCGAGTGGTGATATTAAGTGTTTGAGATGGAGTGTTAAGTGAAGTATGGTTGATGTGACCTTTTGTGGATCTGCGGTGTTACTTCAATATGTGAGTCAGCATTCAAGGCCAGTGACTCAGCAACAACTAATGGCTTAGCCACAAATGGTTTGGTTGTGTGCTCATGCTCACCTACTTGTGCTTCGAGGGGTGCTTTAGGTGACCATTTTTGGATGATCTTTTGTTTAGTTTTTTTTTTTCTTTCAGAGCACTTTTCTTATGAGATTCTGTTAAAATAGGTAGTGTACAGCAATTCCACAGTATATAAGCAGAAATAATACCTACATGGGTTGATTGACTATTTGATCATTTAACACAAAGCCCCACATCAATACACCACATATGTAAATTACATCAGACTGTTTGCTTAGCAAGTACTGCTTTCCCATGATCCAGCTCATACCAAGGCTCAAACTCAGGACCTATGCCTATCAAACACATTTGATCGCCCTCCTGAAGCGTTTCAACCCATTGCACTACCATTCTTTAATGGTGCATTGGGTGACACTTCAGGCTGAAGGGAGAGTTTCACAGATCGCCATCTACTACACATAGTCATGGTAATAGTAGAAAACACGAGTCATTAGCTTTGTAACCTAAAAGGTTCCATGGTTCTTTGAGATGTGTATAGGCTGTGGGCTCTACCCCGGTCACTCCCTAGCCCATGGCTCTCCAACCCTGTTCCTGGAGAGCTACCGTCCTGTAAGTAATTAGCTGGTGGATAACCTGAATCAGATTAGTTACAACGGGTTGGATTGAAAACCTATAAGAGGGTAGATGTCCAGGAACAGGGTTGGAGAGCCCTGCACTAGCCACACTCATGGTCCAGTGCATTTGGAAAGTATTCAGACCCCTTGACCTTTTCAAGGGGACAAATAAAATAAAATGTTATTTGTCACATGCGCCGAATACAACAAGTGTAGACTTTACCGTAAAATGCTTACTTACAAGCCATTAACCAACAGTGCAGTTCAAGAAGAAGAAAATATTTACCAAGTAGACTAAAATAAAAACTAAGAATAAAAGTAACACAATAAGAATAACAATAAGGAGGCTATATACAGGGTGCACCGGTACCGATTCAGTGTGCGGGGGTACAGGCTAAAAATCAAATTGAATCCATTTTAGAATAAGGCTGTAACGTAACAAAATGTGGAAAAAGTCAAGGGGTCTGAATACTATCCGAATGCACTGTATGTCCCAATTACTTTTCCTTTCTCCCTAAGTGTGCACTTGTTCACTTCCCTTTATGGATTTGAAAGGACATGACTCATATATGCAACCTCCCTCTAGCCCATGCCAACACCAATCCAATGCTTTTATAGAGATTGAACAGGATCTTGGGCACTTACAAATTTGTAACATCGTGTACAATTTTGAAATGCAGGATTTTTTATATTTCTATTTTATTCTTTCAGGATGTAACATCATACGAAAGGGAGGATGATTGCTTCTAACAACCTAAGGCCTACTTATATATTTGGGGATTTTCTTCTGTGAACTAATTCCTTTGGATTATTACACAGACTAACAACTGAACAGGTCAGAATCTCAGTTTAATGAGCTCTCAGGTACAACCGGTCAATGATGACGGCATGAATAAGGAGCAGGGCATGGCATACCTATCAATCCTGATGGGACAACTTTTTCATTTCAGGTGTCCATGTCAGGCCCTTAAAGGTCTGTCTGTTCTGCTATAAAGGGCCACTCTGTTTAAAGGTCATGCAGCGCTGGTGTCTGCCCCCAAGTTGGACACACACACACACACACACACACACACACACACACACACACACCTCTACTAGCCTTAACCATGAAGACTGACCATGGTCATCCAATCTATTACATCATGTACTCTTAGAAGTCTTGATCAAATGCAGTGTCCAGGGACCTGTTCCTGGAGTCCTGGACCTGTTCCTGGAGTTCCTGGACCTGTTCCTGGAGTTCCTAGAGTCTCTAGTATGTTCTCAAACAACTTTGTGAAAACACACGTCTTGATCTAGAGCCTCTGTGAGCATCAACCCTGTCTTCAGCCTTGTACTGTAGATGTGGTAAACTACGGTTGTAAAATTCTGGTAACTTTCCTAAAATTCCCAGATTCTCTAGGAATCCAGGTTGGAAGATTTCTGGAATCAGGATCGAATAAGCAAGACATACAGAATATTCCAACCAGTATTTCTGGAAAACCTGGGAATTTTGGGAAAGCTACTGGAATTTTTTTTTTAATTAAAAACTCCTGGCCTTTTGAACTAGGGCACATTTTGATCGAACTTACACCGCCCAAAAAAACTGCACTGCTGACCTTATTTGACCTGATAAAACTCCCACTCAGCACGTCTGCAGTCTTCACACAGCACCCACTCCATTGTGCCAATGTTGGCATTGGAGAGCAGAGCTGTTTGTGTTCTACAATGCAGCCCGGGGAGAATTGTAATGAGTGTCCCTGGAAGAGAGCTTTGCTTGTTGGGCTATCAGCTGATCCTTCGTGTCACACTCTCCCAGTCAGTTTTAGAGTGGACAGATATTCTGTGTGCTGTTTACTGCATAATGTAACGCTAAGGGCTCTATTCTCGGCTGGCGCTAAGGCGGTCGGAAGTGTCAAAAACACGTTAGTCGGCATGTAAAAACTGGTGCGCTGACATTTTCCACCCTATAAATATATGTTTTGGCTTGTGAGACCGCTTTGAAATAAATCTTAGTCACCAAAGCTTTATTAAAATATCAAGTTTGGGAGCAGCAAAACAGTGAGCGGACATCCCCTTTTTATGTATGTATGTATGTATGTATGTATGTATGTATGTATGTATGTATGTATGTATGTATGTATGTATGTATGTATGTATGTATGTATTGTAGGCTACATTATTTTATCCAGCTCCCGTTATTATTTTGGATGTGCACCAAACCCCCTCCATGTACATGTGTCCATATGCCCATCATTAAGTTATTTTTCTGTAACAATTGTTTGTTTTCCATTTCAATCTATTAAAAACCAAGCCCTCAATAGGCTACCCTTACCCTTGCCCTTATCATGACTTTGCCGTCATGCTTTTTCATGATTCACAATTCACATCGGCCTTCCTGCATATGAATTTCGCTTGTATGCATCCCCATTTCCAAAGAGTGTCTCTCACCCGGTTACCAAAGAGAAGCTCCTCCAAACTTATTTCAAGTCCCAATACCGTCATTTTTAAGTACCTTAAGTACCTTATTGTGATTGTTTTCAATTAAAATGGTCAAAAATGAACAAAAATAGCTTCTTAGCAAAAAACTATTTCTCAAGGAAGGATTTTTCTAGGACTGTATGGGAGTGGTCTGAGTGGGGAGGGGAAACTGAAAACTAGCTGTTATTGGGCCTTTAAATTATTCAGTCCTATAATGCCATATCAACAGTGGATAGGCCTATATCTTGCTCATTGAGAAGTGATTCAGACATACAATACATTTTACTCGAGCCTAGTATTTTTTATTTCAGTGGGAAGTGGGATGCTTTAAAGGCCCAGTGCAGTCAAAACTGTGATTTCCTATATTTTATATATATTTCCACATTATGAGGTTGGAATAATACTGTGAAATTGTGAAAATTATGATAATGCCCTTTTAGTGTAAGAGCTGTTTGAAAAGACTGCCTGAAATGTCAGCCTGTTGTGGTGGGATGGAGTTTTGGCCTGCCTGTTGACATCACCAGGCGGTAAATTAGTTAATAGCCCATAACAGCTAGTTTTCCCCTTGCCACTCAGACAACTCCCAAACAGTCCTAGCAACATTCTTGCTTGAGAAATTGCTCTTTACTAAGAAGCTATTTTTGTTAATTTTTTAAATATTTGAATTAAACTATCACTGTAAGATACTAAATTGTTACCCAGAAATGATCTGATATTGAGATAAAATTGGCTGCATTGGACCGTTAAGACATACATATGCCTATATTCGTTGAAGACAATTAAAACAATGTTGACTGCCAACGCTCCAAAGGTTGATTGGCCAGTAAGTGGACAAGCCCTCGTCACACCTACAACTTAGTTATTCATCAAACCCCAGCCCTTTCACGCCACCGCTAGCTTTTGCGCCCATAATTCTTGCTGTGAAAATAGCAGAAATATTTCTGACACATCCTGGAATTATAGCACTACCACCAGCGCTAAGATTTACTATTGCGTTAGGTTTGTTAAAATAGAGCCCTAATGGGAATAACTTTAACCTCAGCCGTCCTGGGTGGCTTGTAAAGACCAGTCAGTTGAAAGATACACCACAAGAGAACATGTTGAGAACATGTTGTGAAAAGTAGATATAAAAAATACTGTAAAAACAAAAAGCAGAAAAAATGAGGAAATAAGCTTGAAGGGTTTTGCAAAACAAGAGCAGCTATTGGAGTATGATTATGTTGTGATATGGATACTGTTGACAGCTTTAATGTGATCTTAGTTACTACTTACAATTAATATGTCAAATTGAGTATATGGTGTGGGTTGTAGCCTCTGTTTTATTAGAAATGCATAAATATTACACTCAAGTTGAAAGATTAGTTGGATGTGCCCCAAGACCAATAACAACTTACACAATGGTGTTTTAATACAAATATATTGTGTCTAACCACACATTGTAACTGTTTTAAGCCATAACAAAACAATCTTCAGGGCCATTAAAGTTGATTGCGAAAAAAACAAAACAACAAAAAAACAAAAGCATATCTATAAATGTAGATAGGAATATGAAATCAACCGTGAAATGTACGAATTGCATTCAAGAGACTCACTGCGAAATACTGTATAATGATATGGGGGAAAAGGAAGCAGATTGCTGTGTAGATCTACATTGTGTGTGTGTTATTGTATCTATATTTACTGAGAAAACCCACACATCTGTCTCCTTAAAAGGCAACACCTGTTGTTGACAGATAACCAGACCTTTTGTGTCTGTTCAAAATTATTTTAATTTAAATGAAATGAAAGCTCTGAATGTTTGTGAAATTTAAACTCTCACATTCCACTTGTGCTCTTTATTCTATATTACACTTTGTGTATTATATTTACAGTAATGGTACACAACCCTTATGGAAAACCGAAATGATTTCATGTAACATTTCCACATGAAACACCATGTGTTTTTGGAACACTTTAAATGTGATGATGTGAATTTTCACATGTATAGTCACAGCCGTGTATATTCCCCCTCAAGTCGATATCACAATGGCCCTCAAAGAACTTCACTGGACTTTATGCAAACTGGAAACCACATATCCTGAGGATGCATTTATTGTAGCTGGGGATTTTAACAAAGCAAATTTGAGGAAAACGCTACCGAAGTTCTATCAACACATTGAATGTAGTACTCGCACTGCTAAAACACTCATCCACTGCTACACTGCTCTACTCCTACAAGGCCCTACCCCACCCTCACTTCGGCAAATCTGATCATGACTCCATTTTGCTCCTCCCTTTCTATAGGCAGAAACTCAAACATGAAGTACCTAAGGATGATTAAATGCTGGTCTGACCAATCGGAATCCTCGCTTCAAGATTGTTTTGATCATGTGGACTGGGATATGTTCCAGGTAGCCTCTGAGAATAACATAGACGGATTCATGGATACGCTGACTGAGTTTATCAGGAAGTGTATAGGAGATGTTTTACCCACTGTGACTATTAAAACCTACCCTAACCAGAAACCGTGGATAGATGGCAGCATTCGCGCAAAAATCTGAAAGCGCAAACCACTGCATTTAACCATGGCACAGTGACTGGGAATAGGCAATCAAACAGGCAAAGTGGAGTCGCAATTCAACAGCTCAGACACGAGACGTATGTGGCAGGGTCTATAGACAATCACGGTCTTCTAAGGGAAAACCAGCCACGTCGCGGACATCGATGTCTTGCTTCCGGACAAGCTAAACAACTTCTTTGCTTGCTTTGAGGATAACACAGTACTACTGATGCGGACTGCTACCAAGGACTGTGGGCTTTCCTTCTCCGTGGCCAACGTGAATAGCCGCGTCCTCAGAGTATGCAGCTGGCTGGAGGGTTTACAGACATATTCAATCTCTCCCTATCCCAGTCTGCTGTCCCCACATGCTTCAAGATAGCTACCATTGTTCCTGTACCCAAGAAAGCAAAGGTAACTGAACTAAATTACTATCGCCCCGTAGCACTCACTTCTGTCATTGTGAAGTGGTTCGAGAGGCTAGTTAAGGATCATATCACCTCTACCTTACCTGACACCCTAGACCCACTTCAATTTGCTTACCTCACCAATAGATCCATGGACGATGCAATCGCCATCATACTGCACACTGCCCTATCCCATCTGGACAAGAGGATTACCTATGTAAGAAAGCTGTTCATTGACTATAGCTCAGCATTCAACACCATAGTATCCTACATTCATCATTAAGCTTGGGGCCCTGGGTCTGAACCCCGCCCTGTGTAACTGGGTCCTGGACTTCTTGACGGGCCGCCCACAGGTGGTGAAGGTAGGAAACAAGACCTCCACTTCGCTGATCCTCAACACTGGAGCCCCAAAAGGGTGCATGCTCCGCTTCCTCCTGTACTCCCTGTTCACCCATAACTGCGTGGCCAGTCACCCCTCCAACTCAATCAAAGTTTGTAGATGACACAACATTAGTAGGCCTGATTACCAACAAGGTCGAGACAGCCTACAGAGAGGAGGTGAGGGCCCTGGGAGTGTGGTGCCAGGAAAATAACCTCTCACTCAATGTCGACAAAACAAAGGAGCCTATTGTGGACTTCAGGAAACAGGAAAGCAGAGGGAGCACACCCCTATCCACATCGACAGGACCGCAGTGGAGCAGGTGGAAAGCTTCAAGTTCCTTGGCATACACATCACTGACGATCTGAAATGGTCCATCAGAATAAATAGTTAAATAGCTATCACTAGTTGGCTTCCACCCGGTTACGATACCCTGCACCTTAGAGGCTGCTATCCCAAATACATAGACTTGAAATCACTGGCCACTTTAATAATGGAAGACTAGTCACTTTAGTAATGTTTACATATTTTTGCTTTACTCATCTTATATGTATATACTGTCGCCTATTCTACTTTATATTTAGGCTATGCCTCTCTGACATTGCTCATCCTAATACTTATATATTCCTTAATTCCATGATTTTACTTTTAGGTTGTATGTATTGTGTGTATTGTTGTGAATTGTTAGATATTACTGCACTGTTGGAGCTAGAAACACAAGCATTTCGCATCTGCTAAACATGTATGTGATAAATTACATTTTATTTTACATGAAGTTTCACATGTGGACTTTCACTTGTGATCACATAACCTTTCATATGTGGATTCAAGATAATGACTTGCAAACAAAAATGTGTTGTTATGATACACACACACAGTGCTTTTAACATAGTGTTTTCAACTCAACCTCTTGGCTCACAGCATTCCGATCATTCTGCAATCCCACCATGTCTGCGTCAGTAATTGATTTGACCTATATTTCTATACTTTGGACTTCAAGGTAAATCTCAGCCCTGTTAAAAATACAATTATATATATCATAGTGATTCAGGAGTAACATTAAAACAGCTTAATATGGCACACCAACAGACATCTATACAGAAAACCCTCAAATTGCTGAAATAAGTCAATTAAATCAATGATGAAAGAATAGTCAGAATAACTGATGACTAAAATAGCAGTGCAGATGGCACTCTTTTGCTAAGTGCAGAGATGTATTATAGGTAATGAATGTTCAAAAAAATGCTACAGACTTTGTGGTGCAGCAGAAACATTAGCGTACCTCAAATTCAGAGATTGCGAGTTCAAATCCCATGTGAGGTCATATTTGAGCTGAATAGTGATTTATACATGGAATTGCACATTTGAAAACATGATCATGTGAAGTGTTCCAAAAACCTGTTTCACATGTGAGATAATGGGATTTTCCACGTGAAAACATGTGATGATATGAAACTACACTGTTAGCCATTGCTGATAAATGTTAGTCATTTTTTGGTACATTCAACATTAATGAGAATGTGTTCTCAGTCAACTTACCTGGTAAAATAAGGGTTAAATAAAATACAATAAAATAGTGTTTTGCTTTGTATTTACTGTCAGTCGCAATGCACTTGGGTACATTTTGGCACGTCCTGCAAATTAACTTGGCTTGCCTCACTTGCAATTGCATTTAAATTTATAGGATCTTTTTTATAGGATATTTATAGGATAATTTAGATCAAAATCAAATCAAATTGTATTGGTCACATACACATGTTGTTGCGAGTGTAGCGAAATGCTTCTAGATACGACAGTGTAGCAGTATCTAACAGGTAATATCTAACAATTCCACAACAAAACCTAATATCTAACAAATTCTCCAACAAAACCTAATACACACAATCTAGTAAAGGAATTGGATGAGAATATATAAGTATAAATATATGGATGAGCAGTGACAGAACGGCTAAGATGCAAAAGATCGTAAAGAATAGATAGTGAAGGATACAGTATACAGTATATACATATGAGATGAGTAATGCTCCCCCCCTTAAAAGACCTAGATGCACTATTGTAAAGTGGCTGTTCCACTGGATGTCATAAGGTGAAAGCACCAATTTGTAAGTCGCTCTGGATAAGAGCGTCTGCTAAATGACTTAAATGTAAATGTAATGCGAGATATGTAAACATTCTTAAACTGGCATTATTAAAGTGACTAGAGTTCTATTTATTAAAGTGGCTAATGATATCAAGTCTGTAGGTAGGCACCCACCTGTCTGTGCTAGTGGTGGCTGTTTAACAATCTGATAGCCTTGAGATATAAGCTGTTTTTCAATCTCTCTGATGCACCTGTACTGACCTCGCCTTCTGGTTGGAAGCGGGGTGAGCAGGTAGTGGTTCGGGTGGTTATTGTAGGGCTCTCCACCCTCTGGAGAGCCCTGTGGTTGTGGGCGGAGCAGTTGTCGTACCAGGCGGTGATACAGCCCAACAGGATGCTCTCAATTGTTGACACCACACCCCGAGGGTCCTCACCTCCTCTCTGTAGGCTGTCTCGTCGTTGTTGGTAATCAAGCCTACCACTGTAGTGTCGTCTGCAAACTTGATGATTGAGTTGGAGGCGTGCAAGGCCACGCAGTCGTGGGTGAACAGGGAGTACAGGGGAGGCTGAGAACGCACCCTTATGGGACCCCAGTGTTGAGGATCAGTGGAGTGGAGATGTTGTTTCCTACCTTCACCACCTGGGGGCTGCCCTTCAGGAAGTCCAGGACCCAGTTGCACAGTGTGGGGTCGAGACCCAGGGTCTCAAGCTTATTGATGGTTTGGAGGGTACTATGGTGTTGAGTGCTGAGCTGTAGTCGATGAACAGCATTCTAACATAGGTATTCCTCTTGTCCAGATGGGATAGGGCAGTGTGCAGTGTGATGGAGATTGCGTCGTCTGTGGATCTAATGGGGCGGTAAGCAAATTGGAGTGGATCTAGGGTAACAGGTTGGGTGGAGGTGATATGATCCTTGACTCGTCTCTCAAGCACTTCCTGATGACAGAAGTGAGTGCTACGGGGCCATCGTCATTTAGTTCAGTTACCTTAGCTTTCTTGGGAAAAGGAACAATGGTGGCCATCTTGAAGCATGTGGGGACAGCAGACTGGGATAGGGATTGATTGAGTATGTCCGTAAACACACTAGCCAACTGGTCTGCGCATGCTCTGAGGACGTGGCAGCCTTGCGAGGGCTAACACTTTTAAATGCCCTACTCATGTCGGCCACAGAGAAGGAGAGCCCACAATCTTTGGTAGTGTGCTGTGTCGGTGGCACTGTATTGTCCTCAAACGTGCAAATTCGTTTTTACATTTGTCTGGGAGCAAGACGTCGATGTCCGCGACGGGGATGGTTTTATTTTTGTCATTCGTGATTGTCTGTAGACCCTGCCACATACGTCTCGTGTTTGAGCCGTTGAATTACGACTCCACTTTGTCTCTATACTGACGCTTTTCTTGTTAGATTGCCTTACGGAGGGAATAACTACACTGTTTGTATTCGATCACGTTTCCAGTCGCCTTACCATGATTAAATGCGGTGATACGTGCTTTCAGTTTTGCGCGAATGCTGCCATCAGTCCACGGTTCTGGTAGGGAAGGTTTTAATAGTCACAGTGGGTATAACATCTCCTATACACTTTCTTATAATCTCGCTCACCGAGTCAGTGTATACGGCAATGTTATTGTCTGAGGCCCGGAACATATCCCAGTCCCCGTGACTGAAGCAATCTTGAAGCGTGGAATCCGATTGGTCAGACCAGCGTTGGATAGACCTAAGCATAGGCGATTCCTGTTTTAGTTTCTGGCTATAGGAAGGGAGCAACAAGATGGAGTCATGGTCAGATTTGTCAAAAGGAGGGCGGGGGAGGGCCTTGTATGCATTGCGGAAGTTAGAGTAGCAGTAGTCGAGTGTGTTAATCGCTTGTGTACTGCAATCGATATGCTGCTAGAATTTAGGTAGCCTTTTTCTCAGATTGGCTTTATTAAAATCCCCAGCTGCAATAAATGCAGCCTCAGGATATATGGTTTTCAGTTTGCATAAATTCCAGTTAAATTCCTTGATGGCCGTCTTGGTATCCGCTTGCGGGGGGATATACATGGCTGTGACGATAACCGAGGAGTGTTCTCTTGGGTGATAATACGGTCGGCATTTGATTGTGAGGAATTCTAGGTCAGGTGAACAAAAGGACTTGAGTTCTTGTATGTTGTTACAATTACACCATGAGGCGTTAATCATGAAACATACACCCCGCCCTTCTTCTTACCAGAGAGATGTTTCTTCCTGTCGGCGCGATGCATTGAAAATCCCTTTGGCTGTATGGACTCCAACAGCATGTCCCTAGCTAGCCATGTCTCTGTGAAACAGAGTATGTTACAATCCCAGATATATCTTTTGGAAAGCAACTCTTGCCCTAATTTCATCGACTTTGTTAACTAGGGACTGGACATTAGCGAGTAATATACTCGGATGCGGTGGGTGGTGTGTGCGCAACTGAAGCCTCACTAGAAGACCGCTCCGGCACCCTCTCCTCAGACAGCGTTGTTTAGGGTCGGCCTCTGGAATCAGATCAAATGCCCTGGGAGATGCAGACAAAGGATCCACTTTGGAAAAGTTGTATTCCTGGTCGCAGTGCTGGTTGTGCTGGTAAGTTGACATCTCTACGATATCCATTAGTTCGTCCCGACTGTATGTAATAACATTTAAGGTTTTCTGGGCTAACAATGTATGAAATAATACATACAAAAAACTGGACAGTTTCCTAAGGACTTGAATCTAGCCCTAAGTGTGCGTAAATTATCTTGGGATTTTTACTTGCAACCTTTTGGTCTGGTGTGCATTAATGTCTCAGTAGTGCCACCAGATGGTTGTTTGTTACCAAGAACATATAACTGACCAGTACTGTCACTGTCAGTTGCAGTTACATTACAGTATTATTCCCTGGTGTACAAAAAGGTCAACATAAGGTACCTTCAGAGGTACACATAGGTTCTCACATGGTACTGGTCGGTTAGGGTACATGTGCAGATAATCTAGTATAATGGTACAATTTTCTACCCAATATATTAAATATAAAGCTACATTCGTAACCATGTATGAGGTGGGAATTTACCAGTTGTGGATTCGTAAATACCAGTTGGATGTATTCACGTGGTTTGAAATTGTTGGGAAAAATGCCAATTGACTGATGCCCAACAAGCTGCTTCAACCATAAACTAAACGTACAGCTATCATGCTTGTAAACTAATTATAGAGTTTAAAAAAACATATTAATAGGTTGCTTTTTATTAATAAATGTTTTGATGTTACATTTAACTGTCGAAAAATGCTGTTAGGGAGGGATGACGGAAACATTTCCAACTGGTAATTAATGGAAAGTATATATGGAGACAGTTTAGTGCCAAAAATAAGGGATTAAATACATGTAAAAATATATATATATATATTACTTGTATCTCTCAGATATAGAACATACACTTCAGATTTTTGGGGGGGACTATCTGTTCCATGTATTGTGAATCTGTTATTTAATGCCTTTGTTTGGGCTAATAGCATTACGCCAAAACATTTTTTTAATCAAATCATTTTTTAATGTATTTGTTTTATATTCTTCAAGTGGTCAACACTCAAATAACAAAATTATTCTTAGTATGACCTTCTTAAAACCATTCCATGTAGCTTAGTATAGCTTACTGATAATAAGTTTCCAGTTAAGAAATAACAAATTCACAGCAACAACTTGCCATTAAGTTACAGGAAATGAACAATAATCTCTTCCCAGTGAACCCATTACTGACACATTCTCATACAATTTCTCTACAAAATAGGCTGTGTCAAAGGAGGTGCTCTACCTATGCATGCATAACCATCAAACACTTAAACAGCTACAACACTTCAACTGACGGTTGGCACAAATACACATATATCTGAACACGCCCCCATATGCTAATGAGCCACAACGAGCAGTCATGATCATACTTTATATTCCAAATATTGGGTAGAAAAATGTACCATTGTACCAAATTGGACCATGTGAGTTCATATGTGTACCTGTGAAATGTACCTTTGATCTTGTTGTTGTACCCCAGATAAAAACACTGTAGTGTACCCTAACCATACCCTTGTTTTTTGAGAGTGTGTTAATATATGTTCCAAGCAATTAGTATGAACCTGGTGGCACTTCAGAAACATCAACCAAACAATTGCAAGTTCAAATCCACAAAGAATTCATGAATACTCTACTTTAGGGCTTTTCAACCCAGTTCCTGCAGAGCTACCCTCCCGTAGGTTTTCACTCCAACCCCAGTTATAACTAGTGATGGGGAAACAAAGCTTTGTGAAGCATTGACGCTTTCCTACCAATTGTGTTGACAATAGGTTAATTACTCGAGGCTTCGATCAACACAATGTACACTAGTGGAACCTGCTGGTCAAAAGAATTTAGAGCCCAGAAGAATAATGCCCCACATGCTGTAGTACGTGCACAGAGTAGCCTTTTAGTCTTTTACTGAAACCAATAGCAAACTAGTCAGGTGGTTGTTCGATGAAACAAAGCTTTGGAAGTCGGTGATCATGTGCTTCTGATAAAATGATACAGGCATCGGCACACTGCTTCGAAGTCAACTGATTAGCGATTTCGACGCATGCCTCAGAGCTCCAGTATCAAACTTAACATCACTAGTTATAACTAACCTGATTCAGTTCATCAACCAGCTATTTATTAGAATGCGCTAGATTAGGGTTGAACTGAAAACCTAAAGGACGGTAGCTCTCAAGGAACAGTGTTGGAGAGCCCTACTATAAGTCAAGCGTCCTTGAGCACTTCTAGTTTTACATTGATGTTACCTTGGTGGTGATAATTGGACAATGATGTACTTTGATTCTGGGCAGCTTTTAGCAAAGTACAGAAATGCATTCTTGCCAATAAGATTGTGGCCATATCTCTTTCACACTTGCCGATCTGGTGGTGTAGCTGCACTGTAGATGGACATTTCAGGTTGCTAGCTGTAAAGAGGTTATGAGTTTAAATCCCTTTTCAGGCTAAGTCACAATTGTGGCCACAGTGCAAGATTATACAGGAATTAAAATCAGAATACCGTAGCATACTGTCATTTTATAGAAATAACACCTTTAAGTTGATGTATACAGTTGAAGTCGGAATTTACATACACCTTAGCCAAATACATTCAAATTCAGTTTATCACAATTCCTGAAATTTAATCCTAGTAAAAACTCCCTGTTTTAGGTCAATTAGGATCACCACTTTATTTTAAGAATGTGAAATGTCAGCATAATAGCAGAGAGAACGATTTATTTCAGCTTGAATTTATTTCATCAAATTCCCAGTGGGTCAGAAGTTTACATACACTCAATTAGTATTTGGTAGCTTTGCCTTGTCTTACTTGGGTCAAACATTTCGGGTAGCCTTCCACAAACTTCCCACAAAAGGTTGAGTGAATTTTGTCCCATTCCTCCTGACAGAGCTGGTGTAACTGAGTCAGGATTGTAGGCCTCCTTGCTCGCACACGCTTTTTCAGTTCTGCCCACAAATTTTCTATGGGTTTGAGGTCAGGGCTTTGTGATGGCCACTCCAATACTTTGACTTTGTTGTCCTTAAGCTATTTTGCCACAACTTTGGAAATATGCTTGGGGTCATTGTCCATTTGGAAGACCCATTTGCGGCCAAGCTTTAACTTCCTGACTGATGTCTTGAGACATTGCTTTAATATATCCACATCATTTTCCTACCTTATGATGCCATCAATTTTGTGAAGTGCACCCGTCCCTACCTGCAGCAAAGCACCCCCACAACATGATGCTGCCAGCCCCGTGCTTCACGGTTGGGATGGTGTTCTTCGGCTTGCAAGCTTCACCCTTTTCCCTCCAAACATAACAATGGTCATTCTGGCCAAACATTTCTATTTTTGTTTCATCAGACCAGAGGACATTTCTCCAAAAAGTACGGACTTTGTCCCCATGTGCAGTTGCAAACCGTAGTCTGGCTTTTTTTTATGGTGGTTTTGGAGTAGTGACTTCATCTTTGCTGATCGGCCTTTCACGTTATGTTGATATAGGACTCGTTTCACTGTGGATATAGATACTTTTGTACCTGTTTCCTCCAGCATCTTCACAAGGTCCTTTGCTGCTGTTCTGAGATTGATTTGCACTTTTCGCACCAAAGTATGTTCATTTCTAGGAGACAGAACACATCTCCTTCCTGAGTGGTATGACTGCAGTATGGTCCCATGGTGTTTATACTTATGTACTATTGTTTGTACAGATAAACGTGGTACCTTCAGGTGTTTGGAAATTGCTCACAATGATGAACCAGACTTGTGGAGATATCCAATTTTTTTCTGAGGTCTTGGCTGATTTCTTTGGATTTTTTCATTATGTCAAGCGAAAGGAACTGAGTTTGAAGGTAGGCCTTGAAATACATCCACAGGTACACCTCCAATTGACTCAAATGATGTCAATTAGCCTATCAGAAGCTTCTAAAGCCATGACATCATGTTCTGGAATTTTCCAAGTTGCTTGAAGGCACAGTCAACTTAGTGTATGTAAACTTCTGACACACTGGAATTGTGATACAGTGAATTGTGAGTGAAATAATCTGTCTTTAAACAATTGTTGGAAAAATTACTTGTGTCATGCACAAAGTAGATGTCCTAACCGACTTTCCAAAACTATAGTTTGTGAACAAGAAATTTGTGGAGTGGTTGAAAAACGAGTTTTAATGACTTTATGTAAACTTCTGACTTCAACTGTATATTTACTTTATTATTACTGCAACTTTAGGCTAAGTGCATAAATGTATTCTTGCGAATATCCATTCGGCTATGTCCGCAGACCTAGTGGCGCAGCAGGAACTTCAGGTAGCTAGCAACTTTGAGGTAGTGAGGTTGAGTCCGAATATTATTTCAGTCTTCCGGCGCCGACAGAGATGGCTGCCTCGCTTCGCGTTCCTAGGAAACTATGCAGTTTTTTTTGTTTTTTTACGTGTTATTTCTTTCATTGTTACCCCAGGTCATCTTAGGTTTCATTACATACAGTCGAGAAGAACTACTGAACATAAGAGCAGCATCAACTCACCATCAGTACGACCAAGAATATGACTTTCGCGAAGCGGATCCTGTGTTTTGCCTTTCACCCAGGACAACGGAATGGATCCCAGCCGGCGACCCCAAAAAACGACTTAGAAAAAGGGGGAAATGAAGCGGTCTTCTGGTCAGACTCCGGAGACGGGCACATCGTGCACCACTCCCTAGCATTCTCCTCGCCAATGTCCAGTCTCTTGACAACAAGGTTGATGAAATCCGAGCAAGGGTAGCATTCCAGAGGGACATCAGAGACTGTAACGTTCTTTGCTTCACGGAAACATGGCTCACTGGAGAGACGCTATCAGAGACGGTGCAGCCAGCTGGTTTCTCCACGCATCACGCCGACAGAAACAAACATCTTTCTGGTAAGAAGAGGGGCGGGGGCGTATGCTTTATGGTTAACGTGACGTGGTGTGGCCACAACAACATACAGGAACTCAAGTCCTTCTGTTCACCTGATTTAGAGTTCCTCACAATCAAATGTAGACCGCATTATCTACCAAGGGAATTCTCTTCGATTATAATCACAGCCGTATATATTCCCCCCCAAGCAGACACATCGATGGCTCTGAACTAACTTTATCTGACTCTTTGCAAACTGGAATCCATATATCAGGAGGCTGCATTCATTGTAGCTGGGGATTTTAACAAGGCTAATCTGAAAACAAGACTCCCTAAATTTCATCAGCATATCGATTGCGCAACCAGGGCTGGAAAAACCTTGGATCATTGCTATTCCAACATCCGCGACGCATATAAGGCCCTGCCCCGCCCTCCTTTCGGAAAAGCTGACCACGACTCCATTTTGTTGATCCCTGCCTACAGACAGAAACTGAAACAAGAAGCTCCCGTGTTCAATGCTGGTCCGACCAATCTGATTCCACACTCCAAGACTGCTTCCATCACGTGGACTGGGATATGTTCCGTATTGCGTCAGACGACAACATTGACGAATACGCTGATTCGGTGTGCGAGTTCATTAGAACGTGCGTTGAAGATGTCGTTCCCATAGCAACGATTAAAACATTCCCAAACCAGAAACCGTGGATTCATGGCAGCATTCGCGTGAAACTGAAAGCGCAAACCACTGCTTTTAATCAGGGCAAGGTGACTGGAAACATGACCGAATACAAACAGTGTAACTATTCCCTCCGCAAGGCAATCAAACAAGCTAAGCGTCAGTATAGAGACAAAGTAGAATCTCAATTCAACGGCTCAGACACAAGAGGTATGTGGCAGGGTCTACAGTCAATCACGGATTACAAAAAGAAAACCAGCACCGTCATGGACCAGGATGTCTTGCTCCCAGGCAGACTAAATAACTTTTTTGCCCGCTTTGAGGACAATACAGTGCCACTGACACTGCCCGCAACTAAAACATGCGGACTCTCCTTCACTGCAGCCGACAAACGTGTCAACCCTCGCAAGGCTGCAGGCCCAGACGGCATCCCCAGCCGCGCCCTCAGAGGATGCGCAGACCAGCTGGCTGGTGTGTTTACGGACATATTCAATCAATCCCTATCCCAGTCTGTTGTTCCCACATGCTTCAAGAGGGCCACCATTGTTCCTGTTCCCAAGAAAGCTAAGGTAACTGAGCTAAACGACTACCGCCCCGTAGCACTCACTTCCGTCATCATGAAGTGCTTTGAGAGACTAGTCAGGGACCATATCACCTCCACCCTACCTGACACCCTAGACCCACTCCAATTTGCTTACCGCCCAAATAGGTCCACAGACGATGCAATCTCAACCACACTGCACACTGCCCTAACCCATCTGGACAAGAGGAATACCTATGTGAGAATGCTGTTCATCGACTACAGCTCGGCATTTAACACCATAGTGCCCTCCAAGCTCGTCATCAAGCTCGAGACCCTGGGTCTCGACTCCGCCCTGTGCAACTGGGTACTGGACTTCCTGACGGGCCGCCCCCAGGTGGTGAGAGTAGGCAACAACATCTCCACCCCGCTGATCCTCAACACTGGGGCCCCACAAGGATGCGTTCTGAGCCCTCTCCTGTACTCCCTGTTCACCCACGACTGCGTGGCCACGCACGCCTCCAACTCAATCATCAAGTTTGCGGACGACACAACAGTGGTAGGCTTGATTACCAACAACGACGAGACGGTCTACAGGGAGGAGGTGAGGGCCCTCGGAGTGTGGTGTCAGGAAAATAACCTCACACTCAACGTCAACAAAACTAAGGAGATGATTGTGGACTTCAGGAAACAGCAGAGGGAACACCCCCCTATCCACATCGATGGAACAGTAGTGGAGAGGGTAGTAAGTTTTAAGTTCCTCGGCGTACACATCACAGACAAACTGAATTGGTCCACCCACACAGACAGCATCGTGAAGAAGGCGCAGCAGCGCCTCTTCAACCTCAGGAGGCTGAAGAAATTTGGCTTGTCACCAAAAGCACTCACAAACTTCACGCGGTATCACCGCCTGGTACGGCAACTGCTCCGCCCACAACTGTAAGACTCTCCAGAGGGTAGTGAGGTCTGCACAACGCATCACCGGGGGCAAACTACCTGCCCTCCAGGACACCTACACCACCCGATGTTACAGGAAGGCCATAAAGATCATCAAGGACATCAACCACCCGAGCCACTGCCTGTTCACCCCGCTATCATCCAGAAGGCGAGGTCAGTACAGGTGCATCAAAGCTGGGACCGAGAGACTGAAAAACAGCTTCTATCTCAAGGCCATCAGACTGTTAAACAGCCACCACTAACATTGAGTGGCTGCTGCCAACACACTGACTCAACTCCAGCCACTTTAAAAATGGGAATTGATGGGAAATGATGTAAAATATATCACTAGCCACTTTAAACAATGCTACCTAATATAATGTTTACATACCCTACATTATTCATCTCATATGTATACGTATATACTGTACTCTATATAATCTACTGCATCCTTATGTAATACATGTATCACTAGCCACTTTAACTATGCCACTTTGTTTACATACTCATCTCATATGTATATACTGCACTCAGTACCATCTACTGTATCTTGCCTATGCCGCTCTGTACCATCACTCATTCATATATCTTTATGTACATATTCTTTATCCCCTTACACTTGTGTCTATAAGGTAGTAGTTTTGGAATTGTTAGCTAGATTACTTGTTGGTTATTACTGCATTGTCGGAACTAGAAGCACAAGCATTTCGCTACACTCGCACTAACATCTGCTAACCATGTGTATGTGACAAATAAAAATTTGATTTGATTTGATTTGAATAATCAGAATACTGTCCTTTAACGTTAACACCTGCATGTAGCTGTAAAAATATAGTAACTAGTTGTAGATTTATCGTATTTTCACAGCAACTAGACAAAAACCTCCAGGGGACCATGAAACAGAATGTCGGAAAAACATCCTTGGGGATGTCCCTGGAACAAACCAGGAAATAGAAAAAACCTGCAGTGGACCATTACTGTTACATTTTAATTAATGCCAATTATGCCTTTTAAAGTAAAATATTCTAAATTACATTTGACACCTGTATTTGCACATATGCTCAAATGTTGCCACATGTGTAGTGTCATGGTATCTCATGTTGAAATTTTCAATACCTATGTTGTCACATTTATTTCACATGAGATTGTGTTTTCACGTGCTCATGTCACATGTAGTTTCATGTTATCGCGTTTACATTTTGCATCCCCATGTTTTCACATTAACTGAACATGAGATCATGTTCTCACATTTTCTCACATGTAGTTTTATATTATCACATGTTTTCACATCATCACATTAACTTAACATTAAATCACGTGAAATTCATGTGGTTTTTCCTTAAGGGAATACTTAGATTTCTGAGAAATTGTGTTATCACACCCAAACATACTATGCTCCAATGTTATGTTAATTTGTGTTGGGTGTCAGGTCATCGCATCATCCAGATAAAGGTACTGCTTTCGAGATATACTAATTGACCTCTGATCTAAAAAAGGGCTTCCCTATACAAATTCACTTCAGGTCAATGATCAACATTTATCTGAGGTCCAGGGACAAAATAACTCAAAGGTGTCAGAAGGTCAATAAGTCAATAAGACACCTTGTTTATGATCCATACCTTGTGCTCTAGCTTTATCATCCCCTTTAGAGTCTGTGGTCAGCACTTCTGCCTGTCATAAATCACCAAAGTTATGCCACACTAATGCGGTGCTCTTCTAGTCAGCGAGGTGTTGTGTTGTCTCTGTGCTCTTTCCAAACAACATCTGCTGGGCACAAATATGTCTCGTTTGAGGTATTGCCTGGATTCAAATTGGTCAACAAAGTAAATCCTGCAATGAAATATGCGTGTGCATGTGTTTGTTTTGAGGTGTTTGAGCGTGACTGTGTATTTACAACTGATCAAAGTAAAGCTTGCACACATTGCCTGGAGAGGCATATTTTATTAATGAGCCTGCAATGGAGTAAGAAAACATCTGAAAAGACATTGTTCTGCATTTCAAATTATTACCAACTTTATACATAGGTAGTCTTCTGATGAGGACATATTCAGGCTACAGCCTACTTATTTGCTGGTGTTTGTGTGCGTGTGCGAGTGTGTGAGTGAGGGAAAGGGTTGTAAAATCCTGATTAATATCAAATCATTCAAAAGCCTCGTGTTAGCTTAAGTTTTTTCTTCTTCAGCAGAATAGTTGTCATGTTTAGAACATGTGAGACTTTCCCAAAGTTGTAATAGTGAAATGTAGGGCTGTGATGATGCCATAATCACAATATATAAATGAAAACAAGAAGCAGACCAAACTCTTTGGTCCTTTATAAACCTGCTGTATGTAAAATATTGTGCTATAGCTTGGAAAATAAAGACATGTGACAGGATGACAACATAATGGTGTTTGTTTCCAACATTACAGCTGTTTTCCTAAAGAAGTTAAATCCGCTTCATGTTTGATTTCCTTGCTACGATACTAACGACTATCGTGATACTAGTATTGTCCTGGCCCTAGTGAAATTCAGGAGATGGATTCCCTGCCATTTTGTGCATTAATGCTATGACCTTTCCTTTGTGCTCTAAAGTAATAATGTTGCACAGGCTGGTGGGAGAGCAGGACCGAGATCATAAGGGAGGGATTGTCAGTAAGAAAAATAAATGGGAGGGAGAGATATGAGAAAGAAAAGAAGGAAAGACAGAGAGAGAAGAAGAGAGCTGTAGAGTAATTTTTTCTTGCTTCCTCCCTCCCTCTATTCTCATTGGTTCTTTTCTGTTTGTACTTTCTATGCCATATGTTGTCCCAAAATTACGATTAATTGCACAGTCGCTGCCACTGTAATCCGCTTAGGATCATCTAAATTACTTTGTTATTCCCCCGACTGCCATTATGAGACACAGTGATAAGTGATCCATCTCTCATCCTTCACATTGGTCATTAATATATGTAATGTTTTGGAAGTACTTTCTATTACAGAGTCCAGGTGGAATGACCTCAAGTTTCCTGTGTGTTCTCTTTGACTTTGAGTTATACAATCTTAGGCATTTTTTGCTATCTAGAACCTAAAAGGTTCCCATTGAAGAAAGAGAACCCATTGAAGAATTATTTTTGGTTATTATTATTATATATTTTTTTTGAACCGAAAAAGGTTCTATCTAGAACTTAAAAGGGTTATCCAATGCGGAAAGCTGAAGAATCCTTTTTAAACCATCTTTTCTAAGACTGTATTAAGAAATGTGACTTCCTGTTGCTTTATATATAACAGGAGATGCAGGATGTCACTATTTGAGGCATACAATTATCTCACCCTTCCAGTAGGGGAAAATAGGGGGAGAGCAGGAGACAGAGAGGGAGATACTTTTGTATATATAGTGTATGTGGACACCAATTCAAATGAGTGGATTTGGTTATTTCAGCTACACCCGTTGCTGAAAGGTGTATAAAATCGAGCACACCGCCATGCAATCTCCATAGACAAACATTGGCAGTAGAATGGCCTTACTGAAGAGCTCAGTGACTTTCAACGTGGCACCTTCATAGGATGCCACCTTTCCAACAAGTCAGTTACATGGAACCCAAACCGGGTGTGCGCGTGCGCCATCGTGCATAAATGTATTTTGTCCCCCAACACCAAATGCGATCACGACACGCAGGTTAAAATATCAAAACAAACTCTGAACCAATTATATTAATTTTGAAAAGCATTAAATATTTATGGCAATTTAGCTAGCTATCTTGCACTTGCTAGCTAATTTGTCCTATTTAGCTAGCTTGCTGTTGCTAGCTAATTTGTCCTGGGATATAAACATTGAGTTGTTATTTTACCTGAAATGCACAAGGTCCTCTACTCAACCAATTAATCCACACATAAAACGGTCAACTGAATCGTTTCTAGTCATCTCTCATCCTTCCAGGCTTTTTCTTCTCTTGACTTTATATTGCGATTGGCAACTTTCATAAATTAAGTGCATTACCGCCACTGACCTCGTTTGTCTTCAGTCACCCACGTGGGTATAACCAATGAGGAGATGGCACGTGGGTACCTGCTTCTATAAACCAATGAGGATATGGGAGAGGCAGGACTTACAGCGCGATCTGCGTCAGAAATAGAACTGACTTCTATTTTAGCCCTTGGCAACGCAGACTCTCGTTGGTGCGTGCGAGCAGTGTGAGTGCAATAATTTTATAATATAGATTTCAACATTTATTTTGCAATGCTCTTGCACGCGACACTAGCGGTATAGCCAGCCTGTTATTGTGAATTGGAAAAGTATAGGATCAACATGGGCTCAGCCGCGAAGTGGTAGGCCACACAAGCTCACAGAACAGAACCGCCGAGTGCTGTAGCGCATAGATGTCGTCTGTCCTTGGTTGCAAAACTCACTACAGAGTTCCAAACTGCCTCTGTAAGCAACGTCAGCACAATAACTGTTCGTCGGGAGTTTCATGAAATTGATTTCCATGACCGAGCAGCCGGACACAAGCTTAACATCACCATACACAATGCCAAGTATTGGCTGGAGTTGTGTAAAGCTCGCCACCATTGTACTCTGGAGCAGTGGAAACGCATTCTCTCGAGCAATGAATAATACTTCAACATCTGGCAGTCCGACGGACAAATCTGGGTTTGGCGGAAGCCAGGGTAACTCCACTTGCCACAATGCATAGTGCCAACTGTAAAGTTTGGTGGAGGAGGAATAAAGGTCTGGGACTGTTTTTCATGGTTTGGGCTAGGCCCCTTAGTTCTAGTGAAGGGAAATCTTAACGCTACAGCATACAATTACATTTTAAATGATTCTGTGCTTCCAACTTTGTGGCAACAGTTTGGGGAAGGCCCTTTCCTGATTCAGCATGACAATTCCCTCATGCACAAAGCGAGGTCCATAAAGAAATGGTTTGTTGAGATCGGTGTGGAATAACTTGACTGGCCTGCACATAGCCCTGACCTCAACCACATCAAACACCTTTGGGATGAATTGGAACGCGAACTGCGAGCCAGGCCTAATCGTCCAACGTCAGCGCCCGTCCTCACTAATGTTCTTGTGGCTGAATGGAAGCAAGTCCCGGCAGCAATGTTCGAACGTCTAGTTGAAAGCCTTCCCAGAAGAGTGGAGGCTGTTATAGCAGCAAAGGGGGGGACCAACACCATATTAATGCCCATGATTTTGGAATGAGATCTTCGACGAGCAGGTGTCCACACACTTTTGGTTATGCAGTGTGTGTTGTAGTCCAGAGGGAAACACCAGCCAAATTCACCTAGTCAGCAACCGGAGCAATATCATGCAAAATTAAACAGACTCACACAGTTCTCATTTCACATTCGCCTGACAATGTGTTTATTACGATGCATTTTGCATTGGACCAGCATAGGGAATACAGTACACACACCCATTTGGAGGTCTGAGCTAATCCAACAGTGGCTGTGGCTCAGAAAACAACACTAGGTAAACAAACCCAGATAATAAGCTGAGAATCCTACTGGTCGATTCATGGAAGTATTTATGGAGAAAGAAAACCACAAGACCAAAAATACTCATATATTGCAACAACTTGCAAATTATGCAAACTCCATAGATATACAAAATGAGGGCTTTGATCAAGGTTTGATGAATAATACATGTGTACGCTTCCTCAATTTTTTAGAATGAGAATGAGTCCTTAGTATGTCAATGCATTAGAATTTCTAGATTGGGGTTGGATGACTTGGATAGGTGAAACATAGTGTGCTGTGCTCCTCCCCAGGAGACTCCTGGAGTTCCTCTCGTTGTGCATTGAACACTACGCTTGTAAATTGTAAGTCGGCGTGTTAAGTCGGGGAGGTGCATCTGCAACAGCCGAAAGTCAAACACTGTAGCAAGGCTCAGATCAACATGGCAGTGTCAACACATCTTCTATTGTTTATAAACGTTTTTCAATATAAATGTTGAAATAAACTATTCTATACCCCCATATCACACACTGAAAATGGAATGTGTACAATAATTGGTTAGAAAGAGGTCTCAAATATAATTTTCATTTGTATCCCCTGTAGCTTTAGAAATGCAGCAACGTTGTTTCCTGTTTCAGTCATGTCTTTGGCCACATTCACGTTGCTAAAAAAAAAAACACCCTAATGATTGGTTGACAAATTGTGCCTCCCACGATGCAGGTGATGCCAGCATGGTGCAGTTGGTAAGAAGCATCAAAACTGCATGACCTTTGATCACGTGATTTGTGTAAAGTTCATGCAGTTGACATGTTGTCGCAAGTGGGACAATAACCCTAATGCAACACACTTTGAAATGCTGACAAAAGTGATCTGCTCAAGCATCTCTGCCGTCGTCCTTATGTAACTATGGCAGCCCAATGAAGTGTGAGGTAAGGGAACTGTCTGCTCAGATGACCTCTGTTGCTGTGGCAGAGTGCACGGGTGCCAGCTGTCGTTATGGCACCAGCAGGGAAGCTTCCACAGTCATTTGTGAGCCTAAGGGAAGGAATCGTTCAACAGCATAGCATAAGGGGGAGGGGAATTAAGCTCTGGAACTATGTGTCAAACAGTCTACATAATGCTGCTTGAACAAGACATGACATGTCTTAACCTCTTATGGCAGTCTGTGACAGTTGAGAGACCAGATTTGGGTTAGAGTTCACGCAAGAGAGACAATTGGTATATGTTGATTTTCTGACTATGTCATACACACATATTTGTGTGAGAGATGGTTATGACTGAATCGTCAACTTACTCTAAAAAAACGTTATCAGAAAACGGTAACAGCCTGGACATATGACAGACAAATGGTATTCTCAATTGTATTCTTGCAGCTTTGATGAAATTGTAACCCATGGTTACGAACAATTGCTCTAACCCTTCAGATTGTGTTTTGTATGTCTGTTTATCAGGTATAGTCAATGTGACAGCCAATGTAATATTGCCCACTGAGCAAGATTGGAAACAGGAGATATTTTCAGAGAAACTAGCTAGTGCACCATGACAACCCAGTGTGAGATATTATACCAGACAGTATTGAGCCATGAAAGCTCTTTAAAACACAAAACACATAGCGACAGTCATTTGAAATCTGAATTGAACCAACATGACCTTTGTATATAATCATTTCTTTGTTCTCAACACTAGCCCTGTCAATCAAGACAAGTTCTGTATCCTTATTATTTTCACTCAGACATAGAGGTCAACGTTAAGTCTATTTCTCCAGCCCTGCTCCCTCTGTCAAATGCATTCTCTTGGAATGATTGAAATTGGTGATGACAGACACTCCTTGCTCAAAAGGACAAATACGAATTTCACCAGGCGAGATGTCCATTCCAAATCAAAAGATTGCGATCTACTTTTTCAATGACACGGCAACCCTTGTTAAATATTTTTGTGAAAAATGACACATTTTAAGGTTTAGCTGTCTAGTGCCTTGTGATGCAATATAATATGATGTGCATGACATGTTGCTTCAGAAAATGGTGTGCCACACACCTGGTGATGGTGGCAGGGGGGTACCACTGCTCCCTAACAGACTGACACAATGTGCCCAGAGTATACTGTGTGCTGGAACCAGGAATTCAGGCCAGCCAGCTCATCTTCTCATTTGATTCAGTGCAGCATCTTCTCTATATACTGAAAAATATGAAGGTTCTAAACGGTTATTCCACAGCTCTTAAGCTTAAGCTTCCTTAGAGAATTCTTGCCCGATAAAGTACCTTTGAGTTAAGTGTGGGGTTCTTGACATGGCATCTACGGTTGTTCAGAATTCTTAAAGGTTCTTGAAATGTATGGAAGCCTGCAGATGTGTCCCTTTCATAGGATCTTATTTGGATCCCCAATAGCTGTTGCAAAAGGAGAAGTTACTCTTGCTGGGGTCAAAATAATACAGAACAATAATAGACAAGAACAGCTCAAGGACAGCTACATACATTTAAAATACGTATCGAAGTACAAAAGTCCCTGTGCTGACAAAACACTTAGGAGAAACATATTACTTTACATAGACATATACAGTTATTTAGGTCAGCTATGGGAGAGGCGATGTGCTGTGAAGTAGTGTTTTATTTGGTTTTTTTGGTTTTACAGTTTGCTTGGGTAATTTGAGATGGAAGAGTGTTCAATGTGACTATGTCTCTATACAATACAGTGTGTTGCCTTACATTTGCTTTGGACTTGTGGTCTGTGCAGTGTTCCCTGGTGGCAAGTCTGGTGGGGTATGTACAGTGCTTTCGGAAAGATTTTGTTATGTTACAGCCTTATTCACAAATGTATTAAATAGCTTTCTTACCTCAAAAATCTAGACACAATAACCCATAATGTTTTTAGACATTTTTGAAAATGTATTAAATATAAAAAACTGAAATATCACATTTACATAAATATTCATACCCTTTACTCAGTACTTTGTTGAAGCACCTTTGGCATTGATTACAGCCTCAAGTCTTCTTTGGGTGTGACGCTACAAACTTGACACACCTGTATTTGGGGTGTTTCTCACATTCTTCTCTGCAGGTCCTCTCAAGCTCTTTCAGGTTGGATGGGGAACGTTGCGGCACAGCTATTTTCAGGTCTCTCCAAAGATGTCAGATCGGGTTCAAGTCCGGGCTCTTGTCTGGGCCACTCAAGGACATTCAGAAACATGTCCAGAAGCCACTCCTGCATTGTCTTGGCTGTGTGCTTAAGGTCGATGTCCTGTTGGAAGGTGAACCTTCGCCCCAGTCTGAGGTCCTCAGCACTGTACCAGGTTTTCATCAAGAACCACTCCGTTCATCTTTCCCTCAATCATCATTCCCACAGTATGATGCTGCCACCACCACACTTCACTGTAGGGATGGTGCCAGGTTTCTTCCAGACGTGACACTTGTCATTTAGACCAGAACATCTTGTTTCTCATTGTCAGAGAGTACTTTAGGTGCCTTTTGGCCATCTCCAAGTGGGCTGTCATGTGCCTTTTACTAAGGATTGACTTCCGTCTGGCCACTCTACCATAAAGGCCTGATTGGTGGAGTGCTGCAGAGATGGTTTTCCTTCGGGATGGTTCTCCCATCTCCACAGAGAAACTCTGGAGCTCAGTCAGAGTGACCGTCTGGGTCTTGGTCACCTCTCCGACCAATGCCCTGTCCCCCGATTGCTCAGTTTGGCCGGGTGGCCGTTTTGTGGTACCCTTCCCCATATCTGTGCCTCGACACAATCCTGTCTCAAAGCTCTACGGACAATTCCTTCGTCATCATTGCTTGGTTTTTTCTCTGGCATGTACTGTCAACTGTTGGACCTTATAGAGACAGGTGTGTGCCTTTCCAAATAATGTCCAATCAATTAAATTTACCACAGGTGGACTCAAATCACGCTGTAGAAACATCTCAAGGAGGATCAATGGAAAAAGGATGCGCCTAGGCTAAATTTGAAGTCTCATAGCAAGTCTTATGTTTTTGTACATTTGCACACAAAAAAATTACCTGTTTTCCATTTGTCATTATGGGGTATTATGTATAGATTGATGAGAATTTGTATTTATTTAATCACTTTTAGAATAAGGCTGTAACGTAACAACATTTTGAAAAGTGAAGGGGTTTGAATACTTTCCAAATGCACCGTGTACTAAATAATATATGTATGAAATTAGTTTTGATTTAGAATTGACTATTATCATGCAACTGTCTTAGAACAGGGACGTGTGGAATTTTTTTGTAATCTATGCACTTAAATAGCGAATGCAGGACACTTTCCCGGGGGTTAATTTTCATGCAAGCCAGATAGGCTATACTCCTGTTGTAAAGCAAAGCAATGTGCTTATTAGGAAAGTTGATAAATATACTAGGCCTATAGAAAGCTGATGGGATCCTCCTATTTTTAATAGAGGCCATCAAAACTCTGTTTTCTCATGCAATTGCATAGCCTATACAAATGTTGTACAACATGAGCTCATGGGCTCTCATGAAGTGTTTGATTAGATTTTTGAAAATATTTGCAGTGATGTCAAAATGATTAAAGGGACAGTTGAGTGCTGAGTACCAGGCGGTTAGAACGTTTGGTAGACTACTAATGACCATCAGCAGTATCAGAGCTTAGATAGGCCTTGAATTTTTGGAATTTGACTGCAGTCATGACTTGTGACCACCAGTGTGGCGATAATATGGTCACCATAACAGCCCTAAGCAGGAAATGTCCGGTTGTTTTAAATTCTAAACCTAGTTAAGGCTCAGTCCCAAGTGTGGTCACAGTACATTTGATTTTTTTACTCATTGTAATCAGAATACAGCAGCATACTGTCCTTTTATAGAACTAAGACCTTCAATGTGTTGTTTATACACTCCTAAAAATACAGCTGCAAGTTGGAACCAAATAAGGTTCTTGAGACTGATGCCATAGCGGAACCATTTTAGGGTCTCTAAAGAACCATAAATGGAATTGTTCTTTGAAGAACCATACAAAAATCTGAAACCAGACATGTTTTGGCCCTCCAGGACGGGAATTGAATAGCCCTGCTGTGAGGTTTTTACCCTTATTTGCATATTTCTCAGGGTGCCTTAGCGAGTGAATTGTACAGTTACCAATACCACCAATGACTGTTTGCACGTGACATAGAAATGGTTGTTTCACTCATTCATTTTCTTCATCAAGTGAGCTCCTAAGTGAATATGTTGCCATGAATATGTTGCCATACATTTTTTATTTTGCAAGGCAATAAAATACATATTTCAAAAAGCCTTCTATTGAGGGTCTAGTTTTACCTGAATACCGTGGCCTGAAATGTATAATTTTATTTATAATCAGGCCTTTAAGTCACATCATGCTGGTTTGCAAAGTGATGCATAATCCCTGTTGGAGTGTGAATATGCAACATATGGAATGTTTATACATCCACAACCTGCATTGAAAAGGACACCAGAGTTAGGCATATAAACGATTTTGAGACTACCTTAAACATCTAAACTAGAACAACCATTTCAGTAATGGGTGAAATAAATCCAAGTAACAGATTGGAATAGTTTAGAAACATGTATTTTATTTATATTTGAGTAGCATGAGATTAATGAATCAATCAATGTACATTCAAAAACATTGATATTGAAACAAACGATTTTAAAAAATCTACCAGCTAAAGAGCATGCTGGTAAATATGATAATGATGTGTGTTATTTTGGTTCAACTCTGGTGTTGACCAACACGGTGGTTCTTTTACACCAGAGTGTTAATTTAACTCTTTACAGTGCTAATTTAACTATTGAATCAACACTAAAATGTTGCACTGAAAGATCTACACTAAAACTGGCCAATTTGCTGTGTGCTATGAAAGGGACACATCTGCAGGCTTCCATACATTTCAAGAAACTTTTAGAATTCTGTAGCACCGTAGATGCCATGTCAAGAACCCCACACTTAACTCAAAGATTCTTTATTGGGCAAGAGTTAAGGAACCTTAAGAGTTTAGGTATAACCATTTGAGAAAGTTTATTGTTTTGGTGTAGGCAAAGTGCAATAATGTATTATTGGTATTATATGTACAGCCAATCTCTTATGTCCACAGACCTGGTGGTGCAGCAATACATTCAGGTACCTAGCAACCAAGAGGTTGTGAGTTCAATTCACAAGTGAGGTTGAGTTTTAAGTAATCCAGGGGACCATGACACAATGTTTTAACATTTTTGTTGGGGACGTCCCTGAAATGAACTTGGAACTATACAATACCTGCAGGGGCCATGACTCTTTAAATTTGCAACATATTTTTATGTGAATATTCTAAGATCTGCATAAAACTATATGCACATTTTCCCACTAGCAATGTTTTTATCAAACTAACTTTTTGCGCATAAAAGGCTGTGCATGATGACGTAGTGCACATAAAACGTACTTTTGCCGTTTAATTCCCATGTACCGAGTTAAACGGGCTTCCATCGCATTTTCATTAGCACATTTAGGGGCATGGTCTAAAATATGTTGTATTTGTGCCAACTGGCAGTCCAAATGTTGTACCAGATTAAGTGGTTTATCATTATATTGATGAAGGTCTAAGGAACTTTTGCCAAGAGTATTATCAGATGGTAAGATGGTGGACAGGACAGGACGAAAGTGGAAGATATTATGTGAAAATATGGAGTGCGGGATTGCACAAGCCTTCTGGAATATCTGATGGCAGACAACAACAAACAAGGTGGAATATATTTTGAGTGAATATGGAATGAAGGACAACCCAGAACTTTCGGAAGAGCTACAGAAGGAAGTTGAACGTAAAGAGTGTGAGGGTGAATTAACTGCGGTGGCAGGTGCAGTGATGACCGCTGAGAAGGAGCTGAGTGTAGGGGGAAGTGGTGTGGTAGGGAAGGTTGGCATCAAGTGCAAAAAGAGGGATACATGCTCCAGTAGCTCAGAGATGGAACCTGACGAGAGTGAGGATGAAGTACGTGCGATGAGGCCCGCCAAGTTTGGACATGATAAAGAAGAATCTGGTCCAGTAGGAGAGACATTTTTGGAGAAAGAAGACACTTGATTTTGGGGGGATCCATTTGTAGTTTCAGGGTAGGTGAGAAAGGAAGGAGTTTGGTGCAGTTGAATCAGTGAAGGTAACCTGTAGTGGACTTGTGATATTTGTTTGTGTCTCTTCTGATCAAAGGAGGCAGGTGCTCCATGTCACCCAATTTGGGTCAAGATCTGTTTCTTGCTTTGCTCTTAGAAACAGGGAACCATTGAAATAAGTGATTTCTGGGGTAGCGATAAGTGTGGAGATGAAGAAATTCAAGTTGAAGATTCCTGGTATTTGTGACCCCGTCATTTGGTGCAGCGCAGACCCGCTGGGGAGCGTTGTGAAACAGAGGAATCACTCCCAGTCCTTTTGAGTCTCTACCCAACAAAGTCATGTCATGATATGTCAGTTATCCTGTTAGAGCTTTTGTGCCGAATCCACTGCAGTGTTTCAGGTGCAACGTTTATGTTCATGTCGCAGGAGTGTGTAGGAAGGAGATTCCAAGATGTGTGCTGGAGGGCATGGGACAGATGATCGTGTAGTTTTGGTGGATAAAGTTGTGTGTGGTAATTGTAGGGGTGCCCATGTTGCTGGTGAGCGGAAGTATCCGGTGTGAGAGAGGCAGGTTGAAGTGGCCAGAGTCAGAGTAGTGCAGAAGGTGTCATCCTGAGACAGTAAAGAAGGTAGAGGAGTGAGGAGTGGATTAGTGCCAACACAGAGGGATAGGGCAACAAATTATTTATGTTTCAGTAACGTTGGCTTCTTAACGTTTATAGCAATGGTTATCAACTGTACCGCCGAAATGGAACGCAAAATCACAGAAAATAGATGTAGTGGTGGCAGCTGCAGAGATGTATTTGGGTTTGTGAGATTTGACTTCAGAAGAGTTACAGAGTGTGTTGGGGGGTGGTGCCCTGACCTCCGAGGCCGTTGACAGGGTGCAGGAGCAGATGGGGTCAAAGTAGTGGAAAGAGTTAGTGGGTTTTTAATGAGTGTAGGTGGTGATGTCTAGGACGATATTTCACTTGTTTAGAGGAACAGGACTAATTAAGATAATTTAATGTTGGTAGGGTGTGACTGGCCTCACATTCCAGTAAAGTAGGTGGTGGTGTGTGCACCTAAAAGTTGGATGCGATCCACCAACCAAATCCCAAAGAAGAAGAGGAATGTCAGTTCTGAAATCTTTGTAAGAACTTGTGACAATCAAGAGCTGCACTGTTAGAAGGTTACGGTGTTTCTTCCAAAAGCTTAATGTCAGCTGGTTCAAAGGAAGTTTATGTTACATTTTCAATAACTTGCTATCAACTAGTTGCAAGTGGGTTTTTGTAAAATTTCACTGTAACTTACTGCAGCCAGTGATGTTACGTTTGACACTGGAGCTCTGAGGCATGCGTCAAAATCACTAAGCAGCTAACTTTTAAAAAGTGTATCACTTTATCAGAAGTAAGTCATCAATGAAGTCCGAAGCTTAGTTTGATCACGTGCTTTTTCAAACCGTTTTTTTTGTGCAAAATGCGAGATCTCACTGATTTTGCTGTGGTTCGGGTGCTTTTTGGATTCCAAACTGCTTTCAAACACTGACCTCTACTGGACACTGTACTTACAAATATAGTTAGGATTTATACTCGTAAATTCACCTGACAGGTAGCTTAGCAGATGGAGTAGGGAGCTATGAAACATTCATAGGCGTGAGGTCAAATTCTGTTGAAGGCAAACTATTTAGAAAATAGTTTGATGTGAAACCACATTTTCTGCACTGTATTTCAAATACCGAAGCTGAAGACCGAAGCTTATAATATACTAAATATACAAAATACTAACTACAACAAATGATCGTAACAACAGTGAAAAAATGTGGTTTCACGTAAAACTATTTTCAAGACAGCGTGCCTTCAACCTCATGTCTCTGAATGTTCCAAAGTTCCCTTCTCTACCTTCTAAGCTAGTTTTCAGGTGTAATCACATGTACAAAATCCTAACTAGATGTATAAGTATGATATCCAGAGGTCAATTTCTGAAAGCAGCTTAACTTATTTGGGACTGGGGGGCAGTATTGAGTAGCTTGGATGAATAAGGTGCCCAGAATAAACTACCTGCTAACAAATTTGGTGATACACAAAGCAACTCAAACACTAAAATTGCATCAGTGATATGCATTTCAATTTTTTTTTTATACATCACCCGTTTGGCATATCTCTTTTGATACAGTGCACAGCAGCAGTGACAGATGTGTTGACTTGATAACTGTGTCTGAATTTTAAACAACCCTCCCCCTTTTGTTCCATGCTGGCTGAAGACCTAGCATGCCAGTAACCAGACACAGATGAAATGGGAAACATACTGTATAATAATCTTTGACATATATGCATTGGCTTAACTTTTTATTATATTTGCTGACACCCTACAGTCCAATTTTGGCATCAGTAGAGTAGCTAAATAAACCACGCCCCTCTTAAAACACGCCTTCTTGGATGTTGGTTACAAGGCGGTACTTATTTAAATGAGGTAAGAGAATATCATGTTACAATTGGTGTATTAAAATGAGAGTTGCCACCTTGTCCCCTTAAAACGTGTTATGGCTGGAGGCAGTATTGAGTAGCTTGGATGAATAAGGTGCCCAGAGTAAACTTTCTGCTACTCAGGCCCAGTTGCTAATATATGCATATCATTAGTATATTTGGATAGAAAACACTCTGAAGTTTCTAAAACAGTTTGAATGATGTCTGTGAGTATAACAGAACTCATATGACAGGCAAAAACCTGAGAGAAAATCCAACCTGGAAGTGGGAAATCTGAGGTTTGTAGTTTTTCAACTCTTTGCCTATCGAATATACAGTATCTATGGGGTCATATTGCACTTCCTAAGGCTTCCACTAGATGTCAACAGTCTTTAGAACATTGTTTGAGGCTTCTACTGTGAAGTGTGGGCTAATGAGAGCTGAATGAGTCAGGGCTCTGACAGAGTGGCATGAGCTGATCATGCGCGCTCATGTAAGAGTTAGCTGCGTTCCATCGCATTTCTACGACAAAGGAATTCTCCGGTTGAAACATTAATGAAGATTTATGATAAAACATCCTAAAGATTGATTCTATACTTCGTTTGACATGTTTCTACGAACTGTAATATGACTTTTCATCTGAACTTTCGCCTGGACTTGCCCCCGCCTCGTGAGTTTGGATTGTGTACTAAACGTACAAACAAAAAGGAGGTATTTGGACATAAATGACAGACTTTATCGAACAAATCAAACATTTATTGTGGAACTGGGATTCCTGGGAGTGCATTCTGACGAAGATCATCAAAGGTAAGTGAATATTTATAATGCTATTTCTGACTTCTGTTGACTCCACAACATGGAGGATATCTGTATGGTTTGTTTTGTTGTCTGAGCGCTGTACTCAGATTATTGTAGGGTGTGCTTTTTCCATAAAGTTTTTATGAAATCTGACACAGCGGTTGCATTAAGGAGAAGTGGATCTAAAATTCCATGCGTAACAGTTGTATCTTTTATCAATGTTTATTATGAGTATTTCTGTAAATTGATGTAGCCCTCTGCAAAATCACCGGATGTTTTGGAACTACTGAACATAACGCGCCAATGTAAACTGAGATTTTTGGATATAAATATGAACTTTATCGAACAAAACATACTGTACATGTATTGTGTAACATGAAGTCCTATGAGTGTCATCTGATGAAACTCATCAAAGGTTAGTGATTAATTGTATCTCTATTTCTGCTTTTTGTGACTTTTAAGTTTTTCTGTGACTAGGTACTGACCTAACATAATCGTTTGGTGTTCTTTCGTTGTAAAGCCTTTTTGAAATCGGACACTGTGGCTGGATTTACAACAAGTTCATCTTTAAAATGTTGTAAAATACTTGTATGTTTGAGGAATTTTAATTATGGGATTTCTGTTGTTTTGAATTTGGCGCCCTGCAATTTCACTGGCTGTTGGCGAGGTGGGACGCTACAATCCCACATATCACAGAGAGGTTAATTGAAGAAAGCACTGGAACCACAGCAAAATCAGTGGGATCTCGCATTTTGCAACACACGGTTTGAAAAAGCACGTGACCAAACAAAGCTTTGGACGTACTTCTGATAAAGTGATACACGCATCGGCACACTGCTTTGAAGTTAGCTGTTCCTTGATTTCAATTTATGCCTCAGAGATCCAGTATCAAACATAACAACTGTCAAGTTCTTTCTAGTAAGAAATGACAAATTCACAGCAACGTCTGGCAACAAGTTGTAATTAAGTTTCTGGAAAATGTACAATAACCTCCTTAAAGTGTAACTCGTTACTAGCACATTCTATTGCAGATGTTGCAGCACAATGTCAAGGGAGTTACCATTACCATTAAATGCTTAAACTGCTCCAACACTTCCACTGACGGTTGGCACAAATACACATTTCTTACCTCACACCCAAATATGCTAATGAGCTTCAACCACTACATTGCCCCACCTATATTTTAAAGTGCAGTGATGATCATACCTTATTTTCTAAATACTGGGTAGAAAAATCTCCCATACCTACAAGGTACCGAGGTGTACCATGTGAGTTTATATGTGCAGCTGTGAAGTGTACATTCGATCTTATTGTACCCCAGGGAACAACACTGCACCCTAACCATACCCTTGTGTTAACTTCTCTAGGGTATGGGGCAGCATTTGGAATTTTGGATGAAAAGCATGCCCAAATTAAACTGCCTTCTACTTAGGCCCAGAAGATAGGATATGCATATAATTAGTAAGAAAACACTCTAAAGTTTCCAAAACTGTTAAAATAATGTCTGTGAGTATAACTTGTTATGGCTGCTATCCCAATATCGGGATAAGTGTCATCAACCACCACTGAATAGCATAGCGCTACATACAATAAATATGACTATAAATATTTATATTCATGAAATCACAAGTGCAATATAGGAAAACACAGTTTAGCCTTTTGTTAATCCACCTGTCGTGTCAGATTTTGAAATGATGCTTTACAGTGAAAGCAATTAAAGCATTTGTGTAAGTTTATCGATCGCACAATAAAACATTAAGTACACTTAGCAAAAGGTAGCTTGGTCACGAAAATCAGAAAAGCAATCAAATTAATAATTTACCTTTGATGATCTTCGGATGTTTTCACCCACGAGACTCCCAGTTACACAACAAATGTTCCTTTTGTTCCATAAAGATAATTTTTTAGATCCAAAATACCTCTGTTTGTTTGTTGCGTTATGTTCAGAAATCCACAGGAAAGAGCGGTCACGACAACGCAGACGAAAATTCCAAATAGTTTCCAAAATGTCCACAGAAACATGTCTAACGTTTTTTTATAATCAATCCTCAGGTTGTTTTTAACATATATAATCGATAATATATCAACCTCAAATGTCTTTCACAGTAGGAGAGGGAAAAGCAATACCTATCAAAACTGTTGCGCAAGCAAAACTCATGTGACCACTTGACGTGATGTTATCGTTCTGGCTAATTTTTCAAAATAAAAGCCTGAAACCATGTCTGAAGACGGTTGACACCTTGAGGAAGCGATAGGAAAAGGAATCTGGTTCATATCCCTTTAAATGGAGCAAAGGGAGGCTATGGAACATGGAGTTTTCAAAATAGAAGCCACTTCCTGTTTGGATTTTCCTCAGGGTTTCGCCTGCAATGTCAGTTCTGTTATACTCACAGACAATATTTTGACAGTTTTGGAAACTTTAACTTTAGAGTGTTTTCTATCCAATACTAATAATAATATGCATATACTAGCAACTGAGACTGAGGAGCTGGCCGTTTATAATGGGCATCTTTTCATCCAAGCTACTCAATACTGCCCCTGCAGCCATAAAAAGATAACAGAACTGATTTGGCAGGCGAAAACCTGAGAAAAATCAAGTAGGATTTTGGTTGTTGTTGCAGTTTTCTATTCAATGCCATTACAGTATCCATTGACTTAGGACTCAATTTGCAGTTCCCATACCTTCCACTAGATGTCATCAGTCTTTAGAAAATGTTACAGGCTTGTATTCTGAAAAATTAGGGAGTAAGAGCAGTCTGAATGAGAGGACCCTGCCGTGTCACAGAGCTTTTTCATGCGCGCGACCAGAGAAAGTGGCTTTCTTGTTTACCTTTTATATTGACAACCTTATTGTCTGGTTGAAATATTATCGATTATTTAGGCTAAAAACAACCTGAGGATTGAATATAAACATTGTTTGACATGTTTCTATGAACTTTACGGATACAATTTTGATTTTTTTGTCTGCCTGTTGTGACTGTGTTTGAGCCTGTACCCCAAGAGACATGCAGCTGTAATTGATGCAAAAGGTGGCTCTACAAAGTATTGACTTGGGGGGGGGGGGGGGGGGGTGAATAGTTCAATCTCAATAGTGCATGCTCAAGTTTTCTGTTTTTTTGTCTTATTTCTTGCTTGTTTCACAATAAAAAAATATATATTTCAAAGTGGTAGGCATGTTGTGTAAATCAAATGATACAAACCCACAAAAAAAAATCGATTTTGATTTCAGGTTGTAAGGCAACAAAATAGGAAAAATGCCAAAGGGGGTGAATACTTTGCAAACCACTGTAATCTAGCAAATTCACGACGACTACCTTATACACACAATGTAAGGGGATGGAATAAGAATATGTACATAGAAATATATGTATGCACCATGGCCGTGTGGCATGGGCAAGATGCAATAGATGTTATAAAATACAGTATATAGATATGAGATGAGTAATGTAGGATATGTAACCATTATTAAAGTGGCATTATTTAAAGTGACTATTGATACCTTTTATTAAATCCATTTATTAAAGTGGCCAGTGATTTACGTCTGTATGCTGGCAGCAGCCTCGCTATGTTAGTGATGGCTGTTTAACAGTCTGATGGCCTTTGATGCACCTGTACTGACCTCACCTTCTGGATAATAACAGGGTGAACAGGCAGTGGCTCTTGTGGTTGTTGACCTTGAAGATCTTTTTGGCCTTCCTGTGACATTGGGTGCTTGGCCACCCACTTAGTTACCAGTGATCTATTCTGCCATTCCAGGGAAAGGAGGGAGCAGAACCACCCCTCCTTGAATCCATAGTCATTGACAGTAAGTTGTGTGCAAAATGTATTATTATTATTTTTTTTGATACTCTGATCTTCAATGTGTATTGATTCCTACTAATCAGTTTTGTAAGAGCTAGGTTTGTACTAGCTTTGCTGATGATCATTCATGTTTTTTCTCTGCATCAGGTCTCACTGAGACTGGATTCCTCAAGAGACATGCTAATCAGCTGCCCATGATTGTCTGATCTTACACTCTTAAAAACAAAAGTGGGTTCTACTACTACCTAAAAGGGTTAATCGGCTGTCCCCATAGGAGCATAAGAGAACCCTTTGAAGAACCTTTTTTGGGTCCAGGTAGAACTATTTTGGGTTTCATGTAGAACCCTTTCAAGAGAGGGTTCTACATGGAACCAAAAATGGTTCTACCTGCAACCAAAAAGGGTTCTCGCATGGGGACATCCGAAGAACCCTTTGGAACCCTTTTTTCTAAGAGTGTAGTGTAAGTAGATCCAATTGAAATAGCACAGCTTCTAATAATATAAGTTTGTAAAGCAAATAAAATCCTATTTTAACTCACCTTTATGACTATTCCTGCCTGCCCTGACCCTGAACCTGCCTGCCGTCCTGTACCTTTGCCCTACCTATCTGGATTACTGACCTCTGCCTGACCTGACCCTGAGCCTTCCTACCATCCTGTACCTTTGCCCAACCTATCTGGATTACTGACCTCTGCCTGCCCTTGACCTGTCCTTTTGCCTGCCCCTGTTCGAATAATAAACTTTTGTTATTTCGAATCTGTCTTTACCTGGGTCTTACCTTAAACGTAATAGTACGAACTGACCATGACTGACCCCGCAGATTCGGACCAGCTTCGCAACGCCATCTCTTCCCAAGGAGCCACCATTGGTAGGCATGAGGAGTTGCTTCGTGGCCTTGTGGAAGGGGTCCAGACCTTGGCCGAACACCACGATCAAGCGTTGAACTCATTCCTGGAGCAATTCCGCAGGTTGTCTAGGAGGCAGCCTACCACGATGGTAATCTCACAGCCCTTCAGTAGCCCAGCTGTTAGCGGCGCTGCCTCACCGGTCATCCCAGTTTCAAGAGAACCCCGCTTACCTCCCCCGGAACGCTTCGATAGAGAACCGGGCACTTGTCATGCGTTTCTCGCTCAGTGTGCTCTCATCATTGAGCTTAAGCAGTCCAAAGACTTGAGTACTTTTTTTATGAGCAGAAAGACCAATTCAACTTGATCTTTCATCGAATCAGATGGCTTATTCATCACAAAACCATTTGATGTTATCATTTAGGCAAACTTAGGCAAGAAATGCCGACAACAAACAGTAAGCCATCATATTCATGCATACAAAAGAAAATAATGAAAGAAAAGCATTGTAAATTCAAATTTTGAAGTTAGTGTGGGAGAGGTGGAAAAAATAGGACAAACCTCCTGGCATTGACAACTTAGATGGAAAGCTACTGATGATGGTATCTGACTCTACAGCCACTCCTATCTGTCATATCTTTAATCTGAGCCTAGAGGAAAGTATTTGTCAACGCTGGATTGGAGCCAAAGTCATTTCGCTAGAGTGGTAAAGTGGTCTTTACGGATTCTAACAGCAGACCTATCAGCTTGCTGCCAGCTCTTAGGAAACTGTTGGAAAAAATGGTGTTTGACCAGATACAATGCTATTTCTCAGTAAACAAATTAACAACAAACTTTCAGCATGCTTATAGAGAAGGGCACTCAACATGTACTGCACTGAGACAAATGTTGATTGGTTGAAAGAAATTGATAATAAGAAGATTGTGGGAGATGTACTGTTAGTACAGTGCAGCCTTTGATATTATTAACCATGATCTGTTGTTGAGAAAATGTACAGTACCAGTCAAAAGTTTAGACACTCCTACTCATTCCAGGGTTTTTCTTTATTTGTACTATTTTCTACATTGTAGAATAATAGTGAGGACATAACTATGATAAAACACATATGGAATCATGTAGTAACCAAAAAAATGTATTAACCAAATCAAAATGTGTGTTATATTTGAGATTCTTCAAAGTAGCCACCCTTTGCCTTGATGACAGCTTTACACACTCTTGGCATTCCCTCAACCCGCTTCATAAGGCAGTCACCTGGAATGCATTTCAATTAACACGTGTGCCTTGTTAAAAGTTCATTTGTGGAATTTCTTTCCTTCTTAATGCATTTGAGCCAATCAGTTGTGTTGTGACAAGGCAGGGGTGGTATTAAGAAGATGGCCCTATTTGGTAAAAGACCAAGTCCATATTATGGCAAGAACAGCTCAAATAAGAAAAGAGAAGTGACAGTCCATCATTACTTTAAGACAATAAGGAAAATGTCAAGAACTTTTCAAGTTTCTTAAAGTGTAATCGCAAACACCATCAAGCGCCTTGATGAAACTGGCTCTCATGAGGACGGCCACAGGCAAGGAAGACCCAGAGTTACCTCTGCTGCAGAGGATGAGTTCATTACACCTCAGATTGCAGTCCAAATAAATGCCTCACAGAGTTCAAGTAACAGACACATCTCAACATAAACTGTTCAGAGGAGACTGCGTGAATCAGGCCTTCATGGTCGAATTGCTGCAAAGAAACCACTACTAAAAGACACCAATAAGAGGGAAAGACTTTCTTGGGTCAAGAAACACGACCAATGGACATTAGACCGGTGGAAATCTGTCCTTTGGTCTGATGAGTCCAAATCTGATTTTTTGGTTCCAACTGCTGTGTCTTTTGAGACGGTGAACAGGTGAACCGATGATCTCCGCATGTGAGGTTTCTACTGTGAAGCATGGAGGTGTGATGGTATGGGGGTGCTTTTCTGGTGATTTATTTAAATTCAAGGCACACTGAACCAGCATGGCTACCACAGCATTCTGCAGTGATACTCCATCCCATCTGGTTAGTGCTTAGTGGGACAAAAATTTGTTTTTCAACCGGACAATGACCCAAAACACACCTCCAGGCTGTGTAAGGGCTATTTGACCAAGGCGACTCATGGAGTACTGCGTCTTACTTCACGGTTCCATTTGTGTTATTTCATTGTTTTGGAAATTTAGAAAATTGTAAAAATAAAGAAAAATCCTAGGGTTGTCCAAACCATTGACTGGTACTGCATCTGTTATGGCTTTTCAACCTCTCCCATATGGTGAATTAAGAGCTCTCTATCTAATAGAGCTCAGCGTGTTTTCTTTGATGGAAGCTTCTCTAATGTCGAACATGAAACGTGTGGTGTACCGCAGGGCAGCTCTCTAAGTCCTCTACTCTTTCAAATGACCTGCCAGTGGCATTAAACAAAGAATTAGTGTCCATGTATGCTGATGATTCAACCATATACGTGTCAGCAACCACAGCTAATGAAGTCACAAAACCTTAAGTTGCAGTCAAATTTGGAATTGGTGGCCAGTAATAAACTGGTCCTGAACATCTCTAAAACTGATAGCATTTTATTTGGTACAAATCATTCCCTAAATTGTATACCTAAGCTGAATCTGGTAATAAATAGAGTGGCTTTGAAGAAGTTAGGGATTCTAAATGATTGGGACCGGCAGATAGGGCAGCTCTGCTTCTAGCTACTAAACAACTTTGCAATATTTTGTTTTTTTAGTGTGTTATTTATTACATTATTAGGCCAGGATATTTTTGTTGTTGTTATTACATATAGGTAGGAAACAACACCTCCACTTCACCGATCCTCAACACAAGGGCTCCACAAGGATGGGTGCTCAGCCCCCACTTGTACTCTCTGTTCACTTTAGAAAACAGCAGAGGGAACATGCCCCTATCCACATTGACAGTTCACAGTGGAACAGGTGGAAAGCTTCAAGTTCCTTGGGGTACACATCATTGACAATCTGAAATGGTCCACCCACACAAACAGTGTGGTGAAGAAGGCACAACAGCGCTTCTTCAACCTCAGGAGGCTGAAGAAATGCTGCTTGGTACTTAAAACCCTCACAAACTTTTACAGATGCACAATTGAGAGCATCCTTTCATGCTGTATCACCGCCTGGTACGGCTACTGCACCTCCCGCAACGGTAGGGCTCTCCAGAGGGTGGTGCGGTCTGCCCAATGCATCACCAGGGGTAAACTACCCGGCCTCCAGGATACCTACAGCACCCGATGTCACAGGAAGGCCAAAAAGATAATCAAGGACAACAACCACCCGAGCCACTGCCTGTTCACCCCGCTATCATCCAGAAGGCGAGGTCAGTACAGGTGCATTAAAGCTGGGACCGAGAGACTGAAAAACAGCTTCTATCTCAAGGCCATCAGACTATTAAATAGCCATTACTAGGCGATTCCACCCGGTTACATAACCTTGCACCTTAGAGGCTGCTGCCCTGTACACATACTGTGGACTTGAAATCACTGCCCACTAATAATGGAAAACTAGTCACTTTAATATTGTTTACATATTTTAGCTTTACTCATCTTATATGTTATTACTGTATTCTATTCTACTGTATTTTAGTCTATGCCACTCCGACATTGCACATTCAAATATTTATATATTCCTTAATTATTATTTTACTTGTTGGTTGTGTGTATTGTGCATATTGTTGTGAATTGTTAGATATTATTGCACTGTTGGAGCTAGAAACACAAGCAATAATATCTGCTAAACATGTGTATGTGACAAATACAATTTGATTTGGTTGTAAACATACAGATTCAATAAATGTAAAGCTGGGGAGAGGTCTGTCCGTAATAAAGAGGTGCTCTGCTTTTTTTGACACCAGACTCCACAAAGCAACACCTGAAGGCTATAGTTTTACCTTATCTTGATTATTGTCCAGTCATATGGTCAAGGGATGCAAAGAGAGACTTAGTTAAGATGCAACTGGCCCAGAAAAGAGTGGCACGTCCTGCTCTGCATTGTAATAGATGTGCTAATGTTAATACTATGCATGCCAGTCTCTCCTGGCTAAGAGTTGACGAAACACTAACTGCATCACTTCTTGTTTTTATGTGTTGGAAATTCCACAGAAATTTTACAGCGGAGATATGTCATAACCTTGGTAATGAACGACTCGGGACAAGACATACAGGCTGGCAGCTTTTCTCAGCCAGTCGAAATCATGAATCAGCATTTCTTATGGATATCTACAAAGAAATGTCAATAGAAAAACGAAATGCAGCTAGTTTGCGGTCATTCCAGCCTCAGTTTGAAGTGATTGTGTTAGCTGTGTAGTTGGCTATCTCTTCTGAACAGTGGCCTGGCGAGAGAGCAAATGTTCTGTGCCAGGCGAAATCGCACATCATTAGCTCATTGTTCTGGATGTATCCCCCCAAAAATGACTAGAAAACAGCTTGAACATATGCAAATACAGCTACTTTACTGTTATTCTGACTGCATTGTTTGATGTGACAGTGTTAGCCAAAGTTGGCTAGCTAGCAAGCAAGGGATAAGAAAGTTGCCAGCCATCATGGCAATGGAACATTTAGAACATAGATTTAAAACAAAACAACGTAACAACAGTCTTTGGCAACAGAACCAATAGAACAAATGACCAGCCGGCTTGGGTAGCAACCCTAGATTTGTGTCGGGACTATATCTCGTGGAAGGATGAAATAGTATGGATACATTTCTCAAAATAAAAATGAAAATATGTCAATCACTATTTGAATATGTTGGTAAACTGTTGTATGTGATAATTCCCTCAAAGACGGTGTTTGGAGGATATATTGGTGCTGTTTGCCGGATCCTCCACATCATCTCGGGCCTAAAAACACCCGTACCAATGTATCCTCCAAACTCCGGCTTCTCAGCATTCTAAAATAAATAACATGAAGGGTGTTGTCAACACGATGAAGAGCCTAGTCAGACAATATCTTGGCTTTCCTGTTCTAAACCCAGCTCTTCGTTAAAATATTAATCAATATCCAGCATTGTTAATCAGTGTTAATTACCCTGGATTCAATGCATGCTATGGTTCCTTAGCAACTTTGCCATACGTTATTCATTTCCTCACTCTCTGTCTTCACAGATTAAGTGGCTGGTTTTATACACACCCACCCCTACCAGGTGTTGAGTGCCTGATATGAAAGGAGAATAATTTGCAGCTGTGACAAATAAATTATTTGTGGGCTCTTTGGTTTGCTTTTGAGGATACAGATGCTGGGAGGTTTTGTTAGATTACTCTTTGGGCTGTTAAAAAAATCCTCCACATTATGGCTGTTTAAGATTTTTTCAGTGAGTACATGAGTTTCATGAGTTTCCATGGAAGACCCTTAACCCTAACTACGATTTATTTTGTTTTCTGTTAAAAACGCGGCTGTCTCCAGATAATGATAAAACTCAAATCAAGATAAAGACACAAGGACCCCATCATCCTTCATCACAGTTTACTTGGTAACTGCTAAGGGAATTAAACATTTTAACAGTAGAGCTAAAAGTTTATTTCTACCATCAAGCTCCTCATCCCCAGAAGTAAGTAGAAAAATGTATGGATTTAGGCAGCATGTTATACCTGTGTAGCTGATTTAGTCAATGATAACATATTCAACAGTATCTCCTATTATTTACTTTGTTTACATTTAGTATGAATGTATTCCAATCAACAGGACCTAGAGTGTATTCACCTTCTCTAATAATTCAACGTCTTAGAGCGTGGGAATCAGCGTGGTGTGTGTATTCATCAAGCCAACAGATAGAAAGGAGAGAAACCTGGGGATTGAATACTCACTTCATGTTTTATGACAGCGCAAGCTTGAAAACATAGTGGTTTTCATCACATAAGAATACCTGTAATAGCTTGACCTTTTCTAGTGGCAAAACAATTCAACATTTATTACCCAATGCATTAGTCATATGTAGCAATCAGTTTTACTGCTTGTATAAGCATTTTAAAATATATGTGACTCGTTTCAGGAAACTAGCCTTATGTCGCACGTCACCACTTCACATTTGAACGTAAACATGTATTTTTTTATCAACATGTGAACTTTCATATGCCTTAATAACAAACTTGTATTGCATTAATAAATGAGAATAAAATGATTAAATTACGAGCCTAGTTGGTTTAGCCATAGAAAAAGCAAGGAACCTTACTTACCGCTAGCCATGATTGGCTGAGATAATGGCTGGGCTGGACATACCAGGAGATAAGTTTGGATTGGTCTGCCATGTAGCATGCTTCTCTCTATAATGTGAGCTGTTCAGTATGTGTTGACATTTCTTTCTACCTCGCCGTTTTTGATATATATAACATTAGCCATCGAGAACAACAAAAGTTTTGCTACTTTTCTCAAAACATTGAAGCCATGAATGTAGCAGGCGCAATCAACAGATCAGCTGGAAAAAGTGATGGGCTTCTTTCTGCACACGCCACCGTCAGGGTGAACCAGAGTGACTTGACACAACACTGGCCAAACAAGATGTAACTACAAACAAAACAGAGTTAAATAGTTCCAATCTGCCGTGAAGCGTTCATCCATGTTTACAGGTAAGAGTGTAGCTACACTTGCAGATATAAGTTTCAAATTTAGTCAGAAAGTAAATTTTGTTGCAAGTTAACCTGTCTAGGAACCCCTCGCCAACAGCCAATGAAATTGCAGGGCGCCAAATACAAATCAACAAAAATCTCACAAATCAAATTTCTCAAACATACAAGTATTAAGCACCACTCGTTAATCCAGCCACAGTGTCTGATTTCAAAAATGATTTACAGCAAAAGCTCCACAAATGATTATGTTAGGTCACCACCAACTCACAGAAAAACACAGCCATTTTTCCAGCCAAAAAGAGGAGTCACAAAAAGCACAAATAGAGAGAAAATTAATCACTAACCTTTGATGATCTTCATCAGATGACACTCATAGGACTTCATGTTACACAATACATGTATGTTTTGTTCGGTAAAGTTCATATTTATATCCAAAAATCTTATTTTACATTGCCGTGTTATGTTCAGTAGTTCCAAAACATGCAGTGATATTGCAGAGAGCCACATGAATTCACAGAAATACTCATTATAAATGTTGATGAAAATTCAAGTGTTATGCATGGAACTTCAGATACACCTCTCCTTAATACAACCTCTGTGTCAGGTTTTAAAAAATCTTTACGGAAAAAAAAAAAAGAAGCAAAATCTGAGAACTGCGCTCAGAGCCCAAACCAGCCAAAAGAAATATCTGCCATGTTGCGCAGTCAACATTAGTCATAAATAGCATTATAAATATTCACTTACATATGATGATCTTCATCAGAATGCACTCCCATAAATAATGTCCATCATTTATGTCCATTTATGTCCAAATAGCTTCTTTTGTTAGGGCGTTTGGTAAAGTGTATTTTCTACAAAAAAACATGAAAAAAACATGACTGTAATGAATTCATTACAACAAAAATAAAGGATATAAAAGAAAAACTTTCAAATGAAAGCCAACTTCTTAACAGGGATTTTTTTAAATAAATGTGGGTTTTGACACTCTTATGCATGTGTCATAACCAGCCATAAAATAATGCAACATCTTGAACCAAGATGGTGTAGCAGTCGGACGTGTGTTTGTCTTGTCCCGTCTTGTCCCGTGTAAATAGTTGTTTTCCTCGTTTTTTCCGTATATATTTCGTATATATTTTAATCTCACTTTCCATCTACAGACTGAATATACTTTCCTGCAACCCACCTCAACCCAATGTGGTACGGATCTGCTGTTTTTATACTTTAGAACCAGAACCCCAATCAGAGGCTAGCCAGCTAACTAGCTACTAGCTAGTAGTCAGTTAGCCACTGATAGCGGTCTTCACCGTTAACTCGGACACCAGCCAGCTTCAGCTCGGTCAATACCTGCCAGTCTGCACAGCGTGATATTAACCCAGAGCATATCGGACTGCTTTTTCTCTACCACATCACCGGATTCCTACCGCAAGCTTTGGACCATTACACCGGCTAGCTGGCTGCAACCTGAGTGGCTACTGCTGGCTAACGCCTCTGTCCCGAAGAAAGCACCAGTTAGCCTCGAGCTAAACCCATCTTCCGGCTAGCCGAAGAGGTCTACAAGCTAATTCTTGGGTTAACACCCCGGCCATCCTACAATTTAAGCTAGATGCCCTCAATCTCATACAAATGATCAACGAACCTATCAGTCACAGTCTTTTCCTTAAGCATGGGCACCCTCATAGATATCATCCTGACCAACTTGCCCTCTAAATACACCTCTGCTGTCTTAAACCAGGATCTCAGCGATCACTGCCTCATTGCCTGCATCCACAATGGGTCCGAGGTCAAACGACCAACCCTCATCACTGTCAAACGCTCCCTAAAACACTTCAGAGATCTGGCCTTTCTAATCGACCTGGCCTGGGAATCCTGGAAGGATATTGACCTCATCCCGTCAGTAGAGGATGACTGGTTGCTTTTTTAAAAAGAGCTTTCCTCACCATCTTTCTAATGCATTCCCTGTTCAAAAAATGTAGAACTAAGAACAGATATAGCCCTTGGTTCACCCCAGACTTGAGTACTTGACCAGCACAAAAACATCCTGTGGCGTACTGCATTAGAATTGAATAGCCCCCTCGATATGAAACTTTTCAGGGAAGTCAGGAACCAATATTCACAGTCAGTTAGGAAAGCTATGGCTAGCTTTTTCAAACAGAAATTTGCATCCTGTTGCACTAATTCCAAAAAGTTTTGGGACAAAGTAAAGTCCATGAATAATAAGAATACCTCTGCCCACTGCACTGAGGCTAGAAAACACTGTCACCATCTATAAATCTACGATAATTGATCATTTCAATAAGCATTTTTTGCCCGCTGGCCATGCTTTCCATCTGGCTAACCCTACACCGACCAACAGGTCTGCACCACACGTAGAAACTTGCCCATGTCCCCTCCGCTTCCCCTACACCCAAATACAGACAGCTGATGTTCTGAAAGAGCTACAAAATCTGGATCCCTACAAATCAGCTGGACTAGACAATCTGGACCCTCTCTTTCTAGTTGTTGCAACTCCTATTACTAGGCTGTTCAACCTCTCTTTCGTATTGGCTGAGATCCCAAAAGATTTGAAAGCTGCCGCGGTCATCCCCCTCTTCAAAGTGGGAGACACACTAAACGCAAACTGTTGTAGACCTATATTCATCCTGCCCTGCCTTTGTAAAATCTCTGAAAGCCAAGTTAACAAACAGATCACCGACCATTTCGAATCCCACCATACCTTCTTCACTATGCAATCTGGTTTCCGAGCTGGTCATGGGTGCACCTCAGCCAAGCTCAAGGTCCTAAACGATATCATAACCACCATCGATAAAAGACAGTACTGTGCAGCCGTTTTCATCGACCTGGCCAAGGCTTTCGACTCTGTCAATCACCGCATTCTTATCGGCAGCCTCAATAGCCTTGGTTTCTCAATTGACTGCCTCGACTGGTACACCAACTACTTCTCAGATAGAGTTCAGTGTGTCAAATCGGAGGGCCTGCAATCCGTACTTCTGGCAGTCTCTGGGGGTGCCACAGGGTTAAATTTTTGACTCTTTTCTCTGTATATATCAAATATCGCTCTTGCTGCTGGTGACTCCCTCTACGCAGACGACACCATTCTGTATACATCTGGCTCTTCTTATAAAAACCTCCAAACAAGCTTCAATGCCATACAACACTCCTTCTGTGGCCTCCAACTGTCTTTAAACGCTAGTAAAACTAAATGCATCCTCTTCAACCGATTACTGTCCGCACCCGCCCACCCGACTAGCATCACTACTCTGGACGGTTCTGACTTACATTAAGCGTCTCCAATACAAAATTAAATCTAGAATCGGCTTCCTATTTCGCAACAAGCCTCCTTCACTCATGCTGCCAAACATAACCTCGTAAAACTGACTATTCTACCGATCCTCGACTTCGGCGATGTAATTTACATAATAGCCTCCAAGATTCTACTCAGCAAATTGGATGTAATGTATCACAGTGCCATCAATTTTGTCACCAAAGCCCCATATACTACCCACCACTGCGACCTGTATGCTCTTGTTGGCTGGCCCTCGCTACATATTCATCGCCAAACCCACTGGCTCCAGGTCATCTATAAGTCTTTGCTAGGTAAAGCCCCGCCTCATCCCAGCTCACTGGTCACCATAACAACACCCCCCGTATCACCACTCCAGCAGGTATATTCCACTGGTCACCCCCAAAGCCAACACCCCCTTTGGCCGCCTTTCCTTCCAGTTCTCTGCTGCCAATGACTGGAAAGAATTGCAAAAATCACTGAAGCTGGAGACTTATATCTCCCTCTCTAACATTAAGCATCAGCTGTCAGAGCAGCTTACCAATCACTGTACCTGTACACAGCCCATCTGTAAATAGCACACCCAACTACCTCATCCCCACATTGTTATATATGGGGATGAGGTATCTCTACTTGCACATCATCATCTGCACATCTATCACTCCAGTGTTAATGCTAAATTGTAATTATTTCGCCACTATGGCCTATTTACATCCCTAATCTTACTACATTTGAGATTGTTCCATTGTGTTATTGGCTGTACTTTTGTTTATCCCATGTGTAACTCTGTGTTGTTGTTTTTGTCGCACTGCTTTGCTTTATCTTGACCAGGTCGCAGTTGTAAATGACAACTTGTTCTCAACTGGCCTACCTGGTTAAATAAAGGTGAAATAAAAACAAAAACAAAATATGTCTCAACAGGTGTAAATATATTGGTCATGACAGTGTTATGACCATATTTTGACAGGCTATGACCAGTTATGTCAGCTGTTATGACATATTAAAACATGGCTATAACAAACTGATTTGAGTATTAAGGCTTGCAGTGTGAAAAAGGCTTTAGAGTCATCTGAGTTGATCTATAACTTTGCTGGTACGGTGAACTAACTCAAAACCCTGACATTTGAAAAGTAAAAGTAAACGGACTCTGTTTATGTCATCTCAAAACTGCCAAGACTGATTCAAAGTTCTCTCATTTAACAGGTCAACAGCAGTTATTAATATGAGCATTAGGGAAGAAGCATCAGGAGAGCTTCATTTAGACCTGTCAGCAGCATATGACTGGCTGTCATGTTCTGTGTTTTCACCTGTCTGTCCTCTGAAGGGAAGAGTGGTTCCTGCAGAATGACATGTCCTCCTATTTGCTGCAGCTTCCAGCAGAGCCAGTCGGCAGGAGATTAAAGGACACTAATGCAGACGTTCCAGATGTTCTATTCAGAACTACGACTATCTATAAAAAGAGCCTACTCTATATGGTTAGGGATGAGAGCTATGTAGCCAATTACCACATACGAATGAATGTATGCTGAAAGTCGATTGAAAAGGCTTCAGTATATATTTCTAAATGACAAATAAACTGTGTTGAGCATGTACGCTATCATAGGTTTTAGATTTCCCCATTCTCATAATATTAGATAGAACATATTGCTGACAAGACAATGAATTGTCACTTTCAGAGGGCACAGTACAGAAGTGAAAGGGTTAATAAACCCTCAGACTTTATGACAGGCTCCTTGTCTCCACATACAACGTTTCCCAAAAATGTTTGTCTCTCAAATTCTGGTCTCCCCACCCACCTATCCATCCCCAAGGCTCAATTTCCAGACTCCTTTTTCCCTTCAGTGTAGTTCACATGATGGAGCACCGGGGCATCCGTGAGGTCAGACAACCTGCTCAGTGAGGGGACGGACTCAGCCTGGTGATAGCGGGAGAAGTCCACTACTAAAGGAAACATATTCATCCTACTGAAACTAGAGTAAATAGTATGCACCAGAAAAATACCCAGTTCTCATTACTTTCTCACAGTCAGAGGGGCAGAGGAGAGACCGTGAGTAGTGCTCAAGTAATTACTGGCGTTGAAATAGATGAGTACATTGGAACGTATTAAAGACCAATATCTCGCTAGAGGTTACTGTGGACTTCCTCTCCATAGCAATAAACACACTCAATTACTGTCATTTCCTGTACATCTTAGTTTTCCCAGGCCCTGTACCTACTGTAATGCAACATCTCACAACATCATTATTGTTCACTTTGGATGAGATAGTATGAAGCTGTTGTGTTGGAACATACTATAGATTGGTTGCATGTGTCGTGTCTGGACTATCATTAAATGTGAAGGTTTATTTTATCAAATCAATTCTCTATGTGTGATTATTATGATGTAATTAAACTAATCCTGTAAACTTTAATTAACTAGGAAGATGGGGCACCACAGGAAAATGTTTGAGTCTCTATTTCCCAAATTGATAAGATATTTTCATATCTTATCAAAACAGCCGCTTATTAATGAGTTATTATTATGTCATCAGTTCTCATTACTGAACGTCGCAAACCCTTGGATATCTGCACAAACCCTAGCCTAAATCATGAATCAGCAATATACAAATTGGCTAAATTATATAACTAAATAATAACAATCAATCAATAACTAAATAACAAACAATCAGTAGATATTTGGGTTACTACATGATACAAAGAAAAGGTCTGTAGCGGATGAGGCCGATATGACGGTATATCGTTAGACAAAGGAAAGGGGTGGGGACTGAGAAAGAACGGGAAAGACAAAATGGATTCACCACACACAGTTGATAATTATATTCAGTGAAATGATAATCCTTTGCACATGAACGGCCGCTCATTCGAGAATAATTGCAATGCATATATTTACGCCATATGTCATTGTTGTCTTCTCTGTTGGAATCGACGGTCCGTTTGCTGGAGAATCAGTTCATCAGAGAGTCTCTGGTTAACTTCTCCAGAAGTCACAATTTCCTTCGTGGTTGTAGCTTTCTCCGCGGCTCTGGATAATGTCTGTTGTAATGGATACGTCAGGCCTACAGATGGTCGTTGCATAGAATAGATGCTTCCGCGGTTGTTGCTATTCTTGTAGTAGACTTACGTAATTTCCAGCTGTAGACTAGTAATTATACGTCTAGGATTTGCTCTTATTCTGTTGTGATCAATGGTCTCAGAGTTGAACCATTTCCAGCTATGTAGCCAAAACTACAGTTGTATGGTTTCTGTGGCCTATAGAGTTGTAGTTCTTAACCATTTCAACATGTAGCGTCAGCTCCATATTTTCTGGTCTAATGTAATTTTCATCAGGAGTGGGTTTTATACACTTCTGAGGAAAGGGCGGTCCATGACGCCAACGTAATATCTATGCTCACGTGGGCATGGCCATTGATTTGGTTAACTTTAGATGAAAACCCATATTTTCTCATTTAGAAGGTTAACATCACATTACATCTTTTTACAAATAATTTCATGTTTAATCACATACGTTTCCTGACAGCTGGAAATTGTACACTTTAAGAGATACAGCTATGTGTGTTCATGTCCTTCATAATATCACCAAATGAAACACACTCGTCATGACTGTCCCTTAAGTGTCCACAGACCACTCCCACATTAAAAAAGATAGAAACATTGTTTAACTCTTTAAACTTTTGATGTTCAAGTGTCTCTCTGTGTTCCACAGTTTACATTCCAATCTTGAACACTACAGAGCATAGGGGCAGCGTATTTTATGACCGACCATAAAACAGCCGACTTCCCGCTCTCCCCCTCTACCAGAGAAAGCACGCTCTAGAGCAGACCCACTGTAACCTGATCCTTCAGATTGTCACAGGAGAGTTATGACCCATGATTGCAGTTTTCAACATTCTAGTGAAGTCAGGAGAATATAGGAAAAGGTCATAAAGTCTGTCTGTATGTATCGTTTACATAACAGATGATGTAAGACAGTTACGAAACTGCAGAAATTGTGAGCGATGTGCTTTGAGAAATCTTCACAGCTAAGCCTTTTCTTTCTCTAAACTTGAGAAGAAGCCTTGACGCAGGTAAAAACACCCTTACAAATATGTGAATGATAATTGCCTTTTAAATTAAATCAAACTTTATTTGTCACATGCGCCGAATACAACAAGTGTAGAGCTTATCATGACATGCCTACTTACAAGCCCTTAACCAACAGTGCAATTCAAGAAGAGTTAAGAAAATATTGACCAAATAAACTAAAGTAAAGAATAATAAAACATAACACAATAAAATAACAATAACGAAGCTATATTTACAGGGGGTACCGGTACCGAGTCAATGTGTGGGGGTACAGGTTAGTCAAGGTCATTTGTACATTTAGGTAGAGGTGAAGTGACTATTCGTAGATAATAAACAGCAAGTATCAGCAGTGTACAAAACAAATGGCGGGTGGAAGTGGCAATGTAAATTGTCCGGTGGCCATTTGATGAATTGTTCAGCAGTCTTATGGCATGACATGTACATGTTACATGTATGTAACTCCACGGTAATGGAATAGCAGCCATTTGTATGGCAATGTATGACAAACAGAAACCAATGATTTCAAAGGTTAACAATCCATACAACTCTATGCACAATGACTACTTTTAACAATTTACACAGAAAATTTTGCAGAGGCACTTTTAACAAGTCTGTTCAAAGAATTTCCAAGAACTCTGTTAAATATCTGCTCTGAATGAAGATTCAAATATGTCTGCAGAAAGAATGCGGTGTCAGCTATGACATCACACCTTGACTGAATAAAAATCTATTTTGGTTATTGTACTACAGCAAGTAAAGTGTATTTAAACCCTGTACTGCACAGAAATGCATGATTATGGATAGGAACGTCATTCTCTTCATGGTGATGTATTCTAAATAGGTTCACAAAGGTAGAAATATGCAATATCCTCCTTGGGTATTATTCTACACACTGACTATTATTTTCATAAATTCCACCCCCAAACAAGACCAATTTTGGGCGGACTGGGCGAAATCTAAATGTATGAGGCAGTTCTATTAAGGCCCGGGGCATGCCCCTGGGTGAGGAAAGTTAGAGTTGATTGCATTAGTTTTAGAACCGGGCTGTACACGTGTACAGATAGAGGTCTACGTGTGCCTGAGCAACGGCCCCTTTGCCCTTCCACTTTTCAAGTGTGATGTTAAAATATATATTTTTGTAAACAGATTTTGTTGTTCTGAACTCACTGCCCGCTAGTCGTCGTTAAGTTCGTCAGGTTGCGCCTGTTGGTCTGCCCTGGAGCTCGCACATGATCAGTTGAGCCTGTTTCCCGTATTCTGCCCATTGCGCGAGCCCAGTATCCAAACATACATGCCCTGAACAAATTTGTTTATATCCCTGTTAGTGAGCATTTCTCCTTTGCCAAGATAATCCAGCCACCAGACAGGTGTGGCGTATCAAGAAGCGGATTAAACAGTGTGATCATTACACAGGTGCACCTTGTGCTGGAGACTGAGTATGTGAGAAGAGCTGAGTGTTTGGAAATCTCGCTCATCACTCATGGAGTGGTGCTTGCACACCCCTCCAAAAACCACCCAGTGTTCACAGGAAAAAATACCTGCCACTCAAAATTCACTCCATTCATTAAAATCACAATTTAAACAACCCCCATCTATTTTTGTGACCACCTGGACCTACCATTTGACTTTGAATTATTGAAACCAAACTATATAATTCAAATGAAAAGTTTTAACATGAAAAAGTGAATGTAAGAAACACATATCATTGCAGATAGGCTACATGTCATGTTAAACAGCATATAAATACTCTAAATAGGTCAGGAACTAGACATGGAGCCTAAGAAGGAACGAAAATAAATGATTTAGGCTATATTATTTCTATTATTTCAGGCCTAAAGAAAGCTTCTTGAACATGGTAATATGCCAGGCCTATTGTGCCAAAATAAGTGATGGCCTATTGTATAGATAATATAACAACAATTAAGGAAATGTTTAAGAGATCAGATTTTTTGTTTATAAATACTTTGCTACAATGACACACTTAGTTATCTACCCATCTCCTTCCTTTCTTTTAGCATGTGCATGCATTAATTACACAATCATGCTTCCGGGATAAGCATCTTTTCAGATTCCACAATGATTGAGTTAGTTAGCATGTCACGGTAAGATCTACGCTTGTTGTACTCGATGCATGTGACAAATAAAGTTTGATTTGATCAGAATGTTTTTATTTGATTATGGACACTACATCACGGCACTCCCTCTCTTGCTATTGGTCCATCTTTGTAAGTCACCTTGATTTTGCACCTGTGTGTTTTATCAGTTTCTTTCTGAAAATATTTAGCGAACTCCATGACAGTAGCTAGAGCAAGGAGCTATAGCAACACACAAGTAGACTACAAATGCATGCTGGACCGGGCACGCCGTGAGCTCATGAAATGAGCACTGGAGAGTTACTGGAGCCAAAATTGGAGCAGGCGAGAAGGCCGAAACTCCAGCCTTTGGGAACTTCATGCGCTCCGCTCACATATTCTGGCGTGGGACAATAAAAGGCCATTCTAAAATGTGCAATTTTGTTACACAACACAATGCCACAGATGTCTCAAGTTTTGGCATGCTGACTGCAGGAAAGTAATCTGACGATGGGTAGTTAGTCGGTTCCGCCATGTTCTTTTTTTCATCAACCAAAGATAATAAAAGGAGACAACATGAGTTTGGCCTGTTTATAGAATGCATGTTGAATGGGGTGTGTGTCATCTAGGATCATTCACTTCCCTTCATTCACTTCTGGAAGTTTACCCAAAAGATGAGCGAATCATTCCTTCACCTCATCTTTGGTCTGACAGATGTTTACGTGACACCCAGAATGCATATATTTTCATGTGAGAAATGACACTTTGCTACAATGTAAAGTAGTGAGTGTACAGCTTGTATAACAGTGTAAATTTGCTGTCCCCTCAAAATAACTCAACACACAGCCATTCATGTCTAAACTGCTGGCAACAAAAGTGAGTACACCCCGAGTGTAAATGTCCAAATGGGCCCAATTAGCCATTTTCCCTCCCTGGTGTCATGTGACTCGTTAGTATTACAAGGTCTCAGGTGTGAATGGGGAGCAGGTGTGTTAAATTTGGTGTCATCGCTCTCACACTCCCTCATACTGACTGGTCACTGGAAGTTCAACATGGCACCTCATTGCAAAGAAATCTCTGAGGATCTGAACAAAATAATTGTTGCTCTACATAATGATGGCCTGGGCTATAAGAAGATTGCCAAGACCCTGAAACTGAGCTGCAGCACGGTGGCCAAGACCATACAGCGGTTTAACTGGACAGGTTCCACTCAGAACAGGCCTCGCCATGGTCGACCAAAGAAGTTGAGTGCACGTGCTCAGCGTCATATCCAGAGGTTGTCTTTGGGAAATAGATGTATGAGTGCTGCCAGCATTGCTGCAGAGGTTGAAGGCGTGGGGGGTCAGCCTGTCAGTGTTCAGACCATACGACGTACACTGCATCAAATTGGTCTGCATGGCTGTTGTCCCAGAAGGAAGCCTCTTCTAAAGATGAAGCACAAGAAAGCCCGCAAACAGTTTGCTGAAGACAAGCAGACTAAGGACATGGATTACTGGAACCATGTCCTGTGGTCTGATGAGACCAAGATAAAGTTATTTGGTTCAGATGGTGTCAAGCGTGTGTGGCGGCAACCAGGTGAGGAGTACAAAGACAAGTGTGTCTTGCCTACAGTCAAGCATGGTGGTGGGAGTGTCATGGTCTGGGGCTGCATGAGTGCTGCTGGCACTGGGGAGCTACAGTTCATTGAGGGAACCATGAATGCCAACATGTACTGCGACATACTGAAGCAGAGCATGATCCCCTCCCTTCGGAGACTGTGCCGCAGGGCAATATTCCAACATGATGACGACCCCAAACACACCTCCAAGACGACCACTGCCTTGCTAAAGAAGCTGAGGGTAAAGGTGATGGACTGGCCAAGCATATCTCCAGACCTAAACCCTATTGAGCATCTGTGGAGCATCCTCAAACGGAAGGTGGAGGAGTGCAAGTTCTCTAACATCCACCAGCTCCGTGATGTCGTCATGGAGTGGAAGAGGACTCCAGTGGCAACCTGTGAAGCTCTGGTGAACTCCATGCCCAAGAGGGTTAAGGCAGTGTTGGAAAATGATGGTGGCCACACAAAATATTCACACTTTGGGCCCAATTTGGACATTTTCACTTAGGGGTGTACTCACTTTTGTTGCCTGCGGTTTAGACATTAATTAATGGCTGTGTGTTGAGTTATTTTGAGGGGACAGCAAATGTACACTGTTATACAAGCTGTACACTCACTACTTTACATTGTAGCAAAGTGTCATTTCTTCAGTGTTGTCGTATGAAAAGATATACTCAAATATTTACAAAATGTGAGGGGTGTACTCACTTTTGTGATATACTGTACATACATACGTGCCTACAGTAGAAACGACAACACGATATACAGTACAGAAAATAAGGAACTTAGTTTGATAGGAATGCACACATGTCCAAAGTTATTATTTGTAAGGAAAGCAACAAGGTAATGTGAGCGCCAGCCAGAAAATGAACCAATTTGTGCAAGACTGTGCAAATACTTGATCTGCACAGTGTGCGTGGGCTCTCTTTGAAGAGAGAAGTTTGTCCCGCTCAGTAAAGCCTCAAACATAAACTGAAATGGGCTACTTCTATGTGAATTAATGAGGAGGCGGAACATTCCTCAATTCAAACTGTTGTTAGAAAATACACCTTTTTAGAAAATATTTTGAAATTGACAAGTTGAGCCTATAGATAATTAGCAGGCAGCGCGTGTCAACTGTCCTGTTGCGTAATAATCACATTTTGAAACAGTGAGTGCATTCTGACATCACGTGCATAAAACAACTCACGCTGGGGTTACAGTTAGAGATATTTGTAACTCACGTATGAAAAGGTTAACATCATTTACTGATTGATCTAAGAGGGGCAACATTAATTTAAGGCTAGGTGTCCCGCCAGCGGGACAACTTCCGGTGAAACTGGAGGGCGCGCAATTCAAATAAATAATCATACAAATTATGGATATTAAACATTTAGATACATACAAGTGTCTTATATAGGTTAAAAGCCTTGAATTCTTGTTAATCTAACTAAACTTTCCGATTTACAGTAGGCTTTACAGCAAAAGCATGCCATGTGATTGTTTGAGGACGGCGCCCCTCCATCAACATATTTTTCCACCAGCACAGGTTTCATAAAACTTTGTTAAAACAAGTCAAGTTTAATCCTCAGATACCCTAAAATGTAACTAAACTATAATATTTGGTACGGAAAGAAGTATGTTCAATAGGAAATCGATATTAGCAGGTGCGTGTCCTCTTCGGCCCGCACACATACACAAATTTCCAAGTCTGTGTCCCTGTACTAAAACTCATTATTCTTCCTCGTTTTGGAAGAAACAAGCCTGAAACCTTGAACAAAGAATACTGACATCCAGTGGAAGCCATAGGAATTGAAATCTGGAAGCTACTGTCACGCCCTGACCTTAGAGAGCCGTTTTATTTCTCTATTTGGTTAGGTCAGGGTGTGATGTGGGGTGGGCATTCTATGTTTTGTTTTCTATGTTTCTTTATTTCTATGTTTTGGCCTGGTATGGTTCTCAATCAGGGACAGCTGTCTATCGTTGTCTCTGATTGGGAATCATACTTAGGTAACCCTTTCCCCTCCTTTCAATGTGGGTAGTTGTCTTTGTTAGTGGCACTACAGCCCTCTTAACCTCTCTAGGGTAGGGGAGACGTTCACGTCCCACCAGGCCAACATGCGGTGAAACTGCAGCGAGCTAACATTTTAAATACACCATTCGTTGTATTAAACATTCTTGTAAATACATGTATCTTACATCATTTAAAAGATGAACGTCTTATTAATCCAGCCGCTGTGTCCGATTTCAAAAATGTTTACTGCAAAAGCAAACATGCGATTTTCTGAGGACGGTGCCCCACACACACAAGTATTACTAGCATTTTCCAACCAAGCATTAGCGTCACGAAAGTCAGAAATAACAATAAAATAAATCGCTTAGCTTTGAAGATCTTCCTCTGGTGTCAATGCCAAGTGTCCTAACTACACAGTGAATGTTCGTTTTGTTTGATAAAATAGCCTAACTGGTCTGTAGTTGTTGAAACATTTGTTAACTGATTTCCGTCTCATTCAACTTTGGACGAAGCGTTCGTGGTAATTACACACACTAAACAAACGTTTATCCAGTCATGGTTTCATTGCAATCCTCTGGTTGTTACTAACACAACCATATATGACGGTTCTTTTCCGGGACGTATTGACCGAAACAAACCGATTTGAAGACACCAATCAATGACCTCATTGAGCACCAATGGTAGGACCGGTCTACCGTTGATTGACTGTATTTTGGCCCAATGACCACTGATCATCTTGAAATCTAGCTTGGAAGAAAGCCAATGAGCTGAGGTAAACGGCAATATGTAATGATTATAGGTTCGAAGACCAGCCTTTGTCATAAACTCTGGCGTAAAAGAGGTTCATTCACCATTGCAAATCCTACTTGACGGAGCCACGAGTGTTACGCATAGCAGTACATATTCAACAGCATTTTCAACAAGTTTATTTATTTAAATTATGGCGAATAAATCAGGAAAAGCTCAAACAAAGTCTAGGTATACAGATTTAACCCAAATTGATCGAGACAACGAGACAGAGTTTCTTCAGGAAGATGAATCTTGACTCCCAGGCGGAAGTAATGTTTCTGCGCGGCGAGGATGCCATGCTGGATTGTTAAATTCTAATGCTAATGTTATTGTTTGAAATTAATATGAAATATTATTCATGAGATTTTTTTGATTGATTTTCTTATTTTATTTGCAATATATAAAAATATCATCTGTAATGAAATGTGTAAAGTAGACATTGGCAATACTGTGTGTGTGTTATATATATTTTAAATTCATTTTACATAAACTTGGAATGGAACAGCACTTCACCATGGTGATTATTTTCCCTGTACTCTATATATATCTGTTTATTTTCCGTGTTGATACAGGGCTCATACGTGAAAGTATTGTTACTGATATTTTAAATCTTTCACAGTGGCAGTGATTCTGATTATGAGCCGCCAATGTCTAGGTGACCATCTCCCTCTGAAGCTGGTTCATCCAGCCGGATCCCTGCTGTCTCCGGCTCCACACCTACCCGGCCATCTAGAGGTGTGAAGTCAGTGACAAAGAAGAGGAGGTGGGGAAGAGAGAAACCTGCAGACAGAGGGCCAGAGGGTCGTTGGCACTCTGTGTTAGAAGATGATGTAGAACCAAATCCACCCGTTTTTAGACCCAAAAGGCAGCCAGGACCTCAACTAGACATGACTGCAAAGTACAGCCCCCTTCAACTTTTTCAACTGTTTTTCACCTCGTCAGTTGTTGATTCCCTGGTGGCAACCACCAATACGTACGGGGCTAAGAAGCAGGCAGGAAAGAAAGAGGCATGGAAGACCTTTTTTGCTACTTTTCAATGGTCATTTACATGGGGCTGGTGAAGTTGAAAACTCTAAGGGACTACTGGAAAACTTCAGGTCTCTATCAACTGCCTTTCCCCATGACTGTCATGTATTGTAAAAGGTTTCTGACTATCTCAGTGACCCAGAAGTTGATGGGGAGAATGACAAGAAGAGAGGCACACCAAGGTTTGATAGGCTCTGTAAAATAAAACCTCTCTACCCCAGCATCGTTGATGGCTGCAAGACTAATTTTTAGCCCGCCCAAAACATGTCCATCGATGAGAGGATGGTAGCCTCAAAGGCCAGAATCAGCCTCAATCAATACATGCGTAACAAACCAACCAAAAATGGGGTTACAAGCTGTTTGTTTTGGCTGATTCTGTGTTTTGCTAACGGTAATGGACTGAGTTATGATTCCGTTATGGAGTTATTGGATTTTCAACTGCTGTGGAAGGGCTACAAACTGTTTGTGGACAACTTCTACACAAGCCCTACCCTGTTTCCTTAGCTGAGGAAGCGGGAGGTGTCGGCTTGTGGCACCATTCGTACCAACAGGGTGGGATTTCCAAAGACCAAGGTGAACGACATGCCTAAGCGGGCTGAGCGGGGTACCATGCGATGGATCTGTGAAGATGACCTGCTCTTTGTGATGTGGATGGATACCACAGAGGTGGTCATGTGCTCCAGTATCCACCAGTCCTTCAGTGGAGCCATCCTTCAGGCATGTGAAGGATGGTGCCGGGGCATGGACCACAAAAAATGTCCCCATTCCAGCTGCTGTGAAGGACTACAACAAGAGCATGGGAGGTGTGGACCTGTCAGATGTGCTGATAGGATACTACAATGTTCTTCACAAGACCATGAAATGGTACAAAACATTTTTATATCATTTTATTGACATTGCTGTGGTGAATTCCTTCATCCTCCAGAAGGAAATGGCCAAGAGCTGTGGACAGCCCCCCATCACACAGCTAGCCTTCAGGGAGCTGCTCATCTAGGAGCTTGCTAGCTACAGCAAGTCCACTGCAGCACCTTCTGCTCCAACCAGTGGTGTTCACCTGCCCAGATTAATCTCTGCAGGCATGTATGTGCCACAGGGCAAAAAGGGTACAGTAGGGAGACGTCGTTGTGCCTTTTGTCACAGGAAATGCCCCATCACCTGCACCACCTGTTCAGTATGCTTCTGCTTTACAGCAGAAAGAGACTGCTATGGGCCATGGCACCAGCAGCACAACATTGTGTAGACGACTGAGGGTCTTCACAATATTGTAAGTAGAAAATGTGTAAATAGTTACCCTTGTTATTTGTTTGTTTATTAGTATGTATTTATTAAATTATTTTTTTCATATATATATATATATACTTTTTGGGGGGTGTGTTAGAATAGCATTTATGTATTTTGTATATAGTTCTTTCCTTCAAAATGTATCACTGTACCAATTTGGCCACTTGGGTACATTTGGGTACATTTGTGTGGGACACCTGGGTGACTTCATGCTCAATGTCATGTAGCTCACTCATTTTTGAAGTTATCTATCTAAAACTTTGCTCAGCTATTGTTGTCATCTTATGTTCTTCATTCAAACCATCCCCAGCATCACATCGGTATGTTTGGCTGTTCTTGGTCATTTGAAAGATAATGCAGCAACAATAAAAAACAGAAAACTTATGTTTATTTCCTTGTATTTTCTTCTACCAGATCTATTGTGTTATATTCTCCAACATTCAATTCACATTTCCACAAAATTCAGAGTGTTTCCTTTCAAATGATACCAAGAATATGCATATCCTTGCCTCTGGGCCTGAGCTACAGGCAGTTAGATTAGGGTATGTCTTTAGGCAGAAATTGAGAAGAAGGAGGTACCCCAAAGAGGTTAAGCTTCACGGTCGGTTTGTATTGTTTATTGTTTTGTTGGTGACATTAGAAATAAAGTAATATATGCTCACAACGCTGCACTTTGGTCCACTTCTTTCGACGGCTGTGACAGCTAGATTTAATTGTTTCCCTATACGTTCCATTGGAAGAGCATGGAACGTGCTCAAAAATATATATATTCTGGTTGGTTTTTCGTTGGATTTTCACCTACCATATCTATTGTGTTATAGTCTCCTACATTACTTTAACAGTTCTACAAACTTCAAAGTGTTTTCTTTCTAATGGTACCAATTATAAGCATATCCTTGTTTCAGGGACTGAGCAACAGGAAGTTCACTTTGGGCACATCAGTCATGTGGAAAGTGAGAAAAATAGACCCTAGCCTGAAGATGTTTTTAAGGGTTTGATTATAGAGACCCTTGAATTAACTCTATCAATAGGTAAGTGATACAGTTGAAGTCGGAAGTTTACATACTGTACACCTTAGCCAAATTTGATGACTTTTCCTAGAGTGACCCCAACATTAGAAAAAGTGAAACAAATCCTTTGTTCATATTTCCATGAAATCTGTACCCCCCAGGGTACAAACATTGTCTTCGGGTCATTTTTGACCCGGCAGTTATAAAATCATTTACACATCACAAAAAAAACACCGAAATACACACACACAAAATGAGAAATTGAGATTATGTGTACTACTGATTGAACTCAGCCAACTGCTCCTGAAGAGAAAGATCACCATAGTTGGCACAGTTAGGAAGAACAAGCCTGAACTCCCCCCTGCTTTCCTCACAACAAGGGGGAGAGAGGTCTTCTCATCAAAGTTTGCCTTCACCCCCACCACCACTCTAGTTTCTTACCTCCCAAAGAGGAACAAGAATGTGGTCCTCCTGAGCACACTGCACAAAACGGCTGCGACCAGTGATTGTGAGGACAGGAAACCAGTCATCATCCTGAACTAAAACCACAACAAAGGAGGTGTGGACAACCTGGACAAGGTGATTGGAACTTACAGCTGGAGGAGGATGACTGCCCGCTGGCCCCTGGTCATCTTCCATAATATCATTGATGTGTCCTCATACAATGGCTTCATGATATGGAACAACATCAGCCCTACCTGGATGCATGAAAAGCGTAACAAGAGGAGGGTGTTCCTGGAGCAGCTGGGAAAGGCACTTGTAACCCCACACATTCAAAGAAGGAAGCATCTCCCCCGCACAGCAGCCTCTGCAGCGCTTATGAAAGCTGTTCAGGGGGCTGAATCTTGTCCTGATCCACCAGAGGCTGCAGCTGGGGCAGGAAATACTATGTGCTGCACATGTGAGAAATACATCTACAAAGACCATGCACACACACCTGCATATAATCCTATATGTGCTAATTACAGTTGATTGATTTATGTTCTTCACGTTTTTGTTTTGTATCTATTATCTTATTTGAATCTTATTTATTGTTGTTGTTTATACACCTTGTGGGACGGGCAATGGTTAAAAATGGGAGAAGACTAGTATTTTGCAGTTGAATTTGCCATTGTACAGTATATAAGAATATATCACTATGTTGCCAAAAAAGTTCAAGACTTATTGTTTCCTTTCAATAAAATGGATTCAAAAATCAAATGCAAATTTCTGCAAGTACTATTTCTTGCTAAAAAATGTATGTTTACACTTATGCAGTACCTTTAGGAATACTACGACTACTACTACTACTAATAATAATAATAAACCACTACTTTAGTAAAGAAAACAGTTATGCCAGGTGTGTTGTAATAAAAACGTGTTGGGTCCATTGGTTAAATGCAGTCTTTCTGCATTGTGAAGAGGGAAAATCCAGATATTCACAAAGTTTGTGATGAATGGCAGGTTGTTTCTTTATGCAAGGGGGGGCGCCAACCCAGACTGGAAGATCACATCAGTAAATCAACCCACTCAAGTGACGCACCCCTCCCAGGGACAGCATGAAAGAGCACCAGTAAGCCAGTGACTCAGCCCCTGTAATCGGGTTAGAGAAAGAGAATCCCAGTGGAAAGAGGGGAACTGGCCAGGCAGAGACAGCAAGGGCGGTTCGTTGCTCCAGAGCCTTTCCGTTCACCTTCACACTCCTGGGCCAGACTACACTCAATCATATGACCTACTGAAGAGATGAGTCTTCAGTAAAGACTTAAAGGTTGAGACCGAGTTTGCGTCTCTCACATGGGTAGGCAGACCATTCCATAAAAATGAAGCTCTATAGGAGAAAGCCATTCCACCAGCTGTTTGCTTAGAAATTCTAGGGACAATTAGGAGGCCTGTGTCTTGTGACCGTAGCGTACGTGTAGGTATGTACGGCAGGACCAAATCAGAGAGATAGGTAGAAGCAAGCCCATGTAATGCTTTGTAGGTTAGCAGTAAAGCCTTGAAATCAGCCTTTGCCTTGACAGGAAGCCAGTGTAGGGAGGCTAGCACTGGAGTAATATGATCAAATTTTTGGGTTCTAGTCAGGATTCTAGCAGCCGTATTTAGCACTAACTGAAGTGTATTTAGTGCTTTATCTGGGTAGGCGGAAAGTAGAGCATTGCAGTAGTCTAACCTAGAAGTAACAAAAGCATGGATTAATTTTTCTGCATCATTTTTGGACAGAAAGTTTCTGATTTTTGCAATGTTACGTATATGGAAAAAAGCTGTCCTTGAAACAGTCTTGATATGTTCATCAAAAGAGAGATCAGGGTCCAGAGTAATGCCGAGGTCTTTCACAGTTTATTTGAGATGACTGTACAACAATTAAGATTAATTGTCAGATTCAACAGAAGATCTCTTTGTTTCTTGGGACCTAGAACAAGCATCTCTGTTTTGTCTGAGTTTAAAAGTAGAACTTTTCCAGCCATCCACTTTCTTTTGTCTGAAACACAGGCTTCTAGTGAGGGCAATTTTGGGGCTTCACCATGTTTCATTGAAATGTACCGCTGTGTGTCATCCGCATAGCAGTGAAAGTTAACATTATGTTTTCGATTGACATCCCCAAGAGGTAAAATATATAGTGAAAACAATAGTGGTCCTAAAACGGAACCTTGAGGAACACCAACATTTACAGTTGATTTGTCAGAAGACAAACCATTCACAGAGACAAACTGATGTCTTTCCGACAGATAAACCATGCCAGAACTTGTCCGTGTAGACCAATTTGGGTTTCCAATCTCCCCAAAAGAATGTGGAGATCGATGGTATCAAAAGCAGCACTAAGGTCTAGGAGCACGAGGACAGATGCAGAGCCTCAGTCTGATGCCATTAACCTGTTGACGCTACCCATCCCGGTAGCAGAATAATTGTCATCAGCAACCGCTGAATAGCATAGCACAGTCAAATAATATTACTAAAAAATATTCATATTCATGAAATCACAAGTGCAATATAGGTAAACACAGTTTAGCCTTTTGTTAATCCACATGTCATCTCAGATTTAGAAATTATGCTTTACAGCGAAAGCAATCCAAGCATTTGTGTAAGTTTATCGATAGCAAAACATAACATTATGTACACTAAGCATTAAGTAGCTAGGTCATGAAAATTAGAAAAGCAATCAAAAAAATTGTTTACCTTTGATGATCTTCGGATGTTTTCACTCACGAGACTCCCAGTTACACAACAAATTTTCCATGTGTTCCATAAAGATTATTTTTATATCCAAAATACCGACGTTTGTTTGTAGTGTTATGTTCAGAAATCCACAGGAAAGAGCGGTCATGACAATGCAGATGTATATTCCAAATAATATCCATAATGTCCGCAGAAACATGTCAAACGATTTTTATAATCAATCCTCAGGTTGTTTTTAACATATATAATCGATAGCAACCGAGTGTGGAGGTTTTTCAATAACAGCGGGAGGAACAATGGCGGCTTTACTCAGTTGCGCAAAACCAACCCTGAGAGCCCCCACCTATCCACTCACGCAATGTGATCCTTCACGCTAATTGTTCAAAATAAAAGCCTGAAACTATGTCTTAAGACTGGTGACACCTTAGGGAAGCCATAGAAAAAGGAATCTGGTTGATATCCCTTTAAATGGAGGATAGGCATGCATAGGAACACAGAGGTTTCAAAATAAGAGGCACTTCCTGATTGGATTTTCCTCAGGCTTTCGCCTGCAATATCAGTTCTGTTATACTCACAGACAATATTTTTTACAGTTTTGGAAACTTTAGAGTGTTGTCTATCCTAATCTGACAATTATATGCATATTCTAGTTTCTGCGGCTGAGAAATAGGCAGTTTCAAATGGGTATGTTTTTTAGCTGAAAACGAAAATACTGCCCCCTACACGCAAACGGTGCTATGATGGGGTCTAAAACCAGACTGAAGCATTTTGTATACATTGTTTGTGTGCAGGAAGGCAGTGAGTTGCTGCGCAACAACCTTTTCAAAACATTTTGAGAGGAATGGAAGAGTCGATATAGGCCGATAGTTTTTATATTTTCTGGGTTTTTCAAGAGAGGCTTTATTATTGCCACTTTTAGTGAGTTTGGTACACATCCGGTGGATAGAGAGCCATTTATTATGTTCAACATAGGAGGGCCAGGCACAGGAAGCAGCTTTTTCAGTAGTTTAGTTGGAATAGGGTCCAGTATGCAGCTTGAAGGTTTAGTGGCCATGATTATTTTCATCATTGTGTCAAGAAATATAGTACTAAAACACTTGAGTGTCTCTCTTGATCCTAGGTCCTGGCAGAGTTGTGCAGACTCAGGACACCTGAGCTTTGAAGGAATACACAGATTTAAAGAGGAGTCCGTAATTTGCTTTCTAACAATCATGATCTTTTCCTCAAAGAAGTTCATGAATTTATTACTGCTAAAGTGAAAGCCATCCTCATTTGGGGAATGCTGCTTTTTAGTTAGCTTTGCGACAGTATCAAAAAGACATTTCGGATTGTTCTTATTTTCCTCAATTAAGTTGGAAAAATAGGATGATTGAGCAGCAGTAAGGGCTCTTCGGAACTGCACGGTACTGTCTTTCCAAGTCGGAAGACTTCCAGTTTGGTGTGGCGCCATTTCCGTTCCAATTTTCTGGAAGCTTGCTTCAGAGCTCGGGTATTTTCTGTATACCAGGGAGCTAGTTTCTTATGAGAAATGTTTTTAGTTTTTAGGGGTGCAACTGCATCTAGGGTATTGCGCATGGTTAAATTGAGTTCCTCAGTTAGGTGGCTAACTGATTTTTGTCCTCTGACGTCCTTGGGTAGGCAGAAGGAGTCTGGAAGGGTACCAAGGAATCTTTGTGTTGTCTGTGAATTTATAGCACGACTTTTGATGCTCCTTGGTTGGGGTCTGAGTGGATTATTTGTTGCAATTGCAAACGTAATAAAATGGTGGTCCGATAGTCCAGGATTATGAGGAAAAACATTTATTCCATGGGACAAAACTAGGTCCAGAGTATGACTGTGACAGTGAGAAGGTCCAGAGACATGTTGGAGAAAACCCACTCGAGTCGATGATGGCTTCGAAAGCCTTTTGGAGTGGGTCTGTGGACTTTTCCATGTGAATATTAAAGTCACCAAAAATTTGAATATTATCTGCTATGACTACAAGGTCCGATAGGAATTCAGGGAACTCAATGAGGAACACTGTATATGGCCCAGGAGGCATGTAAACAGTAGCTATAAAAAGTGATTGAGTAGGCTGCATAGATTTCATGACTTGAAGCTCAAAAGACGAAAACGTCATTTTTTTCTTTGTAAATGTAAATTTGCTATCGTAAATGTTAGCAACACCTCCGCCTTTGCAGGATGCACGGGGGATATGGTCACTAGGAGCTCATCACTCCCCCTATCTAGGAAGGGGCCAGAGACAATGACTCAATGCCGACACATCTTTCTAGCTGATTTACACACTGAAGCTATGTTGCACTTGGTGACCTCTTGACTGTTTCATCCTAACATCGTTGGTGCTGACGTGGATAACAATATCTCTATACTCTCTACACTCGCCAGTTTTAGCTTTAGCCAGCACCATCTTCAGATTAGCCTTAATGTCGGTAGCCCTGCCCCCTGGTAAACAGTGTATAATCGCTGGATGATTTGTTTTAAGTCTAATACTGCGGGTAATGGAGTCGCCAATGACTAGGGTTTTCAGTTTGTCAGAGCTAATGGTGGGAAGTTTCGGCGTCTCAGACCCCGTAACGGGAGGAGTAGAGACAAGAGAACTATCTGTACTTACTGGTGGCACAGACGCTGTTTCATCCTTCCTACACTGAAATTACCCTTGCCTAACGATTGCGTCTGAAGCTGAGCTTGCAACACAGCTATCTTCGCCGTAAGGCGATCGTTCTCCTGTATATTATGAGTACAGCGACTGCAATTAGAAGGCATCATGTTAATGTTACTACTTAGCTTCGGCTGTTGGAGGTCCTGACGAACCACGTCCAGATAAAGCGTCCGGAGTGAAAGTTGAGTGAGGGAAAAAGCTAAAATATAAATGGTAATTAAAAATTAAAAAACGTAAAGTTGTCAGGTAGCAAAGTAAGGTTGGCAGCAAAACGCACAAAACGCACAGCAACACGTAAACAAGTCTGCAAGTTGTGACCGGAAAGCAGGTGGGACGAGACTAGGCAAACCAGTTAAGAACACAATCTAGCCATGGATGTCTGTGTTTCGGCCAAATCAAGGCCGGTCATCTGTGAACATTGAAATAAAACCGGGTCCAGATTGGACCAAGAAACGACATCTGTAGAAACTGAAATCAAGACAAGGGTGGACTGACCTACTGACTAGATCTGACCTACTTTTCATCCATGGACGTCTGGTGTAGGTCGGTGCTCAGTGAGTAAGGATGCTGGTTACAGTAAATGGTAAGTGAGGAGGCTCATGGGTAGGTGTCAGGAAGAGCCGGGAGAACGAGAGAGAGGAAGAACGAGAGATGGAGAATGAGAGAGAAGGGGATGGATTGTCCATACTGTTTTCCCACTTGCTTTGACCACCAGATGTCGGAAAGAGTAAACTAGTGGAAGGGAGGACTTTAGCTGGTGACTACTATTATTTCCCATTGTAGTCAACTAAATTGCAGTAATTCCTTTACTGATGTCTGAAATTCTGTTACCAATTTGGTAACATCATTTTTTGTTTTAATCACTTAGTAATTCATAAACCAAATAGATATCAGTAAAACACTATTACTAATTAGTACACATACATTTCTCCAGTGTTAAATCAACACTCAGAGTGTTACATTTAACACTCGTCCATTGTCTATACAGGTCCACACTTTTCAGTGTTAAATTAACACACTACTTAGTGTAAAACCTTATTTGCCTTGTTGAGTTACCACCCATGACCGTATTTGTTAGTGACAGAGACATGGTTGTTGCATTCATCCATTTCACCTTCACCAAGTGAGATCCTGAGAAAATATGTTGTCATTAAATGGTTTAATACAAAACAACATTTTATAAGGCCTTATTTTGAGGGCCTAGTTTAAACCTAATACAGTGGCCACAACAGGCCAGCAAGTCACATTAAGATGGCTTGTAAAGTGATGTAAAATTCCTATTGGATTCCAGCCAGAGTGTGGATATCCAACATTCATCATTTTTATTCACCCGTAACCTACATTCAGAATGACTGTCAGGTTGGGAAGACAAAGATTGGAGACTACCTAAACCATCCAAACTGGAACAGCCATTTTAGTAATAGGTGCAATAAGTAAAAGTAACAGATTGGATTCATTTAGAAAAATGTAAGCTATTTATATTTGAGTAGCATAAGATGAATCAATTAATGTAGATGCAAAAACATAGATATTGATTTTTGTATATATCAACCTTGATGTTTGCTTGTGTTTGCTTTGTATGTACACAGCTGTGATAATAACACACGTGAATTCCCTCGGCATATAGTGAGGTTGGCATTTTAGCATCAGAAACTCCACGTCCGGTGAATAGGAGCTTGAGGTGCTTTCATCTACGGTAGACTAGGAAATGTTGATGAGAAAGCATACACCTTCCGGCCTACTCTTACCAGAAGCAACCGTATGATCCACATGGAAAATTGAGCTGTCTGGTTGAATAGCAGAGTCAAAGTGAATTGTCCGTAAACCATGTCTCTGTAAAAACAAAGTCACAGCATTCCCTGATGTCCCTCTGCAATTGTAACCTTGCTCTCAGTTCACAAAGTTTATTTTCCAGTGATTGGACATTAGCCATCAGGATACTAGAAAGAGGAGGCAGTGTAGCCAGTCTAGCTTGGATTCCCCCTCTCCTTCCTCTTCTTTGTCACTGGCATTGCAACAGGTCAGCCTGCTATTCGGGGAATAAAGGAGTGAATGTATTATTTCAGATCTGGGAGGCCGAGAGAAGTGTGTAGCCTCCGATTCATGATCCAGAAGTGTTTGACGGTCATAGGACATTATTGCACGAATATTCTGAGCAAACAAATGTAATAATTCATGCAAAAATAGCAACACAAAAGTCGACCAGGAACTGATGCGTGCCCTCCTCAGCGCCACCATTGTAACTATCTTAACAGATTTCTCTTAATGGGCCTGATGCGTGCCCTCCTCAGTGCCACCAGCATAACTATCTTAACAGATTTCTCTTAAAGGTCCCGAACAGTGAAAATCATGTTTTTCAACAAATTGGAAGTAGGGTGACCCAATTATGAAAAATGACTTTAGCTGGTACATTGATTAAACTTGATCATAAAGTTACTTGTTCCTTTCCCCCGTTATCAAACACCTGGATTTAGGAGCCAGGCATTACCAATGATTTACTTCCGGGCTTTATGCAACCTCACATAAAGTTGGAAATGTAATACACCAAGGTTAGCGTCTTATCTAATTTAAATATGTACTGCCTTAAAACCATCATCACAGGTGCGCCTACGCATTGCATTGTCTTGGTTTACAAACCGTGAGCTAGCTACTAGTATGGCGTACAACCAAAGATGCGACCAAAGACACCAGTAACCTTCCATCTGTGTTGTGATTGTTAGCTAGCAAGCTACTTACCAGCATGCCGGCAAAAGTATACTGTGTTGTGAATGGATGCCATAGCGTCAATTTAACATTACACTACTTTCATTTCGGGTGGACAGGCTTCACCAAAACGTATGATCATGTCACACGTGGGCAGGCATCTACTCTGTTTGCATATCTTCCCAGGCAAACACCGCAGCAGGAATTTTCCCAGTTTCTCAAGGCAAATAAGCGGGAATATGCTGGAACGCCTGTGAAGACAGACCCATAGTTATTCATTTCAAATCTGCATCAATTGAGCATTTCAGGCACACAACCAAATATTGCATATTTCAAATTGAGTACTTCAAAAAGCACCAGAAAACACATGGTAGAATGAGTAGATCATCACATTAACAAATTGATAGCATCATAACTCAGAACAGTAAATAAAATGAAATCACAATTACTACCCATTTAACAAACATTTCCCTTTAAAAAAAAATACATGTAGACAAGCTCCTGGATCTCCTCTTCAATGAGGTCACCATTGATCTAGTGCCATATGTGGGGAAGCTGTGCGAGCTGTCCATCTCAGGACTCCTGTGTGCCCAGTGTGAGAGGCCTGACAAGGGAGGCCATAGCTGGATTTGTCTCCTGCTTCAATCTTGGGGGTGACTGAAGCCAAGTGGGTGATTGAAGCCTGCTTGATTGAAGCGGGGTACATGGGTCCCCCTCCTCTCCCACTTCCCTACACAAACATCGCTCTAGTTGGTTGCAAGTAATTCACTTTTACGTGATATAACATCAGATTTTATTACTTTGTGTTGTATTTTTTAAGCCTTCGGACGGGAGATGAGTGTTACAAATTGTACAAATTAATGGGTCCAGCACACTGTAGGGCAACCGGGTTCCTATATTATACTATTAGGCGGTAATTATGTTTTTATGTCAAATGATGTCTCACCATTATTTCTCACCTTTATTTCTCTTGAGTGTCATGTTGATCAGTATTTCGTCTATGCTGGCCTATTGTAAATGATGAAATAAATGACAATTCTGTTTGCTGTACATTTCCTATTGTCTAAGATTCTAAGGTGACTCAGGCTTTACTAATTATTGTGGAGAAGTGTATGAGTGTACTGTATTCTGCAATTATTTACAAAACATTAGAAGTGCAATTGTTTATTGCTGCGGTTTGTCTGACGTACAACAGTCCATGTTCAGCTCTGTTGACCATGACAGCATTTTGCAGAGAAAATTGGTTGAGGCATAATATTTAGGCTCGGAATGAAGTGGCACATTGTTTACCTTGTTACCTGGCAACAACCGCAAGGGCGTTTCAAAGAGCTGTCAGAGTAAGGCGAGCCACCCAGCCTGTTCCTTCAGGCTTGCTGATAGTTAGCACAAAAATATTATTGGTCATGTTTTGGTCATTTAAATGCATGTTGACTTGGGAAATAGGATGACGGGGCCTTTAATTATTGTGACCTTTTTTGGTTAGATGTTTTTTAAGACCATTTTTCTATCTGTTTGACCAGAAATTAAAGCCTTTGCCCATTCTTAATAGGATAGAAAATGGTTAAAAATGCATATATGCCTTAATACATTTTTTAAACCAGACTCTTAGCTTTCATTTGACACCAGATTCACATGCTGCGGTGAACTTCAAGTGTTAGTGACCATGGGTCCTTTTACATGGACATGCCCATGTGCTTTACAGTGAATGTACAAAAGTGGCTTCCTGTGACCTTTCTATTTAAGCAATAAACAAACACACACACAGTACACTCTTTACATAACTTTCCTACAATCCATAAAAGGCCTGTATTAATAGATATACTGCACATAAAAAGCATGTAGTAGCTGTAGTGGAAATAGTGATACTACTCGCAAATAAATTACTTGTAATCTCTTTTATTCTCACCGTCCCTGAAGCAGGTCAAATACCTTCTTACAATATATGTCTTGTTCATATAAACAGATGTAAGTCAGACTAATCTTTGGCACTGCAGTGTGTTTATCTCTCTGTGTGATAGGACCGGCTTGCTGAGTAAGACCTTCCACACACACAATGCCTGCATGCCAAATGTCACCCTATTCCCTTCATAATACACTAATAGTACCCAGAGAGCTCCAGTCAAAAATAGTGCACTATATAGGGAATAGGGTGCCATTTGGGATCCAGCCATTCACTCAGCTCGGGTCAGAAGCATGAAAGATTAATTCCGCCAAATTATTCTCCTCAATATGCCGTCAACTCACTCAATTAACAACGTGCTTCCTTGCGCCGTCGGTTTGACAAAGTGCAGAGGAATAACTACCGAATCAGCCGACCATACACAACCCTGAACAGCGAGAGAGAAGAAAAAGAGAGAAACTGGTGTGGGTCCATTTCCCTGTCTGCCCAGATAATAGATTTTCTGAACTCCCAAGCTGCTGATTGGATAATCGCGCCACCTCTCCCCTTTGTCTTATTCATATCTCACTCCTGTGTCATCCTATCTCTGCAGGGCTTTACCCTATCTAAAGTTCAGCCTATCCATACCTGGCATTGTAACCCAGCTCAGAAAATGTATGGTACAAAAAGACTTACATGTTCTCAATGTAAATATAGCAATGGTTTCAAATTTCTAACATAAAAGGTGTTAGAAAATTGCATGAACCATACACTTTTCAGAAATAAAACATTGGAGAACTTTGTCAGTGCAATAATAGTGTACTGATAGGCAGGGATGGGGAGTAACAGATTACATGTAATTACAAAAAACGGGAACTGTAATCTGTTACGGTACCAGCAAAAATATTGTAATCTCAAAAACTAGATGATTACTTGAGGATTACTTTTAAGTTCAGAAAGGATTTTTGCAACAACAAAAGTATTTGACACTTCTCTGTTTTCTCAATGACATTAAAATCAGCATTGAAAAAAGGTTTAAGTTTGTTCCACCTGAGCAAGTCTGACCAGAAGTCAGAGACCACTATGATGACACACCAAACGTGTTTGATCGATAGCAGGAAAAGAGCAGGAATATGCTTTTGTAGGCTACAGTCCAAGCTATGTCTTCCAATGCTGCGACTGCTTTCGGCATCCAAAGATTATCCAACTTGAAAATGTGGAGGTAAGGATGACAGCAGTGGTGTAGTCTACGGCGATACGGATATCACTTATTATTGATATCTACATAGAGCATTGATGTGAATCACACTGCTGATCTCTCATTTAGCTATTTGCGCCTTACGGATTGTTGTTGTTGTGGATGGCTGCTCACAAATCTAAATGTGTATTTGAACCCAAAAATGGTTGAATTCCAGAAGTTAAAACTGCCTATATAGGAAATCATTGTTTTTGAAACCAGTTCACAGCCAGTGAAAAATGCGCTCTTGCAACAGCTGCATAGTGCGGATCATAGCTTATGGAATAAAAGTGGTGCTAATGAATTACGATAAAGAAAAATCGATAGGCCTAATGGACACATGTTTAAACTCTCCTCATTTGATAGACTTAAAGGGGTAATCTGTAGTTGCTACATCTATTTTTGGACTTATAAATGATATATCTTAACGTAAAGATACAATTTAATCATATTGTTATATGTAGTAGAAAGCGATGGGTAAGATGAAGCCTACATAGCCAACACATAAAGTAAAATTTAACATCCATATATGACCAGCTACAGTATGTAAACAACATTGATTTATCCTGCAATAGATGTCGTTGAATTGGTAAAATACATTTTTGTCTTTTAATGCGTCTTAAGAGGAAAGTAATCTAAAAGTAACCTACCCAACCGTGTTGATAGGGAAATCATAGTGGTTCAACATAAACAACAAAGGATTGATTCAAACGTCAACAAATTAATAGTCCTGTCAGAACCAACAGATCAAAGGGCAAATCTGCAATGTAAATGAAAACCTTACTCTGCTGTAAAAGACAGCATACATTTTAAGCTGGTCTATGCTACTCCATGATGGTCTATGCTGGTCGGATGCTGGTCAAGCTGGTCTGACCAGCAGGGTCTAGCTCAGGGATCATGAACTAGATTCAGCCGCCGGCTGATTTTTTTCTTGAGAGGATGGTCAGGGCGCCAGAACATAATTACAAACCATTTGTAGACTGGAAATTGATCACAAGAAGACAAAACAAATATTTGACTAAAACACAATAATTTCCAACCTTGCTTACATTTTTATACAATCACATTTATATCTCTATTATGCATGGAAATAATTTTGAACAGAGTTCCAAAATTAAACTCACTTCAACCTGATTTTCTGGTGTTTTTACAGTCTTTTATGCCCAACAATAAAATAAAGAACTTGGTGGACAAAATAAAATCACCTGCGGGCCAAATTCAGGCCGCCAGTTGGGGAACCCTGATCTAGTTGGTCAAGCTGATCTGACCAGTATGGTCTAACTCGGGGATGGGCAACTGACAGTCCTACAGGGACAAATCAAAGGGTTCTACGTGGCGCCCAAAATAGTTCCCCTATAGGGACAAATGACAGAATGTCTATTGGTTCTAATCTTTTAACAATCATAATGATACCCACAGATTCAGTGGTGTAGCAGGAAATTCAGGATTCTGGCAGGATTCTGGCAACATAGAGGTTGTGAGATCAAATCCCAAGTGAGGTGACTCCCAAGTAATCACCCCAGGTGGTAAGGTGGTAAGATCCAAGATGGCATAGCAGTTCAGACGTCTTTTGTCCTCGTCTTGTCGTGTCCCGTATATATATATATTTACAACTTTTTTCACATACATTTTATTTTTATTTTCCATCAACTCATCTTCAAAACACTCTCCTGCAACCCGCCTCACCAATTTATATTTATAAAAAAGTATTATTTACCTCAAATCTGTAATCTTCCAAGAAGCTAGCCAGAAACTCCAAGAAGCTAACCAGAAGCTAGCCAGGAGCTAGCCAGAAGCTAGCCCAGAAGCTAATCCAGAAGCTAATCAGAAGCTAGTTCAGAAGCTAGTTAGCTTCTTTACTGGCAAATCGTTAGTATTCAGCTAACCACGGTTTGTGGTCATCAGCTATCCTTTAGCTCGAAAATCTATCGCCAGTTTTGTACGGCTCGGAACGGAGCATACCGGACCAATTTTTCTCTCCATGTCCCTGGATTTCAACTGCTCTCTGGACATTCATACCTGGATCTCACAGCTAGCTAGCTGCTATCCGTGTGACTATCGGCTTTCGTCGATTCCGGAGCAAACATCAATTATTCCGGAGCTAGCCAGCTCCTTCAATCACTCCTGAGTTCAATCAATCACTCCTGGGCTGCAGTCACCTATCCGGACCCGTTTTACTGCCTACGCGGAGCCCCACCGGGCCTTCACAACTGGACTGCCGACGTTATCTACCCGAAGGAATTATCCGGCTGGCTCCTCCGTCGCGACGTTACCTGAATGCCCATCTGCGGCCTGCTAACCGTTAGCTGTATTACCGGCTGCTATCTGAATAGACAATCGGACAATTTATTTATTTTTATTATTATTATGTTTTCTTCTTGGGCCTCTCTAACTATATCTATTGTTTTTATTTTTGTTGTTGTTGTGTGATTTGGATTAATACCCTCTACCACACGGAACCCCACTAATCTACTGACAGAACGCAAGAGGTGGCTAATAACAGACCTCCATCCTATGCTAGCTTGCTACCGATGGCCTGGCTAGCTGTCTAAATCGCCGTGACCCCCAACCAACCTCTCCACTCACTGGACCCTTTTGATCACTCGACTAAGCATGCCTCTCCTTAATGTCAATATGTCTTGTCCATTGCTGTTCTGGTTAGTGTTTATTGGCTTATTTCACTGTAGAGCCTCTAGTCCTGCTCACTATACCTTATCCCACCTATTAGTTCCACCACCCACACATGCAATGACATCTCCTGGTTTCAATGATGTTTCTAGAGACAATATCTCTCTCTTCATTACTCATTATCTAGGTTTACCTCCACTGTATTCACATCCTACCATACCTTTGTCTGTACATTATACCTTGATGCTATTTTATCGCCCCCAGAAACCTCCTTTTACTCTCTGTTCCAGACGTTTTAGACGACCAATTCTTATTGCTTTTAGCCGCACCCTTATTCTACTCCTCCTATGTTCCTCTGGCGATGTAGAGGTGAATCCAGGCCCTGCAGTGCCTAGCTCCACTCCTATTCCCCAGGCGCTCTCTTTTGACGACTTCTGTAACCGTAATAGCCTTGGTTTCATGCATGTTAACATTAGAAGCCTCCTCCCTAAGTTTGTTCTATTCACTGCTTTAAGCACACTCTGCCAACCCGGATGTTCTAGCTGTGTCTGAATCCTGGCTTAGGAAGACCACCAAAAATTCAGAAATTTTAATTCCAAACTACAACATTTTCAGACAAGATAGAACTGCCAAAGGGGGCGGTGTTGCAATCTACTGCAAAGATAGCCGACAGAGTTCTGTCCTACTATCCAGGTCTGTACCCAAACAATTTGAACTTCTACTTTTAAAAATCCACCTCTCTAAAAACAAGTCTTTCACCGTTGCCGCCTGCTATAGACCACCCTCTGCCCCCAGCTGAGCTCTGGACACCATATGTGAACTGATTGCCCCCCATCTATCTTCAGAGCTCGTGCTGACCTAAACTGGAACATGCTTAACACCCCAGCCATCCTACAATCTAAACTTGATGCCCTCAATCTCACACAAATTATCAATGAACCTACCAGGTATCTCCCCAAAGCCTTAAACACGGGCACCCTCATAGATATCATCCTAACCAACTTCCCCTCTAAATACACCTCTGCTGTCTTCAACCAAGATCTCAGCGATCACTGCCTCATTGCCTGCATCCGTAATGGGTCAGCGGTCAAACGACCTCCACTCATCACTGTAAAACGCTCCCTGAAACACTTCAGCGAGCAGGCCTTTCTAATCGACCTGGCCGGGGTATCCTGGAAGGATATTGATCTCATCCCGTCAGTAGAGGATGCCTGGATATTTTTTTTTAAATGCCTTCCTAACCATCTTAAATAAACATGCCCCATTCAAGAAATTTAGAACCAGGAACAGATATAGCCCTTGGTTCTCCCCAGACCTGACTGCCCTTAACCAACACAAAAACATCCTTTGGCGTTCTGCATTAGCATCGAACAGCCCCCGTGATATGCAGCTGTTCAGGGAAGCTAGAAGCCATTATACACAGGCAGTTAGAAAAGCCAAGGCTAGCTTTTTCAAGCAGAAATTTCCTTCCTGCAACACTAACTCAAAAAAGTTCTGGGACACTGTAAAGTCCATGGAGAATAAGAACACCTCCTCCCAGCTGCCCACTGCACTGAAGATAGGAAACACTGTCACCACTGATAAATCCACCATAATTGAGAATTTCAATAAGCATTTTTCTACGGCTGGCCATGCTTTCCACCTGGCTACTCCTACCCCGGTCAACAGCACTGCACCCCCAACAGCAACTCGCCCAAGCCTTCCCCATTTCTCCTTCTCCCAAATCCGTTCAGCTGATGTTCTGAAAGAGCTACAAAATCTGGATCCCTACAAATCAGCCGGGCTAGACAATCTGGACCCTTTCTTTCTAAAATTATCTGCCGAAATTGTTGCCACCCATATTACTAGCCTGTTCAACCTCTCCTTCGTGTCGTCTGAGATTCCCAAAGATTGGAAAGCAGCTGCGGTCATCCCCCTCTTCAAAGGGGGGGACACTCTTGACCCAAACTGCTACAGACCTATATCTATCCTACCATGCCTTTCTAAGGTCTTCGAAAGCCAAGTCAACAAACAGATTACTGACCATTTCGAATCTCACCATACCTTCTCTGCTATGCAATCTGGTTTCAGAGCTGGTCATGGGTGCACCTCAGCCACGCTCAAGGTCCTAAACAATATCTTAACCGCCATCGATAAGAAACATTACTGTGCAGCCATTTTCATTGATCTGGCCAAAGCTTTCGACTCTGTCAATCATCACATCCTCATCGGCAGACTCGACCGCCTTGGTTTCTCAAATGATTGCCTCGCCTGGTTCACCAACTACTTCTCTGATAGAGTTCAGTGTGTCAAATCGGGGGGTGCCACAGGGTTCAATTCTTGGACCGACTCTCTTCTCTGTATACATCAATGAGGTCGCTTTTGCTGCTGGTGAGTCTCTGATCCACCTCTACGCAGACGACACCATTCTGTATATTTCTGGCCCTTCTTTGGACACTGTGTTAACAACCCTTCAGGCAAGCTTTAATGCCATACAACTCTCCTTCCGTGGCCTCCAATTGCTCTTAAATACAAGTAAAACTAAATGCATGCTCTTCAACCGATCGCTACCTGCACCTACCCGCCTGTCCAACATCACTACTCTGGACGGCTCTGACTTAGAATACGTGGACAACTACAAATACTTAGGTGTCTGGTTAGACTGTAAACTCTCCTTCCAGACCCATATCAAACATCTCCAATCCAAAGTTAAATCTAGAATTGGCTTCCTATTTCGCAACAAAGCATCCTTCACTCATGCTGCCAAACATACCCTTGTAAAACTGACCATCCTACCAATCCTCGACTTTGGCGATGTCATTTACAAAATAGCCTCCAATACCCTACTCAACAAATTGGATGCAGTCTATCACAGTGCAATCCGTTTTGTCACCAAAGCCCCATATATTACCCATCATTGCGACCTGTACGCTCTCATTGGCTGGCCCTCGCTTCATACTCGTCGCCAAACCCACTGGCTCCAAGTCATCTACAAGACCCTGCTAGGTAAAGTCCCCCCTTATCTCAGCTCGCTGGTCACCATAGCATCTCCCACCTGTAGCACACGCTCCAGCAGGTATATCTCTCTAGTCACCCCCAAAACCAATTCTTCCTTTGGCCGCCTCTCCTTCCAGTTCTCTGCTGCCAATGACTGGAACGAACTACAAAAATCTCTGAAACTGGAAACACTTATCTCCCTCACTAGCTTTAAGCACCAACTGTCAGAGCAGCTCACAGATTACTGCACCTGTACATAGCCCACCTACATTTACATTTTACATTTAAGTCATTTAGCAGAGCGACTTACAGATTGGTGCGTTCACCTTAAGACATCCAGTGGAACAGCCACTTTACAATAGTGCATCTAAATCTAGTAAGGGGGGGGGGTGAGAATTAATTTAGCCCAAACAACTACCTCTTTCCCAACTGTATTTAATTAATTTATTTATTTTGCTCCTTTGCACCCCATTATTTTTATTTCCACTTTGCACGTTCTTCCATTGCAAAACTACCATTCCAGTGTTTTACTTGCTATATTGTATTTACTCTGCCATCATGGCCTTTTTTGCCTTTACCTCCCTTCTCACCTCATTTGCTCTCATTGTATATAGACTTGTTTATACTGTATTATTGACTGTATGTTTGTTTTACTCCATGTGTAACTCTGTGCCGTTGTATCTGTCGAACTGCTTTGCTTTATCTTGGCCAGGTCGCAATTGTAAATGAAAACTTGTTCTCAACTTGCCTACCTGGTTAAATAAAGGTGAAATAAAAAAAATAAAAAAGGGTAGGCAACAACACATCTGCCACAGTGATCCTCAACACTGGGGCCCCTCGGGGGTGTGTATGTAGTCCCCCACCTGTACTCCCTGTTCATCCACGACTGCGTGGCCAAACACGACATTGGTTTTGTACACTGCTGCTACTTGCTGTTGTGTTACTTTTTATTATTTTTTACTTTAGTTTATTTGGTAAATATTTTCTGAACTCTTCTTGAACTGCACTGTTGATTAAGGGCTTGTAAGCAAGCCTTTCACGGTAAGGTCTACACTTGTTGTATTCGGTGCATGTGATGTTGACTAGCTACCTCAAGTTAACTAGATCACATTAGCAAACTATCTCATTTATAGCTTACAGATGTAACTCAGAGGTGTAGCCTACTTAAGCAATATAGTCGATACTTCTAGAATGAAGAGGATTGTCATTTATCTAGCAGCATAGGCAAAATTTTAGACATCATCTTTGAAGCATTTTGGCTTTAAAATTAGCTCTCAACAATCACAGGCATCTAACTAAGCTAGCAACTATTTATATATATTTTTTAAATATTTTATTTCACATTTATTTAACCAGGTAGGCATGTTGAGAACATGTTCTCATTTACAACTGCGACCTGGCCAAGATAAAGGAAAGCAGTTCAACACATAACAACACAGAGTTACACATGGACATGCAGTCAATAATACAGTAGAAAAACAATGTGAGCAAATACAATGTGAGCAAATGAGGTGAGATAAGGGAGGTAAAGGCAATAAATAGGCCATGGTGGCGAAGTCAATACAATATAGCAATTAAAACACATCTACAGTCAAATAAGGAGGAGCATGGTGGAATAATGGTGCCATTATTTCATTCAATTGGATTGAATTTCATAATTTTAATCAGCTCTATTGCTGTCATTTACAGACATTAATCATGAAATAGGTCAACTGACACAGGAATCCTACATCCAGGAAACATCTTTTGTCAATCTCTACGGGTTTGTCATCTGATTTCTTGGAGCCTGGCGGAGATGACTTACTACAAGGCAGGACATTTCTCTGCATCCAGATTGAGGCTTCCTACCAAGCAGAAACATGGATCACTCTGTGTCAGTAAGTCATGATATTACTGTTTTCCTTTACATTGCATCATACTATTTCAAAAGTATCAAGAGTACTTACATACCACTCATATAAGGAGTGGAGAGGCCCTATACACCATACACCTGTATATTAGGGGTGTGCCGCCATGGCCACATTCATATTCGTAATCCTATCCGTAAATTCATAGTCGGATCGGATGATACTTGTGATCAGAAAACACTGAAGTGTTTTAATATGCCTAAGTACATGTTGCCAAAATACCTCCTTGCAAGTTCTCAATGCAAAAAAAAAGCTGCAGATTAGAAGCAGCGCACGGCGAGGTGTGTGTGTGTCTGTGTCCTCAAGTTGCAGCGGGCAGCCAAGTTTGCTATCACTCAGTCAAAATGCGCATCAACATTTCTTATTTTTTCCCTACACTTGAGCAGCTTGTTTGATATTATGCACATTGATAGCTTGAAATCAGACATCCTCACCATGTGATGTATCATAGTAACAGGCAGAAGCCATTTAAAGGATCAGACTGAAACTATGAGAGGGAAAATGATCTGGTGAAATTATGGAGCAAATTAATCAAGAAATACAGCTTCACTCGATACAGTCAGAGCAGTGTTGAAAGCTTTGCTGTACTCCATTTTGAATTCTGTCTGTAACACAACAAATTGTGGAATAAGTCAATTTCTAAAGGCACTGTACATGCAAAAACAAATATTGAAACAAGCTATTCTAAAATTCAAACTGCAATAGAGTATGCTGGGATGAGAATGATAATGATGAGCATGGTTTTGCAGACCAGCAAAATTCTGATTACTTGGGAGTCACCTCACTTGGGATAGACCTTACCGTGAAATGCTTACTTACAACAATAACCAATAATGCAGTTTTAAGAAAATAGAGTTAAGAAAATATTTACTAACTGAACTAAAGTAAAACATTTGATTCAAGAAGTAACACAAAATAACAATAATGAGACTATGTGCAGGGGGTACCGGTTAGTCAAGGTAATTTGTAGGTATGGGTAAAGTGACTATGCATAGATAATAGACATCGCGGAGCAGCAGTTAAAAAACAAATTGGGTTGAGGGGGGTCAATGTAAATATTCAGAGTGGCCATTTTATTAATTTCTCAGCAGTCTTATGGCTTGGGGGTAGAAGATTTAAGGAGCCTTTTGGTCCTAGACCTGGCGCTCTGGTGCCGCTTGCTGTGCGGTAGCAGAGAGAACAGTCTATGACTTGGGTGACTGGAGTCTTTGACAATTTTTTGGGCCTTCCTCTGACACCTCCTAGTATATAGGTCCTGGATGGCAGGAAGCTTGGCCCTAGTGATGCCTTAAGGTCAGATGCTGAGCAGTTGCCATACCAGGCAACAATGCAACCAATGGTGCAGCTGTAGAACTTTTTGAGGATCTGGGGACCCATGCCAAATATTTTCAGTCTCCTGAAAGGGAAAAGGTGTTGTCCTGCCCTTTTCACGACTGTCTTGGTGTGTTTGGACCATGATAGTTTCTTGGTGATGTCGACACCAAGGAACTTGAAACTCTTGAACCGCTCCACTACAGCCCCGTCGATGTTAAGGTAGCCTGTTCGGCCCGCCTTTTCCTGTAGTCCACAATCAGCTCCTTTGTCTTGCTCACATTTAGGGAGTGGTTGTTGTCCTGGCACTACACTGCCAGGTCTCTGACCTCCCTATAGGCTGTCTCACCGTTGACAGTGATCAGGCCTACCACTGTTGTGTCGTCAGTAGACTTAATGATGGTGTTGGAGTCATGTTTGGCCAGGCATTCATGAGTGAACAGGGAATACAGTAGGGGACTGAGCACGCACCCCTGAGGGGCCCCAGTGTTGAGGATCAGCATGGCAGATGTGTTGTTACCTGTTATTCAAATTGGAGTGGGTCTAGGGTTTCCAGGATGATCGTGTTCATGTGAGCCATGACCAGCCTTTCAAAGTACTTCATGGCTACCGAAGTGAGTGCTACGGGGCAGTAATCATTTAAGCAGGTTACCTTCGCTTCCTTGGGCACAGGGACTATTGTGGTCTGCTTGAAACATTAAGGTATTACAGACTGTGTGAGGGAGAGGTTGAAAATGCGCATGCGCATGCCTTTTGTACATGTCCTGGTAATCCATCTGGCCCCGTTGCCTTGTGAATGTTGACCTGCTTAAAGGTCTTGCTCACATCAGCTACAGAGAGCTTGTTGTTGTCCGGTCCAGCTGGTGCTCTCGTGCTCGCATAAAAGGCATTTAACTTGTCTGGTAGGCTCGCGCCACTGGACAGCTCACAGCTGGGTTTCCCTTTGTAGTCTGTAATAGTTTTCAAGTCCTGCCACATCTGATGAGCGCCAGTGTAGTAGGATTACATTTGAATTCTGTATTGACAATTTGCCTGTTTTATGGTTTATGGTTTATGGTTTGAGGGCGTCGCGGTATTTCTTGTAAGTGTCCGGATTAGTGTCCCGCTCCATGAAAGAGGCAGCTCTAGCCTTTAGCTCGATGCGGATGTTGCCTGTAATCCATGGTTTCTGGTTGGGATGTGTACGTACGGTCACTGTTGGGACAATGTCATCGATACACTTATTGATGAAGCCTGTGACTGAGGTGGTGTACTCCTCAATGCCATTGGATGAATCCCTGAACATGTTCCAGTCTGTGCTAGCAAAACGGTCCTGTACCGTAGCATCCGCGTCATCTGACCACTGCTGTATTGAGCGAGTCACTGGTACTCCCTGCTTTAGTTTTTGCTTGTAAGCTGGAATCAGAAGGATAGAATTATGGTCAGATTTGCCTAATGGAGTGTGAGGGAGTGCATTGTATGCGTCTCTGTATGTGGAGTAAAGGTGGTCTAGATTTTTTCCCCCTCTGGTGGCACATGTGACATGCTGGTAGAAATAAGGTAATTTAAAAAAAGTTTGCCTGCATTAAAGTCCCCGGCCACTAGGAGCGCCTCTTCTGGATGAGCATTTTCCTGTTTGCTTACGGCCTTAAACAGTTCGTTGAGCGCGGTCTTAGCGCCAGCATCCGCTTCTGGGGATATATAGACAGCTACAAATAATATAGATAACAACTCTCTTGGTATATATTGTGGTCTACAGTATATAATGAGTTACTCTACCCCAGGCGGGCATTACCTTGAGACTTCTTTAATATTAGACATTTGTGCACCAGTTATTGACAAATAGACACGCAACCCCGCCCTTCGTCTTACCAGATGTAGCTTCTCTGTCCTGCCGATGCACAGTAAACCCAGCCAACTCTATATTATCTGTGTAGTTGTTCAGCAATGACTCGGTGAAACAATATATTACAGTTTTTAAAATCCCATTGGTAGGATAGTCTTAATCGTTGATCATCCATTTTATTTTCCAATGATTGCACGTTGGCCAATTAATCAGATTGCAGTGGCGGTTTACTCACTCGCCTACAAATTCTTAGAAGGCTTCACGCAAATGACCGGGATTTGGGCTTGTTCTCGAGATAGCAGTATATCCTTCGCGAAGGACTTGTTAAAACCTCATAGGGACAGGCCTGAATGGAGGAATTCGGCACCCATATAAACCATGATAAATTTTTGTCAAAAGTTGCTAATATATGCAATTAAAAATTGTTATCGAATAGGAAACACTCTAAAGCTTATAAAACCGTTTAAATTTTGTCTCTAGCTAAAGCAGAAGTCTCAGGGCATGCATTCTCCCAAAGTCTCTCTTGTAATGGGAAAAGTTGCCATCACTTTGACGTCACTGTATACACACTTCCCAAAGAGCTATAACCATGGAAACACGTTCTATGTCTTCAGCGTGAAGCCTGCTTTCGATGAGGCCTGTAACTGTGAGAATCACGTGCTCACGAGACGTTCAGCGTGACCAAACGTCCCGGTGACTGCAAAAAAAAAGTTTCACCAATGGGAGATTGGAGATTTCTCTCTCTTTCTCCCAGGACAGACTGAACAACGTGTGCTAATCTGTTCGCCCTCACGATTGCTGTAGACCTTTATAACATGCTAAGGCTTAATTATAAACATAGTTTGACAAGTTTACTCGAAATATAATGTATACTTTCGACGTTTTGGTGCGCAGCCACTTGAAATTTGCATACATTTCCACCGAAAAGTGTCTAGTTTGAGAACGGAAAGACACAGACTTGCAAACTGAACGCTAACTTGGTGAGTATTAACCCTTCCACGTCTTCTGAAGCAAGAACAGCCATGGTAAGGGAATATTTACGTCTTCATTTTGGGTTTCTGCCGACTCCATGATAGAGGAGTCAGCATGCTAAATGAGAGCGCCGACTCTCTATTATAGCCTAGTAAACGCCAAATGTAACGTTAAAAATAATTGTAACATAGCAATTGCATTTAGAAGAAGTTTATCTTGCCATACATATGTAAAACATGCATATTTAGTCAAAGTTTATGATGTGTATTCCTTGTTAGCTGACGTTATCTGCCGGAGCTATTTATTTCTCCTGACATTGCAGTAGCATTTTTTGAACGATGCATAATTGTAAACAGAGATTTATGGATATATATTGCATATTATTGAAAAAAAAATGAATGTACTGTGTAACATGTTATATTACTGTCATCTGATGAAGATTTCAAAAGGTTAGTGAAATGATTTTTCTTTTAATCCTGCGTTTGTTGATTGCATATTTTTTCCTACTTGGCTAAGCTAATGAGGTATGTATGCAGTGGTGGTTGGACATAAATATGTGCTATGTTTTCGCCGTAAAACATTTTAGAAATCTGACTTGCTGGGTAGATAAATAACTTCTTTATCTTTCATTTGAGCCATTTTTCAAGCGATTCTGTGGAGGTTAAATATTTTTAGGATTATTTCTTGCGTTCCCTGCGCCACATTACAGCTCAGGGGGGGTGGGGCTTGATCCCAAAGGGGATCATGTGGCCATGAAAGGTTAAAGAAAAAGCTTTGTCCAGTTTGAGGTGAGTCATAGCTGTTCTGATGTCCAGAAGCTCTTTTCAGTCATAAGAGACGATAGCAGCAAAATTATGTACAAAATAAGTTAAAAAGAAAACAAACTAACAACATAGCACAGTTGGTTAGGGGCCCGTAAAACGGCAGCCATCCCCTCCAGCGCCATTCTTCCCTTATCCATCTCTGTCCAAGTGCTACAGAGACAGAATGGTCCAATGACTCCCAGAGCCTTCTGACCATCTACCTGTAATCTCTCCAGAGCACAGAAAAGTAAGCTCCACTCATAGTAGTATACAGTACTTGATGCACTATGTACTGTAAACCTCCTTCTCTAAGTCCCTTGCTTCCGGTAGCACTGAAAGCCCTAGTATTCAGTCAGGAAGCTTGAAGAATATGTGTGTCACCATCCAGGACCATGCAGTGGCCTGATAGAGAGATGACATTAAATACATTATGTTCCTTTCATCACTAAAGCTGTGTTCGAATTTACTGCACATGTTGCTGAAAATCCAACCCTTTTTTAGTGTCATTGACTGGGTTTCCATCCAATTGGTGAGCAGATTTTCATGCACATGTTCTAAATTCAGCGTATAAATGCCCCTCGAGATTTCACTGCAAATAGGCTGTGTTGTTTTGATATAATTTGGCCGATTAGGCTTGTGTACATTTACCTGAGTGTTTCATTAGTTAGCTAACTTACTGAGTGACTAGCGTAATTCGTATTTATGTTTTTATTGTTGTTGCATTTCAGGTGGCGAGTGAGTTAGATCACAGAAAGTAACATGCTGCTGACCCGTCCTGGACAAAAGCTGTTGCCCAATACCTTGCACAGCAATCGTTTCACCACAGGACCCTAGGTATTAGTCAATTCTTATGAAATGAATATGAATGGTGATATATCTCTAACTAGGTTTTCATCTAACCTTTTTATACAAGTAAAGTATATGTCGGATAAAAAAATTCCACGTCAGGCCTGATGGAAAGTGCAAATTTGTTAGTAAACTTTCCAGTTGTTTATCAGACTCTCGGTCCCAGCTTTGAGGCACCTGTACTGTCTCCTCCTTCTAGATTAGTGGTCACCAACCTTTTCTGAGGCAAGATCACTTTCTGAGTCAAATTGCAAGCCAAGATCTACCACTAAGATTTTTTCCAAACATGACTCATAAAACTTAAGGCTATGCAACATTACTTTGGGATAGGGCCTAGCATTTTCACTTTTGGATGAATAGCGGGAGCGAATGAGAGCTGTTTGACTAAGGGGTCTGGCAGCAGCCTCGTTCTCAGTCACGCGCGTTCATATGAGAGGTATCTCTCGTTCCTTTGCTTTTCTACAGACAATGGAATTCTCCGGTTGGAACATTATTGAACATTTATGATAAAAACATCCTAAAGATTGATTCTATAAATCAAATAAAATCAAATGTATTTATATAGCCCTTCGTACATCAGCTGATATCTCAAAGTGCTGTACAGAAACCCAGCCTAAAACCCCAAACAGCAAGCAATGCAGGTGTAGAAGCACTATACTTAGTTTGACAAGTTTCTTCGACCTGTAATATAACTTTTTGAACTTTTCGTCCAACGTTCGGCTGGACCTTGTATTTGTTTACCAAACACCCTAACAAAAGAAACTATTTGGACATAAATGATGGACATTATCGAGAAAAAAACCTAACATTTATTGTGGAACTGCGATTCCTGGGAGTGCATTCTGATGAAGATCATCAAAGGTAAGTGAATATTTATAATGCTATTTATGACTAATGTTGACTGCGCAACATGGCGGATATTTCTTTTGGCTGGTTTGGGCTCTGAGTGTCGTACTCAGTATGTTTTTTCCGTAATTTAAAAAAAAAATCTGACACAGCGGTTGCATTAAGGAGTAGTGTATCTAAAGTTCCATGCATAACACTAGAATTTTCAAAAATTACTCAACATTTATATTGAGTATTACTGTGAATTCATGTGGCTCTCTGCAAAATCACAGCATTTTTTGAACAACTGAACATAACACACCAATGTAAAATTAGATTTTTGGATATAAATATGCACTCTATCGAACAAAACATACATGTATTGTGTAACATGAAGTCCTATGAGTGTCATCTGATGAAGATCATCAAAGGTTAGTGATGAATTTGATCTCTATTTGCGCTTTTTGTGACTCCTCTCTTTGGCTGGAAAAAATGGCTGGGTTTTTCTGTGGCTTGGTGGTGACCTAACATAATCGCTTGTGGAGCTTTCGCTGTAAAGATTTTTTTAAAATCAGACACTGTGGCTGGATTAACGAGAATTGTATCTTTAAAATGGTGCCTAATACTTGTATTTTTGAGAAATTTGATTCATGAGATTTCTGTTGAAAGCGGAACCCTAGTCCTAGAAAGGTTAACTTCATAAAAACCATTCTGTAGCAATGATGTTTGTGCAGTAGGCTATAGGCCCAATGCTTTAGCACTGCATATTGGCTATGCTTGAATTGGCCTGCCAATGTTGGTCTTCTAAGACCATTTAGAAATGACATTTGAATATGTAAGGTAAATGATCACACTGGTAATAAGTAATTTATCCATAATATGCTTTTTAAAAATGTACTGAACTGATGGCCTGCATCTGATGGTCAGTCTGAGGGAGGGAGCAGCGGTGGGGTAGCTTCGATGCAACCAAGAGTTTTTACAGAGTTTTTACATTGTGCTGTGCAAAAACTCTTTGGTTGCATCAAAGCTAGCGGTGAATCTGCCTCTCACCCGACTCACCGTCCATCCGCCCTCCTTCCCTCCGCTGAGAAAAGGGAAAACAGTCTTCCAGCTGATGGCAAAACTCACTCTAGTCATGATTTTAAAAGTTTTTAAATCTCACAGTATCAACTTTGCTGTGCACTCTATGTTTCTTTTTACAGTCTACCGCGCAAGGAAATTGTGCAGACACGGTGATCTGAGTTATCTGATTGGCCAGCGGTAGGCCTATAGGTGCACTTGATTTGCTCTCTGGGCCTGCCAGATAGGCGGAGTTCTACTTTCAGACACATGAAGGGGATTCAAATTGGTACTTTTTGCATTCCTGGTGCTAGGACTACTGAATCAAGTGCACCTACCGCAAAAAGCCCAAAACAAATTTTAAAAAGGAGCGCAAGGCTTTATATTATTGTTGGAGAGTTGGTCTGTGTGATTCTGTTCACTTGGCTCTCAGCTGGGCGACATATGTCATCGATTTGTTGACCAGGAGTGTCCATAGGCTCTCCCGCCTTCAGCCTGATTCCCCTTTTTCAAAATGTAATGTGTGGGTTGGATACGCATACAACCACACCCACACCTGAAGCCTTAAAGGTCTACCACTCAATAGGCCATTATTAACCCAATACAGTATGTTGACATAGTCTTGGCCAAGTACATATATTAACACATTATTTTTTATAGATTCTTAACTTCTTCTTTTTGAGGCAACGTTATTATTGCTTTTGTAGTAACGCATATTACAAGGGGATAGTCTGGAACATGTGGAAGGAAGTTGAATCCAACCAACACAGGTTGGCCTACCGTAAAACCTTCATTAAACACTCAACATTTGTTGATTGGTCTGTGAAATTGGAGCAGGACTTAGGACAGCAGACAGTACTACATCCATTCACAGGAGTGACTTACTACTAGAGAGGGGCCATGCTGTCTTCAGTGATCTCCAAAAACATGCATGCCTATTCTAGTCTGACATTCTAGCCTGACTACCCTAGCATCATATTCATATTTCATAGATAAACCCATTTGGCCAGGCAGGCATGGCTGGACACACTGTTTCCATCTTGACGCACATCTCTCCTGTGTGTTCAGCTGCAGTGAAGATCCAACATGACGTGTGTTTAATATAGATTAGTGAGCTCCACAGATGGCTCAGAGGATAGAGTGTTCATGTTAAAGGGGGTACGGTATTCCCGCGACACCGCATCCATGTCAGTTGGTTCTCTCTATCTGACTCCTACCCAAACCTGTCCTTCCGTTTGCTTACATCTGTCTCTGGCATGGTCCTGTGTGGATAAACAGAAGCTTAGCCAACTCCTGCTTTGAGTGTGTGCAGTATCCAGGGACACGCCTGGGGTTATTCACACAATGCCATGTTGTTTGTGAGAGCAGTGCACAATAGCTTTAACGGTTTGACATAGGTGGGAAGGATGGCACAGATGCTGTTTGAGTTTTTGTGATAAATTATTTAATATTCGGGTACCTTACTAAAAAAATTACACAAATGTGAGTGAAGAGAGAAGTGAGTGAAGTGAAGAGGGGAATGAATTTCCCTTTCTCCTAACAAACACTACATTCATTTCCAGTAATGGGTCATAAATCATAATGTCCTGCAGACCATATGCTTCTAAATTAGTGAAATGTCCATATATATTTTTTTTTACACATTTCTGATGTGTCCACCATACAATGGTCATTTACAGAATAGAAATCACTTGCTGTAACACTGGCCGAAAATGAATTCAGTCCATATTGTTTATTAATCAACACACCATGAGTGTGGGTTTTCTTGGCAATGCTGGCCACCGCTCAGGGGATATAAGTTGTTTGCCTCAAAATGTATTGATGGCAGTTGGTGTGTGCCAGCATGGGAAGGATATGTTGTTCCGGCCCATGGACAGCATATGCAAATGTTCTATACTGTAGCATTGGCAATAGTACGCATTCTATTCAATGTGACTATAAGGATTTATAGGCTATAATAAAGAAGACCCAGGTCCAAAAACGTGGCCCAATAAAACTATTGGTAGAACCACATTTGTATATGTTTACAAATGTGTTTAGGATAATAGTGTCACGTTCTGACCATAGTTCTTGTGTGTTTTCCTTGTTTTAGTGTTGGTCAGGACGTGAGCTGGGTGGGCATTCTGTTGTGTGTCTAGTTTGTCTATTTCTATGTTTGGCCTGATATGGTTCTCAATCAGAGGCAGGTGTTAGTCATTGTCTCTGATTGGGAACCATATTTAGGTAGCCTGTTTTGTGTTGGGTTTTGTGGGTGGTTGTTTCCTGTCTTTGTGTTTCATGCTCCAGTTAGGACTGTTTCGGTTTTCAAGTTTATTGTTTTGTATCCTGTTCGAGCTACCTTATTAAATTAACATGAACTCTAACCACGCTGCGTTTTGGTCCGCCTCTCCTTCCCAGGAAGAAAGACGTTACAAATAGGAATTGTATTAAAATTGGTTGATACTAGGAAGTTCTTCAAGGTGGCACTATAGCTCTGAAGACAATTTAATTTTATCTCAAAACAAAACCATGTACCTGGTGTCTCTGTGTAGAATGGTGTTCCTGAGCACTTTGTTTATAGAAGAAGTCTACCTATCGGACACGTCTCCTGCTGGGCATTATGATAGGCTGCATTACTTCCTGTGGTGTCGTGTCTGCCCTCTAGGCAGATCCCCTATTATCTGGGCCCAGCCAGCCTCACACAGGAGAGCTATAAATGAACACAGAAATATGATAGCTCATGTGTGAAGATACCTTGGCTCTCATGACATGAATAAAACATCAGCAGCTGGTAGACTCTGTTCACACTTAGAATGCATGTGTTGGCCTTTCTAAGAGTCTGTGCCTCTGTGCAATTGTGCGTGTGTGTATGTGACTGTGAGCGTGTGTTTGAACGCACTTGTTTATTATATACGTTACAGTGCATTCGGAAAGTATTCAGACGCCTTCCCTTCGACATTTTGTTACGTTACAGCATTATACTAAAATGGATTCATTATAAAAATGTCCTCATATTTCTACACACATTATACCCCATAATGACAAAGCGAAAACAGATTTTTTGAAATTTTAACAAATTTATAAAAAATACAAAACTGAAATATCACATTTACATGATTATTCAGACCCTTTACTCTGTACTTTTTTGAAGGACCTTTGGCATCAATAACAGCCTTGAGTCTTCTTGGGTATAACGCTACAAGCTTGGCACACCTATATTTGGGGAGTTTCTCTCATTTTTCTCTCATATGCTCTCAAGCTCTGTTAGGTTGGATGGGGAGCGTCGCTACACAGCTATTTTCATGTCTCTCCAGAGATGTTCAATTGGGTTCAAGTCCGGGGTCTGGTTGGGCCACTCAAGGACATTCAGAGACTCTTCCCAAAGCCACTCCTGCATTGTCTTGGCTTTGTGCTTAGGGTTGTTGTCCTGTTGGAAGGTGAACCTTCGCCCCAGTCTGAGGTCCTGAGCACTCTGTAGTATCTTTTCATCAAGAATCTCTCTGTACTTTTCTCTGTTCATCTTTACCTCAATCCTGACTAGTCTCCCAGTCCCTGCTGCTGAAAAACATCCCCACAGCATGATGCTGCTGCCACCACCATGCTTCACTGTAGGGATGGTGCCATAGGGATGGTGCCTTTTGGCAAACTCCAAGCGGGCTGTCATGTGCCTTTTACCCGAGGAGTGGTTTCGGTCTGGCCACTCTACCATGAAGGCCTGATTGGTGGATTGCTGCAGAGATGGTTGTCATTCTGGAAGGTTCTACCATCTCCACAGAGGAACTCTTGAGCTCTGTTAGAGTGACCATCGGGTTCTTGATCACCTCTCTGACCAAGGCCCTTCTCCCCCGATTGCTCAGTTTGGCCGGGTGGCCAACTCTAGGAAGACTCTTGGTGGTTCCAAACTTCTTCCATTTAAGAATGATGGAGGCCGCTGTGTTCTTGGGGACTTTCAATGCTGCAGACATTTTTTGGTACCCTTCCCCAGATCTTTGCCTCAACACAATCCTTCGACCTCATGGCTTGTTTTCTGCTCTGACATGCACTGAACTGTGGGACCTTATATACACTACCAGTCAAAAGTTTTAGAACACCTAGTCATTCAAGGGTTTTTCTTTATTTTTACTATTTTCTACATTGTAGAATAATAGTGAAAACATTAAAACTATGAATAACACATATGGAATCATGTAGTAACCAAAAAAGTGTTAAACAAATCAAAATATATTTTATATTTGAGATTCTTCAAATAGTCACACTTTGCCTTGATGGCAGCTTTTCACACTCTTGGCATTCCTCAACCAGCTTCATGAGTAGTCACCTGGAATGCATTTAAATTAACAGATGAACGGGCCTCCAAAATCCCCCAACCTCAACAAAATTGAGACAGTTTGGGATAAGTTGGACCGCAGAGTGAAGGAAAAGCAGACAACACTTTTTTGGTTACTACATGATTCTGTTTGTGTTTATAGTTTTGATGTCTTCACTATTATTCTACGACGTAGAAAATAGTACAAATAAAGAAAAACCCTTGAATGAGTAGATGTTCTCAAACTTTGACCGGTAGTGTAGACAGATGTGTGCCTTCTCAAATCATGTTGAATCAATTGAATTTACCACAGGTGGACTCCAATCAAGTTGTAGAAGCATCTCAAGGATGATCAATGGAAACAGGATGCCCGCTGAGCTCAATTTCAAGTCTCATAGCAAAGGGTCTGAATTCTTATGTAAATAAGGTCTTTTTTATTTTACATTTTGAAAATGTTGTCATTATAGTGTATTGTGTGTAGATTGATGGGGAAATGTTTTATTTATTCCATTTTAGAGAAAAGCTGTCACGTAACAAAATCTGGGGTGTGAATACTTTCCGAATACACTATATACTATTCTATCCTAAGTATTCTATATATACTAAATATTCTATCCACATACTGTCCATGTCTATTTACCCCGTCACACATACTGTATGTGTATGCGACCAATACAATTTGATTTGATAAAGGGATAGTTTGAGATTTTGGCAATGAAGTCAGATGAACTCATAAATAACATTTGTATGTCTCTGTGTCTAGTATGAAGGAAGTTGGGGGTAGTTTCGTGAGCCAATGATAACTAGTGTTAGCACAATGACTGGTAGATAAAGGGCTTCATTGCCAACATCTCGACCTACCCCTTTAAACAAAAACTAAATAAAGATGGATACATATTTAATGAGGTCCACACACAGCAATACTAAAACCAAGTATTGTATATATTAGTAGGATAAGACACACATACATGTACATCCATATATCACTGGATTACAACATAATAAAAATATTTATTTATCAAATTCCGTCACTGTATGGTGGACCTGTGACGATGTTCCTTCCTCAGATCCCCATGTCATCAAAGCTGCAGGGTGTGTGGGACAGGAATCAAAGAGTCTTTCAACAGAACTGTCTGATCTCTTAGAGGATTGGCCACAAGTAACCAATATCTGAGTCCATGTCTTTTTTTCATGTCAGAATGAACATAATGTTTGAGTGCAAGATTGATACTTTAGGCATTTTCAGTGCACTGGAGTCATTGACACAATGTTTTGCTTGCCTTTTGGGTTGGCTATGAGATTCCATTTGACTATTTTACTACATTTGAAGTCGGAAGTTCACATACCACTCCGTTTTTCACCACTCCACAAATTTCATGTTAACAAACTATAGTTTTGGCAAGTCGGTTAGGACATCTACTTTGTGCATGACACAAGTAATATTGCCAACAATTGTTTACAGACAGATTATTTAACTTATAATTCACTGTATCACAATTCCAGTTGGTCAGAAGTTTACATACACTAAGTTGACTGTGACTTCAAACAGCTTGGAAAATTCCAGAAAATTATGCCATGGCTTTAGAAGCTTCTGATAGGCTAATTGACATCATTTGAGTCAATGGAGGTGTACCTGTATTTCAAGGCCTACCTTCAAACTCAGTGCCTCTTTGCTTGACATCATGGGAAAATCAAAAGAAATCAGCCAAGACCTCAGGAAAAATGTGTAGACCTCCACAAGTCTGGTTCACCCTTGGGAGCAATTTCCAAATGCCTGAAGGTACCATGTTCATCTGTACAAACAAAAGTACGTAAGTATAAACACCTTGGGACCACGCAGCCGTCATACCGCTCAGGAAGGAGACGCTTTCTGTCTCCTAGAGATGAACATACTTTTGTGCGAAAAGTGCAAATCAATCCCAGAACAACAGCAAAGGACCTTGTGAAGATGCTGGAGGAAACAGGTACAATATCCACAGTAAAATGAGTCCTATATTAACATAACCTGAAAGGCCGCTCAGCAAGGAAGAAGCCAATGCTCCAAAACCTCCATAAAAAAGCCAGACAACGGTTTGCAACTGCACATGGGGACAAAGATCGTACTTTTTGGAGAAATGTCCTCTGGTCTGATGAAACAAAAATAGAACTGTTTGGCCATAAGGACCATTGTTGTGTTTTGGAGGAAAAAGGGGGAGGCTTGCAAGCCGAAGAACACCATCCCAACGGAGAAGCACGGGGGTGGCAGCACCATGTTATGGGGGTGTTTTGCTGCAGAAGGTATTAGAGTGGCCATCACAAGCCCTGACCTCAATCCCATAGAAAATGTGTGGGCAGAACTGAAAAAGCATGTGCGAGCAAGGAGGCCTACAAACCTGACTCAGTTATAGCAGCTCTGTCAGGAGGAATGGGCCAAAATTCACCCAACTTATTGTGGGAAGCTTGTGGAAGGCTACCCGAAACGTTTGTCCCAAGTTAAACAATTTAAAAGCAATGCTACCAAATACTAATTGAGTGTATGTAAACTTCTGACCCACTTCGGCATGTGATTAAATAAATAAAAGCTGAAATAAATCATTCTCTCTTCTATTATTCTGACATTTCACATTCTTAAAATAAAGTGGTGATCCTAACTGGCCAAAGACAGGGAATTTTTACTTTGACTAAATATCAGGAATTGTGAAATGTACATTTAAATGTATTTGGCTAAGGTGTATGTAAACTTTCGACTTCAACTGTATATATACTAGTTCATTTAGTTCCATGTCACTTCAGATTCACAGAGATTGTTATTGTGAGTGTTTGATATATGGAAGCTCGTACGCATATTTGAATCACTCACGCACACTGTCACTCTTATTTATCTTAGAGCTACATTGTCTATGTGTCACCATTGTCATTGGTCCAGTGTGGCTTAGTTTGTAGAGCATTGCACTTGCAATGCCAGGGTTGTGGGTTTTTTTTCCCACAAGGGAGCAGAGCAATAAAGTATTGAAATGTTGCTCTGGATAATTGTGTTTTCTCAGAATGTAATTTTGAATTCTGACTGAATCAAACTCCAGTATTATTTTCTAACATGACTCTATTTCCCATTTCTAATATTTTAATGACTGGTTGGATTATGTCATGAATATTTTTTTTAAACCTTTTGTCCCTTAATGAGGTGTTCAGTTTCGTTCTCCGCTCCATTCCCCTTTTGAAGAGATAAACAGCTTACCTCTGGCATGACCCCTTCCGCTTTTATAACTTTTAAGTACCTGGAGGTCCACTTCTGAGTTGTTAATTTGATAAGTGAAAGGATCTCTCACTTAGTAATCATGTTCTAGACAATTAAATATGAAGAATTGGCCTGGTCTGAACAACTTTTCAGTGCCAATTATGCGGAACCATTTGAGTTATGATGTTCCACTTAAAAATATGAGCCCTTCTCCATGATAAAGGGAGGCTTCATTATGTGTGTACAAAGTTGCAGATGGAATTGTGTTTTTTTTTGCCAACTATCGACTTCATCCTTTTTCTGTTTGAGTTTTCACGTGGAGTAAGCAAGCACATTGTTTACAGAAGTAGTGTATTGTTTTAAAAACCTTGGACAGTGGTTCAGTGTAAGGGTTTTCTTCTGGTGAAAGAGAGGCGGACCAAAATGCAGCGTGATGGTTATTCATGTTTAATTTATAAAGACACTATACATGAACAGACTAAACAAAACAAGAAAAGTGAAAACCTAAACAGTCCTATCTGGTGCAAACACAGAGACAGGAACAATCACCCACAAACACACAGTGAAACCCAGGCTACCTAAGTATGATTCTCAATCAGAGACAACTAATGACACCTGCCTCTGATTGAGAACCATACTAGGCCGAAACATAGAAATACCCAAAACCTAGAAAAACAAACATACACTGCCCACCCAATTCACGCCCTGACCATACTAAATAAATACAAAACAAAGGAAATAAAGGTCAGAACGTGACATTCAGTGGCAATGCTAGTTTCAGAACCGTTGACGGTGGCGTGATGATAGTGCTGCAGTAGTTTCAGAACCATGGAGTGCTCCATATGCTGCCTTTGGATAGTGTAGTAGTGCCTGGGAAATAAATCAGTTATTCTGTTTTTATGTAATGATATGCAGCTCATAGCTAATTTAAGCTAGCATACCACTTAGAAGAATGACTGGATGACATATATTTAAATGTGTGTTTATCTGTTTGTGTATGGATCTTTTTTTATCTTGGAACAGTTCTACCTTCTTGTCTGCCAGGTAATATTGTGATTCACTTCATGGAATCAATTTCACAGCCTATTTCTACAGCATCCCCTCCAAGATCAGGCTGAATGTCATTTTAGAGAAGGATTTGTCTCGCTTCGGGTGCACAAGCTTTTCTAATGTATTTAGGAATACCTTTCTCAATTCATCATAACTGCTTGCAGAACATCTTGATTAGTATGAAAGACTTACACTTACGTGTCAATAAAAAGTAGACAGTGAGTATGTTTAAATGCACACTTATAATTAAATATTAAACTGATTATGGTGAATAGGCTGAGTATGGCATGGGTAATGTAAACAACTTACTCTGATTATGTTAATTGACGTAAGGTCATAATCAGAGTAAGCATACACTGCTTTAAAAAACTAGATTATTGAGTAATCTTTAGAATTATTAGGACATGTAAATACCTTAATCGAAATTCCAGCTGTGTATTTGATCAGTGCATGTGCTAGCATGAGCAGCTTCTGTCTTTTGAGAGAGTGAAATTAGTTCGGAAAATGTTTAAGTGTGCATCTTATAATTTTCACATACAAACTTCATATGTCTGAACTCAGAATTAAATTAGCCTCCCAAAAATACTATGGTCGTTTTGATAGAATGTTTATTTTTATTAGTGATTTCCTCCATTTATCAAAGTCCCATCATGTATCCTAACTCTGGCTGGATTCCAATAGGAATTACATATCAATATGTACGCCAGCATAATGTGACTTGCCCGATGTTTCCTGCAAACCAGGAGTTTCAGGCCACTGTGTTAGAGGAAAACTAGGTTTTCAAAGAATGGCCTTGTGAATTTGTCACAACCTGGATTTTAACCTTTATTTTATGACTTTTCCAGAAATGAGAATTAAACCAAAAATGAAAGATGTTGTCTGACGAAATAAAAAAAGGACACAGTTTGATGAAAAAAGCTTTAAATAAAGGTTAAAATCCAGGCCCTGTGATATGATTAACAAAAACACAGGACCATACTTATGATATATGTCACGTAATAAAGAGTTTAAATTTAATGCTAAAATATTCACTTAGGCACCCACTTGGTGAAGGTTACAGGAGTGAGTGGTAATGGTAATGGTAACTTTAAAATTCACTCGAAAGGCAAACTGAGAAAGGTTTTACACCCACAGTATTAAAACAACATTTTATAAATACATTTTTGCCACTTAGAAGGGAACAAACTGTTGTCACTGTGGTGGTACCGTTTTTCTAAATGTATGCTTGTGTATCTGTTGTTATATGATCAAATCAATTCTGTATGTGTAATTAGTAGTAATTAACTAGGAAGTCGGGGCACCACGGGAAAATGTTGTTTATGGAGTTGCAATTTCCCGAATATAACTCTTCAGATATTTTATTATCATATCGATTACAGTCTTCAATTAATGTATTATTACCTAATCAATCTCATTCCTGAATGTCACAAACCCTTGGATACCTACATGAACCATAGCATCATAAATCAGCGATATACAAATTGGCTTAATTCTGTATTTACTAACTAATCAATCACAGAATTACATAAACACACACAATATGTCATACATTGGTTACTAACATGACACAAAGAAAAGTCCCTAGTGTACGAAACGGATATGACGGCTTGGTAGACAAAGGAAAGGGGTGGGGACAGCTCTGGTTCGTCTGCTGGATAATAGTTCATCAGAGAGTCTCTGGTTGTGTTCCCCAGAAGTCGCAAGTTCTTTTGTGGTTGTAGCTTGTTATAATTTGTAGATTAGTTTCTTAGCCATTTCAACACGGGAATGATCTCTGCGTTCTCTGGTCGTGTCCTTCGGTAGAGTTACCAACCATTTCAACATGTAGCGACAGCTTCCATGTTTTCTGGCCTAATGTACATTTTGTCAGAAATGGCTTTTATACTTTTAGTAAAAAAAGGGGGTGTTTCGTGACCTCGTGTAATATCTGTGCTCACGGGGGCGTGGCCACTGACTGATCCTAAGTTACTATGATGAACAATTCTCATTTAGAAGACTAAGATCACATTGTTATCTTTCTAAAAGTATTCCCTATACTCAATCATTTATTTTATTCAACATTCAGATACAAACCCCATCATTGAGAAGTCTATACAAACAAAGAAACAGTAATGTGTGTCTCCTGTCCCTCATGAGGTCACCAAATGAAACAAACTCGACATGACTGTTCCTTAAGTGTCCACGGACCACTCCAACTGCTTGGAATACAGAACTACTGTTAAATTATTCAACCTTTTGATGTCCAAGTATCTCTCTGTGTTCCAGTCACATTCCAATCTCGATACTACAGAGCCCAGAAGCAGAGTATTTTAGTGACTGTTTGGGTGTAAAGCCTGATCAGGCAAGCACCATGGAGGATACAACCCCCTCCTCCACCTCTGTGGGAGAGAGAGGGTGCTATAGAGCAGACTTATTGTAACCTGATCCTTCAGATCTTCACAGGAGAGTTATGACACTGTGGAAAATGGTACTATATTGTCCCCTAATGTACATTACTGTCTCCTTTAAGGTACAGACTGTAAGTGTAAAATTATTTACCTATAACTAAAGGTGCAAAGGACGTACCTTACAATGTATGACTACATGACAAGCGTTGGTGCCCCTTAAGTAAAATTCGAAACCTTTTTTTCTGAGAGTGTAGTGAAATGAGATGGCCACTTCACACAGATTGTTTATCGCATGTGAGTGCTCTAAGCATCGATAATAGCGACACAGTATGTTGCAGATGTGCTGTCCTCATTCCCTTCCAGCACCATAATATTGTTTTCTGCCTTTCTCTACCTCTCTGTCTGTCACTTTGATACTGGCCATTTGGCCATCTTGTGCCTTCATACCTAAACTAGACTGGTTGTTCTGGAAGCTTTTCAGTCTCAATATTTCTTCTCCATGATTAAAATGCTGTCAGAGGTGATTGATTATTAGTGCTCATCCTGTAAACCACTCAAACTTTCAGATGCATTTCCTGTAAATCAGTAGTGCAATCAGCTTTATTCAATGATTGAAAGCAACTTCGAGGGACATTTTTGGGTGAACTTTTGCTCTTCATATTCAGAGATTATATTTAGAGATTTAACAAGCACAATATTTCAGAATTGGAACTTGTAGGACAAGAGGAAGTATAATTCCTGTCAGAATTACGAACTTGATCCATGTTCCTCAAGCACATACCGTACCTGACATTGCTAAGTGACAACAAAGAACAACAAACAAACCAACAAGGAGGCAGATGAGCGGTCTGTGGCCCTGCAGAGCCCGTGGTGAAGGCCGACAGATGCTGCAGAGATACACTGAAGTAGATAATGCCCTGCCTGGCTCCACAGATGACCTTGGGGCCCTACATTTACATAGTTTCAATGTAGTTTTCATTTACCCTTGACTGTTTTCAGTGACTGGAAAGCATGTTATACAAACTTTAATAATTGGCATGTGTCCACAAATATAATACTGAAGTAAAGTTCACTCTCGCGTAGGTTTGAGTTGTGTTGACTGACTATGTGTCATCCTTTTCAAGAGCTCACCCCATTACCTTTAACATCACTACTATTGAAGAGTTTTCCTCAGTGTTTATCACAATTTCATAACTTATCCATTTTTAATTTCACATTATGACTTTATATCTAAATGTGTTTGTTAGCATTTGAGTGAAAGGAGGGGAGTTAGAGAGCTGTAAAGAGGGTGAGAGAGATTTTTCATGGTGCATCAGTTCTGGTTTATCCATGTGTTTCTGTCTAGGGGATGTTGCCACACAATGTGCTACGGTGGATGGGTGTCACACAGTATTATGGTGGATCATGCAGGTTATCGCCCAGCTGTATCAATGTTCACTATCTGCCTTCATTTTTTTCAGATTGCATGTGTTGCCCACAAACTGCTGCATCACTTTAACTCCAAAATAAGTCACAATGCATGGATAACCCCTTAACTTGATCGTTCTGCTGAAACACGATGTGCTATCACTCACAGATCTGCACAATACCATTGAGGAGACTCACAAAATGTCTGTACACAGGAAAATAGACACTACTCTGTTCCCACATTGACCTGAAGTACTACCAAATACAATCTCCATTGAACCAAAACAATTTACTTTACCACTACATTCCCCTACCAAGCTATGCAAACTGTTTCTGGACACATAAACAAAAGACTGCTGTTCCCAGAGTAAGATGTGAGAATCTTGATTTATCTACTCACGAGGAGCGTGACCTCAATTTCCAGTGTCTACCACTTGCGGGAAAACAGAGGTTCTTCCATGGAGAGAGAGGAAGGTGGTGAGTTAGTATTGTTTTACTCCTGAGGGCAAATTCATGTCCACAAAGCAACTCCTCTATGAACCTTTTCTTTCCAGGGTCACTCTGGGGTGGTGTGATTTTATTTCACACCAAGTGATGTTGATAACTGTGTTTCTGAGGTCTGCGGAGTGCGGAGAAAGAAGCCTCGAGTGCAGCATCCCGGTGGTCTATGTGTGGTCTCGATCTGGCAATTTGTAAAATGCCATTATTTTCTCCCATTTTGCTACCACAACCGTCATTCTCTGGGGTATTGATAGCTTGTTGACCACTTGCAGTGTGCCATATTCCATCAGGTGTCATGTGTAAACAAGACTCCACTCTCCTTATTGATTTGCTGAGACGCCTAGTGGTGTGTGTTGAAAGTGACCATTTTGGCCTTTTATTGTTATTTTTTCCGTGTTCACTAATGAATATCTAAGCCATAAACTCAAGTGGCTTCATATGCAAATTGATGTGTCTCTATATGATGATGATGATGAATATGACTGGGACAATGTATTACTGTGAATGGATGTTCACCCAATGCAACAGAAGAATAATGTGTGTGTGTGTGTGTGTGTGTGTGTGTGTGTGTATTCACCCCCATGCACATGTTTTGGAGGCCTATGTGCATCAGTGTACGGGCTATTCACAATTCCTTGTCTTCAGTGCAATTTCATTTCCGTTTTCATTCAGCGAACCCTCAAGCTGTGTCCATTGATTTAAACTGTGCCCAACAAAGGTAGAGGAAGGCCATTATTTGTCAGTAATTGATTGCTTTGTCGGTGTAGCAGCAGACTGAAACAGAAAGTGTCACTATCTACTATCCATCCTACTGAATGTGCTATATAGTGAACGAAACCTGACAATGTCATTATTTCACATTACAAACAAAATTTAAGAATAACGCAGACTTATTATAAATTCAAATGTGTGAACTGCCAATGTGACTTTTACATTTCCATATGAGTTTGTCACAACAATTACACACTTATACTCTGATGAATACATATAAGTAATATGGTCACTCAGTGCACATAGAGACAATTTCAAAAGCAATTACATTTTCTATTTAGTTCTTGAATGATATTGGTGTATATCGGAATGTGTAAATCCAATGAATTAATCATTTTTGAATCACTATGTGCCTCTCTGCATGAAGGAGTGTCTTTTCCCAGCATTGCCGTGTCTGCATATAGATACTGATTTATAACTCTTTCAATTAGGCCAAAGCCCCATTGTACAGTACCCAGCAAGCTGTACACGCAATGTCGTAAATCATGCCAGATTAGAAACAATCAGATAGACCAGAGCTAAATGTAGAAATGCATCCACCTCCAAATGCGCATTGAAGTTTTAGATTAGTTCATTAATTTGCTTTCATTTTTGCATCCAACAGCGCTTGGCTTGATGAAGATTAGATGTGGTGGGTGATTTGAGTAAGCTTATGCTTAAATCATTAATTTACTCAAATGTAAGAACCAAACCCTATTTCTAGTGCTGCTGCTTAGTGTCTGAGACAGCTTGTTTATTTGTCCGTGATTAATGCTCTCTGTGAGCAGATATTAATTTACATTTTCTAGTGTCCTCATACTTTTCAATGCACACGTAGTCTTATGTGTCACCAATGAGTCTGAGTGCATGACTTTCATTCAAGGTTCATCACCAAATCATTAGCCTGAATTATGACTTTTATTCTGTTCTTTAAAGACTTACAGTTCAAGTCGGAAGTTAACATACACTTAGGTTGGAGTCATTAAAACCCGTTTTTCAACCACTCGACACATTTCTTGTTAACAAACTATAGGTTTGGCAAGTCAGATAGGACATCTACTTTGTGCATGACACAAGAGATTTTTCCAACAATTGTTTACAGACAGATTATATCACTAATAATTCACTGTATAACAATTCCAGTGGGTCAGAAGTTTACATACACTAAGTTGACATCATTGACATCATTTGAGTCAATTGGAGGTGTACCTGTGGATGTATTTCAAGGCCTATCTTCAAACTCAGTGCCTCTTTGCTTGACATCATTGGAAAATCAAAAGAAATCAGTCTCAGAAAAGAAATTGTAGACCTCCACAAGTCTGGTTCATCCTTGAAAACGATTTCCAAATGCCTGAAGCTACCACATTCATCTGTACAAACAATAGTACACAAGTATAAACAACATGGGACAACGCAGCCGTCATACCACTCAGGAAGAAGACGCGTTCTGGCTCGTAGAGATGAACGTACTTTGGTGCGAAAAGTGCAAATCAATCCCAGAACAACAGCAAAGGACCTTGTGAAGATGCTGGAGGAAACAAGTACAAATGTATCTATATCCACAGTAAAACGAGTCCTATATCGATATATCGACCTGAATATCGACCTGAAAGGCCGCTCAGTAAGGAAGAAGCCACAGCTCCAAAACCTCCATAAAAAAAGCCAGACTACAGTTTGCAACTGCACTTGGGGACAAAGATCGTACTTTTTGGAGAAATGTCCTCTTGTCTGATGAAACAAGAATAGAACTGTTTGGCCATAATGACCATTGTTATGTTTGGAGGAAAAAGGGGGAGGCTTGCAAGCCAAAGAACACCATCCCAACCATGAAGCATGGGGGTGGCAGCATCATGTTTTGGGGGTGCTTTGCTGCAGGAAGGACTGGTGCACTTCACAAAATAGATGGCATCATTCGGAAGGAAAATTCTGTGGATATATTGAAGCAACATCTCAAGACATCAGTCAGGAAGTTAAAGCTTGGTCGCAAATGGGCCTTCCAAATGGACAATGACCCCAAGCATACTTCCAAAGTTGTGGCAAAATGGCTTAAGGACAACAAAGTCAAGGTATTGGAGTGGCCATCACAAAGCCCTGACCTCAATCCTTTAGAACATTTGTTGGAAGAACTGAAAAAGTGTGTGCAAGCAAAGAGGCATACAAACCTGACTTAGTTACACCAGCTCTGTCAGGAGGAATGGGCCAAAATTCACCCAACTTATTGTGGGAAGTTTGTGGAAGGCTACATGAAACATTTGACCCAAGTTAAACAATTTAAAGGCAATTTTACCAAATACGAATTGAGTGTATGTAAACTTCTGACCCACTGGGAATGTGATGAAAGAAATAAAAGCTTAAATAAATAATTTGCTCTACTATTATTCTGGCATTTCACATTCTTAAAATAAGGTGGTGATCCTAACTGACCTAAGACAGGGAATGTTTACTCGGATTAAGTGTCAGGAATTGTGAAAAACTGAGTTGAAATGTATGTAAACTTCCGACTTCAACTGTATTAGTTATGCTAGTACTGGTGATGGCATTATGGGAGAAAGACTAAGCATTTACATTTACATTTACATTTAAGTCATTTAGCAGACGGTCTTATCCAGAGCGACTTACAAATTGGTGCATTCACCTTATGACATCCTAAAGGGGAAATTTCAATGTTTAGTACACGAGGACTTGGCATGAATAACTGAAGCTTGGTTAACTAGTCATTAGTGGGTTGTGGTCTCAGAAGGCAGCATGGAATGCATCCTCATGTGTGTCAGACGCCATGCCTGATGCAGTGTTCCGTGGTCTCACACACAAAGCCCTTCTTCAGACACATACCTTTGTATCCGTGACCCTTTGTAACACCGATGACGTCGATCATCTCATCCTGGGTGAAGACATTGGTGATGGGGATAGACTGCTCCAGCTTCTCACGGGCCCAGTCCACCTTGTCAGATATGGAGCCTCCATTGAGCTGCACCTCCATCAGGTGGGACTTCTTCTGCCTCAGGGGCAGCAGCCTCATCTGCGTGTGGGCGATGTGTTGTGATACCAGCATTCAAACTGTGTGATAAAGTTAGAGTAACGGAACAAAGTGTTGGACGTGAAACAGAACCTTTCCCCACTTTAATCCAATCTGGACCTAGCCATCATCTTCAGGACCTGTTAGCTCCTGAGGAAGTAGACCATCCTCACATTGTACTGTATGTGCAGTCTCTTTGCAGGCCTATTCCATTTCCAGGGCTTTTCGTTGAGGGGTGTCAGTGCCCTAAGCACTAGCCCCCTGAATTCCAACAGAATAATTTAATCAGTATGCCCAGAGATCTCATTACAGAAGACTGTCTGAATACAGCAGGCTGGGTGATTGACAGACTGAAGGTACTTTCAGGGGTGTTCATAGTTAAATTGTATTTCACTTCCCACTTTGTCTATCAGCGCTTAGTCAGTCAGCCTCCCACATTGCTCTGACACATTCTGGGAAGGTTTATGGGGGGAAGGGATGTGTTAGCGTGATTCAGTGAGGCTGTGTGTGTGCGTGTGTTTGTGTATGTTCTCTTCTGATGTACAGTATGTGGAGCTAACATACGTGACGCAGTAAAAATGTATGAGACCGGCAACTTTCCAATGGGTGTGTGGGTAACTATCCCTAAAAGAGAGATTTTATTTTCACATTTGAATACAGATAAGAAAACATGAATTAATGATGAATTTAATATAATGAGGCCGTTTCCTCTACATCCACACTTAGCACATCTGTGGAGACAACAGCTTGCCGAGCACTTAATGTCATGGAAAGTATTTCACCTTCAACTGAGTTTACACAAATTAATAATAATCTTGAGAGTTTATTTGATGACTAAGTCTTTTTTTTTTGCTCTGAGATCTACGCTGAAACCGTTTTTGGGAGTATCTCAAGGGCAACCGGGTACTAGTACATTGTCAGATGAAAGCTACACAGCATCTCACTAATGAAATGCAAACCTTCCTAGTTCCAAGGCTTTTCTCTGAAGTTTGATGCTTAAAAGTTTCATTTTGAACAAGAAACTGATATGGGAAGACATTGCACTTTTTTATATGGGCCCCTCTACACCATTCATCCTTTCTCTCATTTCTCTTAAAAACTCCACTCTCGCTGTCTTAGAAAAAAGGTTTCCAAAAGGGCTCTTAGGGAGGGATAGGGTTCTACCTATTGATCAGAGTTGATCAGAATAACCCTTTTTAGAAGACAAGGGTTATTTGTAAGGCAAAGGGTTCAACCTAGAACAGGGGTGGGCAAACTTTTTGGCTCAAGGGCAACATCGGAATTTTGAAATTCAAAGGATGTACGCATTTTTTGGGGGACCAATTGTTTGTTAAAATCAATTTACGGGGGCCTCCGAGTAGCACTAGCAGGCCGAGATATCTTGGCAGGCCGAGATATCCTTGTCTCATCGCGCTCTCGCAGCTAATGTAGCGGGCCAGGCGCATGCACGCTAACACGGTCGCCAGATGTACGGTGTTTTCTCCGACACATTGGTGCTGCTGGATTCCGGGTTAAGCGGGCATTGTGTTAAGAACCAGTGCGGCTTGGCTGGGTAGTGTTTCGGAGGATGCACGGCTCTTGACCAGCGCCTCTCACGAGTCCAGATGGGAGTTGCAGTGATGGGACAAGACTGTAACTATCAATTGAATACTGCAAAATTGGGGAGAATGCGGCCCAGAATTGGGGAGAATTGACCCAGAAAATATAAAAAACTATATTTTATTTTATTTTTATTTCACCTTTATTTAACCAGGTAAGCAAGTTGAGAACAAGTTCTCATTTACAATTGCGACCTGGCCAAGATAAAGCAAAGCAGTTCGACACATACAACGACACAGAGTTACACATGGAGTAAAACAAACATACAGTCAATAATACAGTAAAAAAAAAACAAGTCTATATACAATGTGAGCAAATTAGGTGAGAAGGGAGGTAAAGGCAAAAAAGGCCATGGTGGCAAAGTAAATACAATATAGCAAGTAAAACACTGGAATGGTAGTTTTGCAATGGAAGAATGTGCAAAGTAGAAATAAAAATAATGGGGTGCAAAGGAGCAAAATAAATAAATAAATTAAATACAGTTTGGAAAGAGGTAGTTGTTGGGCTAAATTATAGGTGGGCTATGTACAGGTGCAGTAATCTGTAAGATGCTCTGACAGTTGGTGCTTAAAGCTAGTGAGGGAGATAAGTGTTTCCAATTTAAGAGATTTTTGTAGTTCGTTCCAGTCATTGGCAGCAGAGAACTGGAAGGAGAGGCGGCCAAAGAAAGAATTGGTTTTGGGGGTGACTAGAGAGATATACCTGCTGGAGCGTGTGCTACAGGTGGGAGATGCTATGGTGACCAGCGAGCTGAGATAAGGGGGGACTTTACCTAGCAGGGTCTTGTAGATGACATGGAGCCAGTGGGTTTGGCGACGAGTATGAAGCGAGGGCCAGCCAACGAGAGCGTACAGGTCGCAATGGTGGGTAGTATATGGGGCTTTGGTGACAAAACGGATAGCACTGTGATAGACTGCATCCAATTTGTTGAGTAGGGTATTGGGGGCTATTTTGTAAATGACATCGCCAAAGTTGAGGATTGGTAGGATGGTCAATTTTACAAGGGTATGTTTGGCAGCATGAGTGAAGGATGCTTTGTTGCGAAATAGGAAGCCAATTCTAGATTTAACTTTGGATTGGAGATGTTTGATATGGGTCTGGAAGGAGAGTTTACAGTCTAACCAGACACCTAAGTATTTGTAGTTGTCCACGTATTCTAAGTCAGAGCCGTCCAGAGTAGTGATGTTGGACAGGCGGGTAGGTGCAGGTAGCGATCGGTTGAAGAGCATGCATTTAGTTTTACTTGTATTTAAGAGCAATTGGAGGCCACGGAAGGAGAGTTGTATGGCATTGAAGCTTGCCTGGAGGGTTGTTAACACAGTGTCCAAAGAAGGGCCGGAAGTATACAGAATGGTGTCGTCTGCGTAGAGGTGGATCAGAGACTCACCAGCAGCAAGAGCGACCTCATTGATGTATACAGAGAAAGAGTCGGTCCAAGAATTGAACCCTGTGGCATCCCCATAGAGACTGCCAGAGGTCCGGACAGCAGACCCTCCGATTTGACACACTGAACTCTATCAGAGAAGTAGTTGGTGAACCAGGCGAGGCAATCATTTGAGAAACCAAGGCTGTCGAGTCTGCCGATGAGGATGTGGTGGTTGACAGAGTCGAAAGCCTTGGCCAGATCAATGAATACGGCTGCACAGTAATGTTTCTTATCGATGGCGGTTAAGATGTCGTTTAGGACCTTGAGCGTGGCTGAGGTGCACCCATGACCAGCTCTGAAACCAGATTGCATAGCAGAGAAGGTATGGTGAGATTCGAAATGGTCGGTAATCTGTTTGTTGACTTGGCTTTCGAAGACCTTAGAAAGGCATGGTAGGATAGATATAGGTCTGTAGCAGTTTGGGTCAAGAGTGTCCCCCCCTTTGAAGAGGGGGATGACCGCAGCTGCTTTCCAATCTTTGGGAATCTCAGATGACACGAAAGAGAGGTTGAACAGGCTAGTAATAGGGGTGGCAACAATTTCGGCAGATAATTTTAGAAAGAAAGGGTCCAGATTGTCTAGCCCGGCTGATTTGTAGGGGTCCAGATTTTTCAGCTCTTTCAAAACTTCAGCTGAATGGATTTGGGAGAAGGAGAAATGGGGAAGGCTTGGGCGAGTTGCTGTTGGGGGTGCAGTGCTGTTGACCGGGGTAGGAGTTGCCAGGTGGAAAGCATGGCCAGCCGTAGAAAAATGCTTATTGAAATTCTCAATTATGGTGGATTTATCAGTGGTGACAGTGTTTCCTATCTTCAGTGCAGTGGGCAGCTGGGAGGAGGTGTTCTTATTCTCCATGGACTTTACAGTGTCCCAGAACTTTTTAGAGTTAGTGTATATCGATATATATATCGAATCTTCCATTCCTCTCAAAAATTTTAGAAAAGGCTGTTGCGCAGCAACTCACTGCCTTCCTGAAGACAAACAATGTATACAAAATGCTTCAGTCTGGTTTTAGACCCCATCATAGCACTGAGACTGCACTTGTGAAGGTGGTAAATGACCTTTTAATGGCATCAGACTGAGGCTCTGCATCTGTCCTCGTGCTCCTAGACCTTAGTGCTGCTTTTGATACCATCGATCACCACATTCTTTTGGAGAGATTGGAAACCCAAATTGGTCTACACGGACAAGTTCTGGCCTGGTTTAGATCTTATCTGTTGGAAAGATATCAGTTTGTCTCTGTGAATGGTTTGTCCTCTGACAAATCAACTGTAAATTTCGATGTTCCTCAAGGTTCCGTTTTAGGACCATTATTGTTTTCACTATATATCTTATCTCTTGGGGATGTCATTCGAATACATAATGTTAACTTTCACTGCTATGCGGATGACACACAGCTGTACATTTCAATGAAACATGGTGAAGCCCCAAAATTGCCCTCGCTAGAAGCATGTGTTTCAGACATAAGGAAGTGGATGGCTGCAAACGTTCTACTTTTAAACTCGGACAAAACAGAGATGCTTGTTCTAGGTCCCAAGAAACAAAGAGATCTTCTGTTGAATCTGACAATTAATCTTAATGGTTGTACAGTCGTCTCAAATAAAACTGTGAAGGACCTCAGCGTTACTCTGGACCCTGATCTCTCTTTTGAAGAACATATCAACACCATTTCAAGGACAGCTTTTTTCCATCTACGTAACATTGCAAAAATCAGAAACTTTCTGTCCAAAAATGATGCAGAAAAATTAATCCATGCTTTTGTTACTTCTAGGTTAGACTAATGCAATGCTCTACTTTCCGGCTACCCGGATAAAGCACTAAATAAACTTCAGCTAGTGCTAAATACGGCTGCTAGAATCCTGACTAGAACCCAAAAATTTGATCATATTACTCCAGTGCTAGCCTCCCTACACTGGCTTACTGTCAAGGCAAGGGCTGATTTCAAGGTTTTACTGCTAACCTACAAAGCATTACATGGGCTTGCTCCTACCTATCTCTCTGATTTGGTCCTGCCGTACATACCTACACGTATGCTACGGTCACAAGATGCAGGCCTCCTAATTGTCCCTAGAATTTCTAAGCAAACAGCTGGAGGCAGGGCTTTCTCCTATAGAGCTCCATTTTTATGTAATGGTCTGTCTACCCATGTAAGAGACGCAAACTCTGTCTCAACCTTTAAGTCTTCACTGAAGACTCATCTCTTCAGTGGGTCATATGATTGAGTGTAGTCTGGCCCAGGAGTGGGAGTGGGAGGGTGAACGGAAAGGCTGGCTTACTGGGGCTCTTTCATACCTCTTTCATACCGTCCCTCATACCGTCCCCCATACCGTCCCCCCTATACTCGACCTTGTCTCAGGATGGTAAGTTGGTGGTTGAAGATATTCCTCTAGTGGTGTGGGGGCTGTGCTTTGGCAAAGTGGGTGGGGTTATATCCTTCCTGTTTGGCCCTGTCCGGGGGTGTCCTCGGATGGGGCCACAGTGTCTCCTGACCCCTCTTGTCTCAACCTCCAGTATTTATGCTGCAGTAGTTTATGTGTCTGGGGGCTAGGGTTTGTTATATCTGGAGTACCTCTCCAGTCCTATTCGGTGTCCTGTGTGAATTTAAGTGTGCTCTCTCTAATTCTCTCTTTCTCTCTTTTTTTCTCTCTCTCAGAGGACCTGAGCCCTAGGACCATGCCTCAGGACTACCTGACATGATGGCTCCTTGCTGTCCCCAGTCCACCTGGCCGTGCTGCTGCTCCAGTTTCAACTGTTCTGCCTTATTATTATTGGACCATGCTGGTCATTTATGAACATTTGAACATCTTGGCCATGTTCTGTTATAATCTCCACCCAGCACAGCCAGAAGAGGACTGGCCACCCCACATAGCCTGGTTCCTCTCTGGGTTTCTTCCTAGGTTTTGGCCTTTCTAGGGAGTTTTTCCTAGCCATCGTGCTTCTACACCTGCATTGCTTGCTGTTTGGGGTTTTAGGCTGGGTTTCTGTACAGCACTTTGAGATATCAGCTGATGTACGAAGGGCTATATAAATAAATTTGATTTGATTTGATTCCTAATGCCACTGTGTTAGGGTATAACTAGGCCTCAAAGAAAGGCCTTATGATATATGTAACATATTGTCATCAATAATACAATTTTAAAAGCTAGTAAGGCTGGTGGGAATTCAGGTATATAATTTATTGAACAATTATTTCTTAGAATGCACTTATGTATACATTTTGTAATGGTAACAGATATTTTTTAAATACATTTTGTGTTAAAATAAATCAAATTATATGTGCCTTATTCGCATAAATACACTGGGTGGATTTGCATATGAATACATTACCATAAAGGAGTGGAACAGGTCTGTAACTTCCGAAAACCTGCTCTAGCTAGGCCTACCTGCACTCACCTGCTCTCTCTAGGCCTACCTGCACTATCTAGGCCTACCTGCACTCACCTGAGCTGTCTAGACTGCCTCATTAATTACTGCTGTTGTCATGTTCTGTTGCATAATTCAACAAGTATGTCAATAGCAGGATACCCTTGGATAAAAAACCAACACGCTTGACTATAGATTACACATATCGATACATACTTTACACTGTTTGCAAGATCAGACATAATATCACTATAAACCGAGTGTTCATTTTTGAAAGTTGCTTTCATGTTAAAAAAAATGTCTGTGTACTCAATGATTAATTTTTCAATTCCACAAAAATATGAACACCCATTAAAATAAAGTTCTCGTTCTTCTCTTTCTTTTGATATTAGTGTCAAGACGAGGCATTAAATCCCAGATGAAGCTTTAACATTCTTGTAGATGCAATGGAAAGACAATGTTTTGCATCGAGCCCCTTTCAACCATCACTGGGTTGTGTTTGACATGTCATTACAAACATTTCCGCGATCGTAACGTAACAGGAAAAAACTACAGGCACAAGCAAAAGTATAAAAGTCACAGGAGTAAAATGAAAGCAATCAATCCAGAGAGATTACAGTTGAAGTCAAAAGTTTACATACAACTTAGCCAAACACAATTAAACTCAGTTTTCATTTCATCCTAATAAACATTCCCTGTCTTAGGTCAGTTAGGATCACCAATTTATTTTAAGAATGTGAAATGCCAGAATAATAGTAGAGAGAAATATTTCTGTCAGCTTTTATTTCTTTCATCACATTCCCAGTGGGTCAGAAATTTACATACACTCAATTAGTATTTGGTAGCATTGCCTTTTAAATTGTTCAACTTGGGTCAAATGTTTCAAGTAGCCTTCCACAAACTTCCCACAATAAGTTGGATGAATTTTGGCCCATTCCTCCTGACAGAGCTGGTGTACCTGAGTCAGGTTTGTATGCCTCCTTGCTTGCACACGCTATTTCAGTTCTGCCCACAAATGTTCTAAAGGATTGAGGTCAGGGCTTTGTGATGGCCACTCCAATACCTTGACTTTGTTGTCCTTAAGCCATTTTGCCACAACTTTGGAAGTAGGCTTGGGGTCATTGTCCATTTGGAAGACTCATTTGCAACCAAGGTTTAACTTCCTGACTGATGTCTTGAGATGTTGCTTCAATATATCCACATCATTTTCCTCCCTCATGAAGCCATCAATTTTGTGAAGTGCACCAGTCCCTCCTGCAGCAAAGCACATGATGCTGCCACCACCGTGCTTCACGGTTGCGATGGTGTTCTTCGGCTTGCAAGCCTCCCCCTTTTTCCTTCAAACACAACGATGGTCATTATGGCCAAACAGTTATATTTTTGTTTCATCAGACCAGAGGACATTTCTCCAAAAAGTACAATCTTTGTCCCTATGTGCAGTTGCAAACCGTAGTCTGTTTTTTTTAAATGGTGGTTTTGGAGCATTGGCTTCTTCCTTGCTGAGCGGCCTTTCAGGTCATTTCGATATAGGACGTGTTTAACTGTGGATATTGATATTTTTGTACTTGTTTCCTCCAGCATCTTCACAAGGTCCTTTGCTGTTGTTGTGGGATTGATTTGCACTTTTCACACCAAAGTACGTTCATTTCTAGGAGCCAGAACGCGTCTCCCTCCTGAGCGGTATGATGGCTGCATGGTCCCATGGTGTTTATACTTGCGTACTATTGTTTGTACAGATGAACGTGGTACCTTCAGGCATTTGGAAATTGCTCCCAAGGCTGATTCAGACTTGTGGAGGTCTACACATTTTTCCTGAGGTCTTGGCTGATTTCTTTTGATTTTCTCATGATGTCAAGCAAAGAGTTTGAAGGTAGTCCTTGAAATACATCCACTGGTACACCTTCAATGGACTCAAATTATGTCAATTAGCCTATCAGAAGCTTCCAAAGCCATTACATCATTTTCTGGAATTTTCCAAGCTGTTTAAAGTCACAGTCAACTTAGTGTATGTAAACTTCTGACCCACTGGAATTGTGATACAGTGAATTATAAGTGAAATGATCTGTCTGTAAACAATTGTTGGAAAAATTATCTGTGTCATGCCCAAAGTAGATGTCCCTAACTGACCTGCCAAAACTATAGTTTGTTAACATGAAATTTGGTTGAAAAACGAGTTTTAATTACTCCAACCTAAGTGTATGTAATCTTCCGACTTCAACTGTATGTGACAAGTGGATTTTGCACCCTCAAACCCAGAACATAGATGGCTGAAAAAGACAGATCCTCGGGTGGCGGGGCATGCCACGGTACTTTCAGTCCCTTTCTCCCCCATATGTGACTCTGGGCCCTTGAAAACGCAGATGCCTTGTCGATCTGTAATTGATTGTTGCTCTGTTGCCTGTGCAGCTTTGGTAATTTAGCGTTCTCTCTCCTCTCTCCTGTCTTTGAGAGCCAACCCTCAAAATGTGACTACAATTCAGACAACCTGTACAGTAGTGGATCCTCTGAATGAGACCGTCTCACCAAGAACATTGAATGAATATGGTTTAAAATACTTTGAGGGGACTGTCTGTTCAGTGAATGAGTGTGTGCGTGGGGTAATAACACCCTTTCATTTTTACTTCTTACAAATGAAATTGGATCTAGTAAACAAACAATGGTTGATATCCAGGTAGCGAATTCCCTTTACCTTTCCATACCTACATCCATACCTGTAATTACCATTCTATTAGTGTGTCTTAGAATGAGACTCCCAAAGCTATATGACAAGCCTGTCAGGTTTGGGTTAGATGTAGTGGAAAGGGAGGAGAGTAGAGAAGAGGGGAGGACAGAGGAGGTGAAGTGAGGAGATCAAAAAAAGAATAATAAGCCCTCTCATGCTCCTCTCCAAGTATGTCCCAAGGTATGTTCAATAAAAGCCCCTGTGGTAATCACAGAATACACCCTCCTCCATACAGCTGTGACATCCCTCTTTCTTTCTTTTCCTTTGCTTCTTTTCTCCGTGAGCCTCGCCAATATGGAGGACCAAACTTTCTAGAATTAGAAATAAATGAATATATAAATACACACATAAATAGATAAATACATTAATAAATACATTAATAGACATACAGTATATATAAATAAATGAATAAAGGTAATACAAAAATACTGACCAAAATTCATTCATTTTTCTCTACATATTTTTTTATTCTGTTATTTTCTTTTATTTAACTAGGCAAGTCAGTTAAGAACAAATTCTTATTTACAATGACGACCTACCAAAAGGCAAAAGGCCTCCTGCAGGGATGGGGCTGTGATTTAAAACAAATATTTAGGACAAAACACAAATCACGACAAGAGAGACAACACAACACTACATGACGAGAGACCTAAGACGACAACATAGCAAGGCAGCAACATATGACAACACAGCATGGTAGCAACACAACATGACAAGAACATGGTAGCAACACAACATGGTAGCAGCACAAAACATGGTACAAGCGTTATTGGGCACAGACAACAGCACAAAGACAAGAAGGTAGAGACAACAATACATCACACGAAGCAGCCACAACTGTCAGTAAGAGTTTCCATGATTGAGTCTTTAGATGAAGAGATTGAGATAAAACTGTCCAGTTTGTGTGTTTTTTGCAGCTCGTTGCAGTCGAAGGCTGCAGCGAACTGAAAAGAGGAGCAACCCAGGGATGTGTGTGCTTTAGGGACCTTTAATAGAATGTGACTGGCAGAACGGGTGTTGTATGTGGAGGATGTAGGGCTGCAGTAGGTTTCTCAGACAGATTGGAGTGAGGCCTAAGAGGGTTTTATAAATAAGCATCAACCAGTGGGTCTTGCGACAGGTATACAGAGAGGACTGGTTTACAGAGGAGTATAGAGTGCAGTGATGTGTCCTATAAGGATCATTGGTGGCAAATCTGATGTCCGAATGGTAAAGAACATCTAGCCGCTCAAGAGCACCCTTACCTGCCGATCTCTGTAATCTAGCATGGGTATGCTGGTCATCTGAAACTGGGTTAGTTTGGCAGCTAGGATGAAAGAGGAGTGATTATGATCGAGGAATCCAAGTCTAGATATCTGTATATGTTCAATTATTTATCAAACTATTATCTAATTATTCACACTTTCATTAATTTAATCAATTTATATATTTCTGCATTTCTTCCTCCAACATGATAATAAAGGGGTGTCAATCAAACGTCTGTGGGTGGTATCTAACACACCATTGGTTGATCAATGTCACGGTGCATTGATGGTCCAAAAAGTAAACAATCAAACTACACACACTTGAGATCTTTACAACCTGGCAAGTCGTATGGCTGCAATCAGGCGAGCAGTAGCCAGAGACTTGGCAGTGCTGGCTAACGCTGCTGAAAACGATGCCTCTCCATGTGGAGGCAAGCATTGAAAACTTGGGTCAGCTTGCTGCTACAATGGACACAGAGGTGAGCCTGTTAGTTCTTAACAATTTGAAGGAATTTGAAGTTGCCCGATGACTTCACCAGAGTTCAGGTGATAACAGAGAGTCCTTGTGCAGCACACTATATTCACCCTCTGGGCCACCATAATCGCACTGTTTTTCAACTGATCAATCAGTACAGTACCGTTTCCGATTAATTAAATATTGAACAACGTTCTGTCGTACTGAACTCATCCCAGGAAAAGTCCAATTGAGCAATGCACCATGACATTGATCAACCAATGGTGTGTTAGATACCCTCCACAAACATTTGCTTGACACTGCCTCATTATCATACTGGAGGAAGATATACAGAAATAATATGAATTAATGAAAGTGTGATTCATTATTGAAACAATTATGTATCTATTCATGTATGCATTCATTCAACAATTTATATTCATTATTTGTTCATATATTTATTTATTTATGTGTGCATTTATTTATTAATTTATTTGTAATTATGGCAGGTTTGATCCGCCATACACCAGCTGTTGTTGCAGATGGGCGAAGCAGGAACAGACTCCACTCTAATAACACTATCTATTCCCACATAAGCAGACAAACAAATGGAAGCAGCTTGGCTAACCATGTGAGAATAGCAGCAACCTTTTGTAATTACGGCGATAAGGGTGCGTGCGTGCGAGTGCGTGAGTTAGTGCATGTGTGACAGTGATTGACAGTGTGACAAGTTTTACTAAGACAATATGCAGAGTGCCTGAGGTGTGATTAAGTTGATGGGTGGATAGCGGCTTAGAGGAATCAGAGTTAGGGACAGAATAAGGGACTTGTCGAGGGTCCAATCTTGTCGTCTGTGGCATGCAACCCTTTAGTTCCACAAGTACAGATCATTAAAGCAAAGGTGGCTTCTATCGAAATGTGTTTGTGAGTATCAGCCTTCTATGGTGACAACATCAAGTGTCACACAGGAGAGTGGAGTGCTGTTCTGTGTGGAAAGTCAGACTGAAAATATTCAGGGAAAGATAAGAATCTCTGCTTGGTGGCAATTACACACAAGGAATGGGTTAATTAGGTTAAAAACAACCCAATTTGGACTCTTTGCTAACCTAGGTAGATATTGCACAGAACACACACTGGTTTATTTTGACACAGCAAGTTGAGTTGCTTGAATAAGCCAACATGTTGGGTTGTTGGGATTACCCAAAAATGGGTTAATGAAACTATCGGTTGGGTATTTTTTACTTTCATATTTTACTTTTTTAAACTTTCATTTAATGGAATCTTCAGGGTATTTTCAGGAGGATTGGCTTATTAGGGGTGTGGCTTTCAGCTAGATCTTATTGGCCACCCATGAGAGTAAATTTCATTCCTGTTAATCGTTTTTACATACTGCACATTATATTATTTTTTGAAAAGTTTTGTATTTTACACATCCTTCTAGAATATGACAATTATTTAGTACGTACTATAATAAAGTGGTATCTATTCCAACAATGGTATTTGAATAGGCTTTTAGGGAACTCATTGAAACTACAAAAATGTCAATGTTCAACCATAACATGTGATAATAATAACAGATGAACACAAATTACATTTACTCGAGTGGCTAACATTAACTATCTTAAAGCCACGCTCCTACTAAACTATGCCTCCAGTCTTCTGTACTTCCGGCGCCGACAGAGATGGACGCCTCGCTTCACGTTCCTAGGAAACTATGCAGTATTTGTATTTTTTTTACGTGTCACCCCAGATACTACTGGATATAAGAGCAACGTCAACTCACCATCATTACGACCAGGAATACGACTTTCCCGAAGCGGATCCTGTGTTTTGCCCACCACCCGGGACAATGGATCGGATCCCAGCCCTGAACAAACTTTATTTGACTCTATGTAAACTGGAAACTACATATCCTGAGGCTGCATTCATTGAAAGCTGGGGATTTTAACAAGGCTAATCTGAAAACAAGACTCCCTAAATTCTATCAGCATAACAATTGTGCGACCAGGGCTGGTAAATCCCTGGATCATTGTTATTCTAACTTCCGCAATGCATATAAGGCCCTCCCCCGCCCTCCTTTTGGAAAAGCTGACCACGACTCCAATTTTTGCTTCCAGCCTATAGACAGAAACTAAAACAGGAAGCTTCCGCTCTCAGGTCTGTTCAACGCTGGTCTGACCAATCTGATTCCACGCTTCAAGATTGCTTCGATCACGTTGATTGGGATATGTTCCGCATTGCGTCAAACAACAACATTGACGAATACGCCGATTCGGTGAGCAAGTTCATTAGCAAGTGCATTGGCGACGTCGTACCCACAGCAACTATTAAAACATTCCCCAACCAGAAACCGTGGATTGATGGCAGCATTCGTGCGAAACTGAAAGCGCGAACCATTACTTTTAACCAGGGCAAGGTGACCGTAAACATGACCGAATACAAACAGTGTAGCTATTCCCTCCGCAAGGCAATCAAACAAGCTAAGCGTCAGTATAGAGACAAAGTAGAGACAATTCAAAGGCTCAGACACAAGAGGTATGTGGCAGGGTCTACAGTCAATCACGGATTACAAAAAGAAAAACAGCCCCGTCGCCCAGGATGTCTTACTCCCAGACAGACTAAACAACTTCTTTGCTCGCTTTGAGGACAATACAGTGCCACTGACACAGCCCGCTACCAAAACCTGCGGACTCTCCTTCACTGCAGCCGACGTGAGTCAAACATTTAAACGTGTTAACCCTCGCAAGGCTGCAGGCCCAGACGGCATTTCCAGCCGCGTCCCCAGAGCATGCGCAGAACAGCTGGCTGGTGTGTTTACGGACATATTCAATCAATCTTTATCCCAGTCTGCTGTTCCCATTTGCTTCAAGAGGGCCACCATTGTTCCTGTTCCCAAGAAAGCTAAGATAACTGAGCTAAACGACTACCGCACCGTAGCACTCACTTCCATCATCATGAAGTGCTTTGAGAGACTAGTCAAGGACCCTATCATCTCCACCCTGCCTGACACCCTAGACCCACTCCAATTTGCTTACCGCCCCAATAGGTCCACAGACGACGCAATCGCAACCACACTGCACACTGCCCTAACCCATCTGGAAAAGAGGAATACCTATGTGAGAATGCTGTTCATCGACTAGAGCTCAGCATTTAACACCATAGTACCCTCCAAACCTGTCATCAAGCTCAAAACCCTGGGTCTCGACCCCGTCCTGTGCAACTGGGTACTGGACTTCCTGATGGGCCACCCCCAGGTGGTGAGGGTAGGTAACAACATCTCCACGCCGCTGATCCTCAACACTGGGGCACCACAAGGGTGCGTTCTGAGCCATCTCCTGTACTCCCTGTTCACCCACGACTGTGTGCCATGCACGCCTCCATCTCAATCATGAAGTATGCAGATGACACTACGATGGTAGGCTTGATTATCAAAAACGATGAGACGGCTTACAGGGAGGAAGTGAGTTCCCTCGGAGTGTGGTGTCAGGAAAATAACCTCACACTCAACGTCAACAAAACAAAGGAGATGATTGTGGACTTCAGGAAACAGCAGAGGGAGCACCCCCCTATCCACATCGATGGGACAGTAGTGGAGAGGGTGGAAAGTTTTAAGTTCCTCGGCGTACACATCACGGACAAACTGAATTGGCCCACCCACACAGACAGCATGGTGAAGAAGGCGCAGCAGCGCCTCTTCAACCTCAGGAGGCTGAAGAAATCCGGCGTGTCACCAAAAGCACTCACAAACCTTTGCAGATGCACAATCGAGCGCATCCTGTCGGGCTGTATCACCACCTGGTACAGCAGCTGCTCCGCACACAACCGTAAGGCTCTCCAGAGGGTAGTGAGGTCTGCACAACGCATCACCGGGGGCAAACTACCTGCCCTCCAGGACACCTGCACCACCTGATGTCACAGGAAGGCCATAAACATCATCAAGGACAACAACCACCCGAGCCACTGCCTGTTCACCCCGCTATCATCCAGAAGGCGAAGTCAGTACAGGTGCATCAAAGCAGGGACCGAGAGACTGAAAAAAAGCTTATATCGCAATGCCATCAATGCCATCAGACTGTTAAACAGCCACCATTGAGTGACTGCTGCCATACATGTAAAAAATGTATCACTAGCCACTTTAAACAATGCCACTTAATATAATGTTTATATACCCTACATTACTCATCTCATAGGTATATACTGTACTTGATACCATCTACTGCATCTTGCCTATGCAGTTCTGTACCATCACTCATTCATATATCTTTATGTACATAATCTTCATCCCTTTACACTTGTGTGTATAAGGTAGCTGTTGTGAAATTGTTAGGTTAGATTACTTGTTGGTTATTACTGCATTGTCGGAACTAGAAGCACAAGCATTTCGCTACACTCATTAACTCATTAATTCATTAACACAAGCATTAACATCTTCTAACCATGTGACAAATAAAATTTGATTTGATCTGAACCGCTGGGTAGATCTGGATAGATGGCGCCGACAGACAAGGCAGATCTGCTTCTAGCTCCTAAGCAACTTTGCAGTATTATTTTTTGTGTGTGTTATTTCTTACAGTATTAGCCCAGAACCTTTTTTTGTATTATTACATGCACCAGCATTCCGAACAGAAATATGGCTTTCCAGAATTGGATCCTTTGTTCTTACCCCCCTAAGGCAATTGAAATGATCCCAGAGGCTGCTCCAAGATGTGGAGAAGAATTCTAGTCCGACTCAGGAGGCGTGCACACACCATCCACCGCTTCCAAGTATATTACTCGCTAATGTTCAGTCCCTGGACAATAACTTAGATGAGCTCAAAGCGAGGATCTCGTTCCAGAGAGACATCAGAGACTGTAAAATAGTATTTCACGGAATCATGGCTCCCTCCGTATATACTGTCCCCATCCATACAGCCAGCTGGGTTCTCTGTACTTCGCAAAGACAGGAAAAATAACTCTCCGGGAAGAAGAATGGTGGTGTATGTTTCATGATTAACTACTTGTGGTGTGATTATTATAACTTACAGGAACTCAAGTCCTTTTGCTCACCCGACCTAGAATAACTCACAATCAAATGCCGACTGTATTACCTCCAAAAAAATACACAGCCGTGTATATTACCCCTCAAGTCGATACCACGAAGGGCCTCAAGTAACTACACTGGACTTTGTACAAACTGGAAACCACATATCCGGAGGCTTGCATTTATTGTAGCTGGAGACTTTAATAAAGAAAATATGTGACCGACCGTTGTGTTTTTACATTGGAAAAATGTAGAGACTCAGAGACAGAAAATGGTATATCATACACTAGAGTTGAGGAACAATGGGAAAGTAATTCTGCTTTGAACGTTGATAAATTTGTAACCTCACTTTTGAGAAAATGGCCCTGTTATGGTACATCTACTGGAGAGCTCTTCTTTGTCTACAACCATTCAGCATCGTTAAGCTTTAACCCCACCCAGCTCTTTAAGGATTCCCATGAGGCCATGTACTAAACAACCAAAGATTTCAAGACTAAAAGCAGGTTTATACTACTGGTGTGTTCGTAAATTCCACCTGGAGTGCCAGAGTGTGTTCAGAGTGTGCTCTGGGCGTTCATAAACTCAGAGCGTTGTCAGATTGGCCGTTCATAAATTCAGAGCATTTCGCTCTGGGAGCGTTCAGAGCGCACACTGTATGCTCTGGCTGAGGAGCAAGATTTATCTGAGTGTACTGACCTAACAACTGCAGTCTAGCACCCAAGCTAACTGGCTAATGTTGGCTAGCTTGCTAGCTACTTCCAGACACAAATGAGGGAACAGCTCACTCTCACCATTTTACTTGCCCTAGCAGAGCTTCTTAGGCTGTTTTTATGTTATCCAGAGCATTGGTGACTGCAACGAGTGCTGCTGACAAGAATTGTATTACCTTAACTGCAAACATTTGCTGACACCGGCCATATTCAATGAGTGTTGAGCGTTTGTAAATTTGTCAGTTATTCATTTAATTTGCCAGAGCAAATTTACTAGCTATGTCTATCGACAGTTTCTATTGAAAGTATTACTTGCATAGTGGAGTCTTTTGTTTAGACATGTAGCTAGCTAGCTAGCTAAACAATGATCCATAATCCCAACTCATGACATTACTACCCCGCATGAATCTGTAGGTAGCTAACCAACCAGGTTCAATGTTAGCTAGCTCGCTGACGTCAGGCTGTAACTAGCAATGAAAATGGCTCTGAGATACAAATACTATTACTAAACAGATCATACACGTAACATTAGCTAGCAAGCCAGCCAGCTAACATTAGCTAGCTAGCTAGCAGTATGCTTTAACTTAACTTGAAATGAAAAGGACTTTCTTGACAAAATTAGAAACATGTCATATCTGAAAATGTAGCTAGCTAGACTATCTTACCTGTATAAATGGATGGACGCTTCTCCCTCTCTGTCACGAATGCCATGGCTGCCTTAGTTTACAGATGTAATCTGGAGACAGGTGTTTTATATAACAGACTTTTGTGTATTCTCTGTGGAAATGGAAGTGGACAAGGTATTTTAGTAATAACCTCCGAGAACAGCTGCTTTGTGTAAAAGGATTTATGTTGAATTGGAGTGACTTAGTGGTTTGAAAGGGTTGATCTCTCAGATCCGAAGTGTCAACTGGCAGACCTTAGTGAAGATGGACCTGTCATCAATCAAATTCCTAGAATGACAGACTGCAATCATACAAAAGGTAGCAATCATCGTTGATATTGAATGGACGGGGAATAATGGCCTTATTCCAAATAGCCATAGAGGTGTAAAAAGTAGCTATACGCTTGTGTGAACATGTATTCATGTGTACCAGCATTCGTGTGTGAGAATGAAATAAATGCAGGCTGGAGAGTGTAAGTTAGCTCCAAGTGGTTTCACTGGAGCTCTCTGGCCTCGTGATGAACTGCCTCTGTAGGAGAGCTCCAGTTTAAATATTCTTGTCCACGTAGAGCTGTAGCTCAGCTGTGACTGCAGCCTTGACTAGCTCCGTAGCTGACTTGGCTCTGTGCCAAGTTTTTTCTCCCGTTGTCCATCCAAGAGATTCACAGCTGTATCCAGTGCCCGTTGAGAGGACAGGTTTATAATAAACAAACAGATTGAGGCCAAGAATGATGTTTGGGTGCCCAGATAAGTAGAACGGGTCATACCACATCAGCACAATAGGGTCGCACTGAGACGTGACCTGGCACCAGACCATACCCCAGACACTGAGGGAGGGGGAAGAATCAGGAAGTCACAGCTATTACTTCTTGAGCTACTTGAGCTCTGGTTGAATATTTAGGCTTGTTGATTGAGAGAATGCAGATGATACCACAGATGATACTGACATTGGTCAGCTCGGAAAGTGCTGGCATCCCAGAGATAGAGAATTGGAGAGGGGTTAGTGGGGTAAACTGAGGTTAGAGGTACAGAGGGAGGAGGGAGAATGCCTGAACAATAAGAAAAAGGGACAAACTATTTCCATTGCCGTGCTTTATATTTTCTTTATCCTCTGTGTATTACAGACACATTTAAAAAAAACTTAGTTTCATTTCCCCCCCTTAACATCGAAGGACAATTGCTAATGGATTTGCTAATTCCAGATTTGAAGGTCTCTGGTGCATTTGATGAGCACTGTTGTGAGACCAGTTCCACAGTAGCTAATGTAGCTCAACAATGGAGTTCTGCAATGTATATTAAAGTAGTGCATTCGTAATCAGTGTTAATAATATTGCTCTTGTGGAGATATTGTCATCCAGAGAATACATTTCATTTAATGGAATGCCTGAAAATGTTCAAAGTTATCAGATGATTAGAATTTCCACAAATAATTGTGAAAATCAGATAATCATAAGTTATTCATTGAACTTTATTTTAAGTCTTTTATAGTCTCAAAGTCACTCAGGAAGAAGGTCTTCACCACTGAAAGTTGTCAGTGAAATAATGTTTCAAATCAGGAATACAGACAAATATATTTTGATTGTTTTATTTAAACTCACCTGTTTTGTGTTTCGGAGATTCAACCATTTTCATAACTTGAAGGATACACTTCATAATAGAAGAGTATCCTTAATTAACAGCAGTGGAGTCTTGAATCCATTAATTGATTTTAAAATAAATAGAATATTGTCTGTACTGTTTTTCAACTGCACTATCATGTTCTCGTTCGGCATTGCCATACAATTTGTACTGAAACAGACTCTCAAAGTATATCATGGAGGAATTGCATATTTTTATTTCATCCGTAGAGATTTTTGTGTTTTACTTGAAAAGAGTGTGAGAGAGGATTGGTTCCGTACTGGTTCGATAGTCACTATTCAGGCATGCTTCTTAGTTATCAGGATAGTGGGAGTAGAGTGAGAACGGAAAGCTTTGATAGGAAAATGACTGGCTTCCTGCTTTAAAACCCTCTAGAGTCTAAGCCAGGGGAGGGGGAGTTCTAAGCTAACATATGGCATTTTTTAAGATGGTCATACCAAGGATCATTTAGCTATTTGATGTAGAATTTAAGACCCCCAAGATATCCCAAGTATATACTGTATATATATATAAATATTGAATGAAAAATTGAATTTGGCCTTAGAAATGCATTGAGTAACAGATCACTACATGGAACAACGTATGGACCCAAGTGTCTGTCCTATATCTGAGACATATAAGAAAGATCAGGAAACTAATTTAATTACATTTTTTACATGTATTTATCCCCTTATTTATCCCCTTATTCACTAAACTATCTCTATATATACTGTACTTCCATAATTCTTTTTTAATTGGTACCGGCGACCTTCAGATGAGTCCTGTGAGGCTTGTGGGCGTCTTAGAGCAAAATGGAGAACACCATCTTGTTCGTGAAAGTCTCCTCTAACAGTGGTCATAATAGAGTTGTCATAATATTAGGCCAAACCGTTCGGACGCTACAGACGTGAGAATGGATGTCTGGATGTCTCACGGTCCGACAAACAACGCACTAGCTCTGCCACCTTTCACCACAGATGCGGAAGGGCGATTTCGACGGATGTGGTGGGTTGAGATGCAAACCATGCAAAAAAAAAAACATACATATATCTAGCTTAAACAGATGGATTTTGATGGGGATTTTTGTGTTATGTTTAATTAGATTTCAACGTGGCCATGAAAATTGTAGGCTCAGGGTTCAAAATGACCAGGTGGGGATCAGTTTATCCCAGATGTGTGGGTATAAAGTGGGTGGAATGGTCCTTTTAATTGAATTATGTTTTGAGATTCAGCTGGATTAGGGGGTCATTACATCTCTGAGAGCTATAGTGATACTGACTGACTGACTCTTATTTAACAAGACAGTGGAGTGCTGAATAGAAGAAGAGCACCCAAATGACAAGTGAAGACCACCTGAAAATAGAACAGGCCATTAAATGTTTTAAATGGGTTTTGCACCATCATGATGTTAATATCTGTGTTCCCTGGTTTCATATCAGACGTACAGTATCAAGATGTGCTATCTCTAGTCAGTACAATACTTCAGCTGACCTTTAGACCATCATTAGAAGGTTAATGTCCATTCTAGTATTCTAATGCCTAATTCTATGGTCATACCAAAGTATCATGTTTTTTATCTCTAGCCAGTACAATCTTGTTGACAGGATTCTGCTTCAGCGGCCTCTGTACTGGGTGTGAGGCGAAACTCACAACATGTTTATTTTTAGACTCCAGAGCGCTGATTAAATAAGCAGGGGCAGATTGACTTTGTTGGGTTTGAGGCGTCACACTGGAAAGGTTAGCCACATAAAGCAGACTTTAGTGGAGTAGTCTGACAGACAAGTGGTCACCTGGTGGCTCAGCTGAAGTGAGGGCCTCTCATCGTTTGATTGGACCCATTGTGTTCTTCTGTGTCTGTGTGAGTAGGATTATAATCACACAGTCTGCACTCTGCCCAGGTCCATATTTCATTTTTGAGAGACAGTGTGATTGTGTAGAAGTGACTGTGAATGTGTAATTTCTCGAGCTTTGCATCAGTATTGAACTGTCATGAAAACTAGTCTGTGGAGACTGGAGAGTCTCAAAATGACCTGACAATCTCAATGGATTTCATAAAAACATGTCTGTGTTGTTCTATATAATTTTATTTAATTTCTTGACATAAAGGCATTCCGCCTACAACACTGGTATGTAAGGGCTTTGGGACTGGTCTATTGATATTCATATGCCGGCATGTGGGAGGCGGAACACTGGCCAGCCAGACATGCCGTATGGAGTGAATCTGAAATTCCAATATTGTCTGTGCTCCACTACCCAGTAGCCACTGCAAAATGTCCAACAGTGATACACCTCAACACTTATTGATCAAACAGACTGCTACACTAGAATATAGAGAAAGGGTAGGCTATGGGAACATATCTTCACCACACAGGTTGAAATTATTTACCTTTCCAAATCATTTTAATTTACATTTTTTTATTTAACCAGGTAGGCCAGTTGAGAACACGTTCTCATTTACAAAGCAAAGCAGTGCGACACAAACAACAACACAGAGTTACACATGGAATAAACAAAAGTACAGTCAATAACAATAATTAATTAAACCCCTACAACTCATCCAGAACGCCGCAGCCCGTCTGGTGTTCAACCTTCCCAAGTTCTCTCACGTCACCCCGCTCCTCCGCTCTCTCCACTGGCTTCCAGTTGAAGCTCGCATCCGCTACAAGACCATGGTGCTTGCCTACGGAGCTGTGAGGGGAACGGCACCTCAGTACCTCCAGGCTCTGATCAGGCCCTACACCCAAACAAGGGCACTGCGTTCATCCACCTCTGGCCTGCTCGCCTCCCTACCACTGAGGAAGTACAGTTCCCGCGCAGCCCAGTCAAAACTGTTCGCTGCTCTGGCCCCCCAATGGTGGAACAAACTCCCTCACGACGCCAGGACAGCGGAGTCAATCACCACCTTCCGGAGACACCTGAAACCCCACCTCTTTCAGGAATACCTAGGATAGGATAAAGTAATCCTTCTCACCCCCCTCCCCCCCTTAAAAGATTTAGATGCACTATTGTAAAGTGGCTGTTCCACTGGATGTCTTAAGGTGAACGCACCAATTTGTAAGTCGCTCTGGATAAGAGCGTCTGCTAAATGACTTAAATGTAAATGTAAACTTATAGATGACCTGGCGACAAATATTTAGCGAGGGCCAGCCGGTGAGAGCATACAGGTCGCAGTGGTGGGTGGTATATGGGGCTTTGGTGACAAAACGGATGGCACTGTGATAGACTGCATCCAGTTTGCTGAGTAGAGTGTTGGATGCAATTTTGTAAAATGACATTGCCGAAGTCGAGGATCGGTAGGATAGTCAGTTTTACGAGGGTATGGAGGCTTCGTTGCAAAATAGGAAGCCGATTCTAGATTTCATTTTGGATTGGAGATGTTTAATATGAGTCTGGAAGGAGAGTTTACAGTCTAGCCAGACACCTAGGTATTTGTAGTTGTCCACATATTCACAAGTCAGAACCGTCCAGAGTAGTGATGCTAGTCGGGCGGGCGGGTGCCGGCAGCAATCGGTCCGGACCACATGCCCTCCGATTTGACACACTGAACTCTATCTGAGAAGTAGTTGGTGATTCAGGCGATGACCAATCAGACTGTCACAGTACCAACCTATGATTTCAGCATGTAAATAAGATCTATTCCATCTATTCTAAGACAACAGTGTAGGTAAAAAGCTGGCAGTACGGACACATACATCTATCCTTCAGAGATTGGGGGATCCAGAGACGTTGGTATTCTGAGAGAACAGAGCTCCTCTCTGATTTAAAACACTAGTTACAAAACTTGAAATTGAGACTAGATTTCCTACATCCCAACATGAAATTGAAAAGAGATTTCCTACACCCCAACCTGACAGCTCTAAAACTTGATCATAGAACGGTCCAACACCGGTATTGTCTAACTGACAATCCTCAAACACTGCATTTCATTTGTTACTCAAAGAACAGCAGACTGCTGAACACTTGATGTGGACTGACCATCTGCACTAACTCGCCACACACACACACACACACACACACACATTACAATTTCTGCTACCAGACTTTTATTTACTATTGCTAATACTGCTCAATTTAAAGGGATATTGAAGTTTTTAGCATGTTAGACCTCATTTTCCACTTATTTTTAGTGTTAAAGCATCATCAGGCTCCTGAGTGGCGCAGTGGTCTAAGGCACTGCATCTCAGTGCTAGAGGCATCACTACAAACCCTGATTTGATTCCAGGCTGTATCACAACCGGCTGTAATTGGGAGTCCCATAGGGCGGTGCACAATTGGCCCAGCGTTGTTTGGGTTTGGCTGGAGCAGGCCGTCATTGTATATAAAAATGTGTTCTTAACTGACTTGCCTAGTTAGATAAAGGAGGGGAAAAAGAGAGTTGTTTTGTTCAGGGTTCCATTCCTGAGATTTCTTTGGCTGGCTTAGTTGCATGCATGGGCCATATAGTGGTAGTGGCCAGACTCACCAAAAAAGACTTGCTTCAAAACGTTCCCACAAGAAACTCTATAGCCATCTCATGTCTTTGTAGGCTATACACGCAGGTCAATACCAAAACACTTGGCTATTTCCAGTATTACGAGCATAAATGTGTATAACTCAAAATTGTCTTTACTTCCTGTTTTGCCCTTGTCTTGGATCTAACTTCTACGTCACTGCTACATCCGCGCACTGCTAGTCTCGTGTAGCCACACCTCCAAATTCCACGGAGCCTGGTTCTCGAGGTTAGCGCAGTGCAGATACGGCTTTCAAGCGCTACACCGCCCAAAATTATTCCATCCAAATCAAAACATGTCTGAGTCAGACAGCTACGAGTCTGAAGAGGATGCATACTTTGCAGAACCATGTTTATGAGGCAGAATGTACTGATGAAGAGCTTCGACAGATAGAAGCCGAGACAACACGGGGATAAATGGCAACAGGTGATCCAGCAGACCAGCGGCAGGGCCCAGAGAGAGAATCACGGAACTGGTGGTGTAAATGTGAAAAATCTAAGAAAAATGCAATGCAATGCTGACTGAAATTGAGTGTCAGTGCTGTTTCCGATGGGACTTGAAAATGCCAACACTTGAAGATCTAAATTTGTCTGCCGAAGACAGTAATAACGTCGGTCACACAACAACATTCTGCATGACAGATCATGCTAATTTCCCAGCCCTTATCAACCCAGGAGTAATTGAAACGTTTGTCCATGTCCCTAAGATCAACTGACAAGAAGAGACCACGTCTAGCGGGGACGAACGGGCAGCTGTCCATAGAGTAAGTAAACACTTGGAATTGAAGTTATTAATAATGTATGCATATCAATTTGAATGCATTATCTGTTTCCCTTCTTGATATTTTTCACGTTTCCATAGTCAATATTGTCTTGTTGCGTTTCACATTGTGATGGAAGGGGAACTTTGGGGAGAAGCTTGGAAAAGGTAACAGATGCCCGTCCTGCGTCGTTGAGGCCATCTGTAGAACGCCTCCTTCACCTTCAGGGGTATACGTTGGATTCAAGTAGTCTGAGGAGGCACACCTGCTTCTCTGAAACAGGTGATTCTCAAGAATGTATAAAGACTGAACACGCAATGACATCAGGTTTTATTACACGACATGTCTTTGACTATATAACCGCGTATAACTGGCCATGAGTATGTGAACAACATTAAAGTTACTTGTTCTTCAACATGTTCCCGAATTAAGAAAGCCTCTGCCAATATGTGTTGTAGACAGTCAATTTGTACTAAAGGTTCTAAAAGTAAACACACGTACAAATAATTGAAAAAATTCCCCTTTGAACGAGTAAATGAACATATAAACATATTCTACCCTACTTTTTTAACAATCCAACTGCCTATGTAGCTTCTTCTTCCACATCTAGGCTATCCGTATGCTTATCCCGATCCCGGTCCTAGCTAGTGAAATGCTCCTTGTTTTCCTTATCTGTCTTTACCTATTTGTAGCCACGCACTCTGTTGACTAGAGAGATTACATGCCTACTCCAGAGCAGCAGACTTGAGCAGAACAACACTGGCAACCTACTTCGGCTGAAGTAGCTAGTCCGTTTTCTTCAAAAGCACAACTGTGGATGTTTGCAGAAAAAATATATACATACTTTTTTTTACAGGCCCCACGAAAACATGATCATCTTTAGGATTTTATGTGGAGATGTTTTGAAGCACGATTTTGGGTGAGTGGCCACTGCCAATATATGTCAACTAAACCAGCCAAAGAAATCTCAGAAATAGAACTTTGACCAAAACAAATGTCTCGATGATACTAAAAGTGGAAAATTAGGTATAACATGCTAATATCCCTTTAAAGACTTGCACCTCAATCCCGCCTTCCCTGATATAGTACATGTGTAAATATTGTACTATGTTGTGCCTTCCTGTATTACTTATGCTGAAATTTTTATACTTTCGACTGAGCCATTTACTTTATATTTATATTCTTATCTTTATTCATTTCTTATTGCATTGTCGAGAAGGAACCTGCTAGAAAGCATTTTGTAGGACGTTGTACACCATGTGTATCCTATAGATACGACTAATACAACTTGAAACTGAAAATGAATTGAAACTGAACATGAAAGTTTGAATTCAAATTCAAAATCTAACATCAATTTCCATAGAGCCTTTTAAGTATTATTCATGTATTATTCAAGCCTAAAAATATGTTCTATTTGTGTTGCTTTAATCCTCATTGTTCTAAAGGGCCATTTCATTTCACACCAAAGCTGAACTTTATCCCTCGCTTCCTCTGCTTCATCTCCTCTGTCTGTTCCAGACAATCTCCTATCATAAATAAGCTCCAGAGAGAGTCATTAATTACAGGAGAAAGTCTTTACATGTCTTCTGCATACTGAATTATGGAGTTCTGTGGAGACTCGTGCGTTAGTTGTTAATACATTCATTACCGGGCGTCAATCTGGCCTTCATCAGGATGGAGGATAGACCAAGGATAGAGCTGCCTAATCAGTCCTCTCCTGTTGATGCCCAGTGACAAGACTTCTTTCATGAACGTGTTGGCTCTGTCACATCACAACCTACACAAACAGATAAATTGGCCTGGTCCTAATTGGCCTGGTGCTCTTTAGGACACTTTGTTACTCCAGGAGAAACACACATTGGAATCAAATATCACTTTTGAAGAAGAGGAGGAAGAAAGAGACAGAATATCCACTGGGCACAGAAGTCAATTCCAACGTCTATTCCACGTTGGTTCAACGTAATTGAATATAAATGATGTGGAAACAATGTTGATTCAACCAGTGTGCCCAGTGGGTGGTGACTTGTTACTAAATGTTGAACAAATGTGTGCGGTACTTTATAAAAGCTATATGGGGCTGTGAAGCTCAATTTGAGAGTCAGAACTCAGTTTGAAAGCCTGACAAATGAACATGGCTTGTGTTTTCTATAGTGTAACAATGACAGCCATGTACAGTATATAATCTACCAGCTCTCAGTCGTCTCACATCAGAATAATACATTCATCCATGTTTCGCAAATGGCAAATTTTGAAGTTGTTCCAAATGTCACATTTTAAAGTTTTAAGGTTAAGTTTAGGCATTAGCTCCAAATTTTTAAGGTTCGGGTCAAGTTCTGGCATTAACTCCAAATTCTTGAACTGTCCATTAGCATTTGAGCACAGTGGGACTATTTCTATTATTCTACCATCTCATTGTGAGCTGGATTTTACAGACAGATAAATAAAGAGCTGGAAAGAGAAAAGTCTCAGCCATGGCCAGAGTTCCCCCACGTTCCACAGAGAGATAGGGAATGGTAAACACTAAGCTGCCTGCAGCCCTGTCATAAATATCATTTGGTTTGATATGATGAGAGCATCCAAATAATCCTCTTGTACTCTGTTAGGCGAGTTGGGGTGTGTGCGCGTGCGCGTGCGTTTGTTTGTCTCATATTAATTTGATGCAAATCCACAAGTTCAGCCTTCGGTAAAGATTGATTATAGGGTACCTACTTAATGCTGGAGTATGAATCATATAATTAAAAACAACTATAGAAACAAACATACAAACAGCAGCAGAAGAATCACTTCAAATGAACAACACTTTTAAATGTTCGCATAGGTAAGTGCATCTAGGTTGCCGATCTGAACAAAATATCTACTCCTAGGTAACCAGACGCAGGAAAATACAATTACTGAGAGGATATTGTGTGTTGACATCCACAATATAATATGGCTTTGAAACACTAAAATATATTTTTTAACTAGAGGAGATGTCATAGGAATTCACTGCAGCAAATGAATCTTGTTTTGGTAATGGAAAAAATCTTTATTATGAGTGTTTGAACTGAAAAACACATGCCAACACCAGCGTACTGTAGGACAAGCTCTACGCAGTTGCAGTGTTAAACAGTTAATTACATTCAACTGTTCAAATATTGCCAATGTTGATCACCACTCCAGATCAAAACAAACTTCATTATTTAAATTCACAGTGTGAATGAGTGTATGGATTCTGGTAGTAATTCCGTCTCTTTGGAACAGTGTAACCATCCACCCCTCCGATTCCGTATTTCAAATTGTGTCACTGGCCATGTCCGAAATCTGTCACTGGCCGTGCTAACGACGTGGTTTAGAAGGACTAGAAAATATATCTGTTCCAACAGTAAAATTAGCTACAGGGTTACTTGCTTGCTGTTGAGTGAGATCATATTTAACATTAGCCTCGTAGAGTGTCACGACTTCTGCCGAAGTCGTTGCCTCTCCTTGTTCGGGCGGTGCTCGGCGTTCGACGTCACCGGTCTTCTAGCCATCATTGATCCTTTTTTCATTTTCCATTGGTTTTGTCTTGTCTTCCCACACACCTGTTTTCAATCCCATTCATTACCTGTTGTGTATTTAACCCTCTGTTTCCCCTCATGTCTTTGGTCAGAGATTCTGTCATGCATAGGTGTAATAGGTGGCAGGGAAGCCAGGCGCAGCAGAGTCAAATGGAGTGTAAAATGGAGTCTTTTAATAAAGTCCACGGAGTATGCTCCATAACACTAAATGTACATAAACAAACAAACAATCACACTACACTGACAATAAAACAATCTCTGACAAAGACATGAGGGGAAACAGAGGGTTAAATACACAACAGGTAATGAACAGGTGTGTGGGAAGACAAGACAAAACCAATGTAAAATGAAAAAAGGATCAATGATGGCTAGAAGACCGGTGACGTCGAACGCCGAGCACCGCCCGAACAAGGAGAGGCAACGACTTCGGCAGAAGTCGTGACAGAGGTCCTTTTATGGAGAACAAAACTACTTACATTTCAAATCAAATCAAATTGCATTGGTCACATGTGCTGAATACAACAGGTGTCGTAGAACTTACAGTGAAATGCTTGCTTACAAGCCCTTAACCAACAATGCAGTTTTAAGAAAATCACCTAAAAAAATAAGAAATAAAGGTAACAACCTCCGCAGAAGCTTCGTTATTCACCATCTTTCAAGGTTTTTGTTGTTTACCTGAAGAGATCTAGCTAGCTATCAAAACACACAGCCCCCCTCTTCCAATGCATTGTGGCTGTGAAATTCCAAAAGTGTTCAGCAAATTCTACTGGATGAAAAGCCTAAAAGTATACTAGATTTGTGAAAACTCACGTACTAGGAAACATTCTATTTTCGAATGACTGAGAATGCGTCCTCATTGTGATGTTTCCCACTATTCGTTGAGTTCAATAGCACATCACCATATCTAATCGAACACTATTCGTTGAGTTCGATAGCACATCACCATATCTAATCGAACAGCGGCTGTCAAATCTGAAATGAGTCTGACACCCGGGCATTTAAAGTATATTACATTTTCACATACTTTTAAACGTAAAAATTTTGCATACTCAAATGGCCTACTATTTAGGATGTATATATGGGTATTCGGACACGGCTAATGTTTATCATTTAACCTCTGTATTTGTAAGGTTAGTAGAGTTCATTAAAGTGCCGACTGTTTCTATTGCATTCATTTCAATTCTGATTGACTAAAGTACGCATTGTTTACATTTCTTGAGTAAAACAATGTCGTCCAAACATTGATTTGTTTTTGTCTGCTTGCTGCAACACAGACCAATTCCAGGCAAATGAACCAGCTACTCATAAACACATTTGGAAGCAGATAGTATTTATGGCGATTATTTTAGGGTTTGTATGCATTACAGATGGTTAGCTGTAGAGCAGTAGGTTAATACGATTATTGTGCTGAAGGGTGAATGCAGAAGTGGGAACATTCCTCCTCAAGTTAAGCTTTATCGCCTGGCTTTAACTCACCCCTCCAAGACATTCCTGTCACTAAAGCAACAGCGGCAGCAGGAAAAGGAAATAGTTTGATAACTCTTGCTTTGTCAAGTTTCTGCTCCAAAACAGCCAGGCTGACATTTGGACAGAGATTGCTGATATAACACTGTGGTTCACATTTATTTCACCTCTTCTACCTGTCCTTTTGAAAAAATGTTAAGTAGCTGAATAATCGCGGCTAGTGCCTGAATGTGTTCAACACTGTTTTTATTGTGGGGCAGAGATCAAATCAAATCAAATTGTATTAGTCACATGCGCCGAATACAACAGCTGTAGACCTTACAGTGAAATGCTTACTTACGAGCCCCTAACCAACAATGCAGTTAAAAAAATACAGATAAGAATAAGAAATAAAAGTAACAAGTCATTAAAGAGCAGCAGTAAAGTAACAATAGCGAGACTATATACAGGGGGGTACCTGTACAGAGTCAATTTGAGGGGCACCGGTTAGTAGAGGTAATATGTACATGTAGGTAGAGTTATTAAAGTGACTATGCAAATTTGATAACAACAGAGAGTAGCAGCAGTGTAAAAGAGGGGGGGGGGGCAATGCAAATAGTCTGGGTAGCCATTTGATTAGCTGTTCAGGAGTCTTATGGCTTGGGAGTAGAAGCTGTTTAGAATCCTCTTGGACCTAGACTTGACACTCTGGTACCACTTGCCGTGGAGTGATGTACTGGGCCTTCCACTGTAGTGCCTTGCGGTCGGAGGATGAGCAGTTGCCATAACAGACAGTGATGCAACCAGTCAGAATGCTCTCAGTGGTGCAGCTGTAGAAACTTTTGAGGATCTTAGTACCCATGCCAAATCTTTTAAGTCTCCTGAGGGGGAATAGGTTTTGTCGTGCCCTCTTCACGACTGTCTTGGTGTGCTTGGACCATGTTAGTTTGTTGATTATGTGGACACCAAGGAACTTGAAGCTCTCAACCTGCTCCACTACAGCCCCGTCGATGAGAATGGGGGCGTATTTGGTCCTCTTTTTCCTGTAGTCCACAATCATCTCCTTTGTCTTGATCACGTTAAGGGAGAGCATGTTTTCCTGCTACCACACGGCCAGGACTCTGACCTCCTCCCTATAGGCTGTCTCGTCGTTGTCGGTGATGAGGCCTACCAGTGTTGTGTCATCGGCAAACTTAATACATGAGTACATGAGGGGACTAAGCACGCACTCCTGAGGGGCCCCTGTGTTGAAGATGTTGTGATATCAGTGGTAGATGCCTTGTTAGGATATGGTAGTTGCTCAAGTGCAAATCTGATTCCTCTTGGCCTTTTACATAACCATACATTTCTATCTCAATCATACCCTCAAGGGAAAAACCACATGTGATTTTATGTGAAGTTAATGTGAAAACCTAAAACTACACATGACAAAGTTTGAAAACCCAGGATCAAATGTCTTTGGGAATTGCATTGATATTACTTCAATTTAAACAGTCATGAACCTCTGCAGGTTGTGTCTAGTTCCTGGTTTATTCCACGAACATTGTGCCATGGTACCCCGGATTACTTGGAAGTCAACCTTACTTGAGATTTGAACTCACAACCTCTTTGCAAGGTACCTGAAGTTCCTGCACCACCAGGTCTGTGGACATAATGGCTATACCTATAATGCTAAAAAAAAAAAAACTTCACTTTGTCTAAAGTATATACAATAACCTGAAGGTGTCATTTCTACAAAATGACAGTATGCTGCTGTATTCTGATTTCAATTAGCGTTAAAAAAAAAGTATTATTTTGTACCGTTTACACACATTGAGTTTCTCCTAATCCCACAACATTCCTCTCTTGCTATGTGAAGCTGAAGACATGGGAGGATTTGGGTGGTTTTATGCCTGAGGAGCTGCACAGCAATTTATGTTCAATTAAATTAGTCATGTTGAAAATTATAATTAGTCATGTGAAGAAAAATAAAGACGCTGATTTGCTATGTCAGATTTGAGCTTTTTCCAAACCTATGAAGCGGTGAAGTCCTTTAATATTGACATAATTGTTGATAGGATGTCAGGCACACTTAGGTTAACGTCAGAGGTGATTATATGTCTGTATGTGTTTGTCTGCTTCCTATCCTTATGGTGTATAAGTAGAATCAATTTGTATCTGAAGTGAGTGAATTTCTTAGACTTTAAACCAGTCCTCTTACGTGAGTAGGCATTACAGTGTGAAATTCACTAGTTAAAGGTAGAAAATTCCAGAGCAATAAAACAGGCCACTACCCTCCATGAACCAGCTATGACAATTTAAGAGCTCTGGGTACCCATGGAGGTTGCCTCTTGGTTCTACTTACATCCAGAACCTTCTCAAATGTCCCTGTCTGTCCTGTCTGTCTGTTCACCAATCACAGCTGATTAATCTACCTGTACACTACTGTACATTAGCAGGTAATTAGGCCAGTCATCGACTGCAGCATATTTGATTTGAAACTGAGAGCGTGAAAACAGTAATAAAGGAGGGAGAAATGCTTTTGAATGACATACTTTGTGTGACAGGTGTGACTTTTTTTGTTGTTTTGAATGATGTATTTTGCATGACATCAACCCTGTCTGATTTAGCCATATCCTCATCATTCTCACCATACAGTTTTTCCATAGCCTTTAATTATGCAACAGGCAGCAGACGTGAATATACCTTTGCTGAAAGATTCATACACGGTAGGGCAGCCATCAAATATTGAGGAGCCTTCATTTGTGCTTTGTGCATTACAAACACCACACTCTTAGAAAGAAAAGGTGCTATCTAGAACCTAAACGGATCATTCGGCTGTCCCTATAGGAAAACCTTTTGGAGAGCTCTTTTTGGTTTCAGGTAGAACCCTTTTGGGTTCCATGTAGAACCATTTTCACAGAGGGTTCTACATTGAACCCACAAGGGTTCTACCTGGAATTAAAAAGCGTTCTCCTATGGGGGCAGCTGAAGAACCCTTTTGGAACCTTTTTTTCTAAGAGTGTGCTGTGGAAATGCAATGGATGGGAGTAATGAGGATTAGGTCTAGTAAAGAATAGTTTTTTTCATGTTATAGAGCCTATGCAATGTACATTTTGTGACGTATACAAGGTTGAACACTGCGAACATCCAATATAATTGCTCAGATTGCTCAAAGTTTAGATCAGAACATGCGAATGGTACTTTGCATGAGCCACGAAAAATTCCCCCGTGAAACAAGGAATCTTTTCTCTTTCCTTCAGCTGAATTGATATCCTAGCGAAACTGGGATTCAAGATGATCCTGAACAATCACACAGCCTTCTGGTCAACGTGATAATTAGAACGAGAGAGGTAGCAGCAAGGACACTATGACAAGTGTGCTAAATAATGAGGGATATATTTACACGGTTGCTAATGTGAACAAAATATCCTCGAATTCCCCTTAATGTCAGGCTTCAACCTGTGATTGCACATTAGTTTGAATGATTGGCGCTCTCTGGCAGCTGTAATTACCAAAGTGTCTTCAGCCAATCGAAGGGCAAAGCACGCAGTCTCAATTAGTATGCTCGGTTTTATCAGCCTCACTCCAAACACACTTCAATGGCACAGAGAAGGAAGTCTGTCCCAGCAAAACACAGCTGGTGGGTATGTCCTGTCCTTGAAACAGCACTGAAGGGAAGTCATTACAAAAAGCTGAAAAGAGCAGTCGTCTTTGAAGTCAGAGATGCTCTTTGAAGCGATGACAGAGTGTTACTCTTGATGTGTGTTGCGCAAAGGAATAGTAGAAGCCTTTTGATTTGGATAAAATCAGAAAACATCTGGCAGTCTCCCATGAAAGTTGGCTTTTTGGTCGTAGAGGTTGATAGCTGACAGCTTTTGATAAGTAATTCAACGTAATTTGTTATTTTTGTCATCAATGTTTTTTTCCCAGTTTTTTTCTCTCCCATTAATGCAGAATCTAGTTTGAGCCTTAACCTTTTAGATGTTAAGTCCCCTGTATGGGGGATTTTTATGGGTTCTGGACCGGTTCCTACTGACATTTTGTTGTACAAAGCGCTCTGTGAACATCGTAGGGTCCAGTGCCTTATAGTACCAGAAAGCCCCTTCTGCATGCTCTCCACTCCCACTGTCTCAGTGGAGCTGACTTGAAGTGTCAGGTTTCAGAGCAGACATTTTCACAGGAAGTGATGTGTCACATTTTCTGGCCTATCCAGACAAAGGAAGGATTTCCTGTGCCTGTGAAACTCACAGCTGTGCTTGCAAAAGCGCATATGAAACGGGGGAGTCTAACAGATGCAACAATAGTAGTTTCATCTCACTGTGATATTCTCAGACAGATTTAGAGCTCTCAACATGAAAAAATACGACATAATTTCATAGAATTGAAACAAGACCACTTTGTCTTGGTCACAGACGGACGTGATCACGTTGTGCTTAAAGCTGAAATTGTAACGGGTCTTCACACATTTGAATGGTGTCTCTGCACCGCTCAGTGAAAGTTTAGGAGAACACTCTCTATAGTCAGTTAAATGAAATATTGCAAATATTGTTATGTTACTAAGTATGAATGTATTTATTTTAGGGTTAAATCTTATAGTATGTCATTTATAATTTGACTAGACTAGTGTCTTGTCCAGGTTTTGTACATCAAGCTGCCTCACGCAACTGAAACAGGAAATAGGCTCCTGCCCTATGAGCCATTCCCGGCTTGTACAAACCAAGGCTTTTACAAGGCTACTTACTTATTTACCAACTTACTTATATTTAGAAATCATTTCAGTCAGTTCAAGCTCAATTACCCCACTTTCGTTGAATAAAATAAATATAATCTATGATTTTTCATATTTTATCATATTTGAACTATGTACCTCAAAAGTGAATACAATCCAGCAATTTATAACTATTTTTACCATAAATGTGAGTTCCAGACCTTTCTAAAACTATGCAACATTACAAATGATTGTTTATGGCCATCTTAAGAAAAATAATTACGTTTCGGTATGTCTATTTTGTCCGAAATCTACATTTTTCCATATCATTCAAGAGGTTTTGAAGGGTCAATCCGGAGTTGAAAAAAATAACAAAGCGTTCTTCCCACCACTTTTAGGTTTTATTTTTCAAGAATCAAGTCCAAAAATGTATGTAGCAATTGCTCCTTTAACCTCTCTCTTACACACACACACACACACACACACCCACCCCCGAGGGCTGCTGTACTTGAGAGCTGTATGTTTTCCCTGTCTACCTCATCATGCAGCACTTCACCGTGACAAATATATAGTTCCTGCAGGGAAAGACAGTGGGTGGTGGATAAGGAGGGTGCTGCTTACACATGGGTCCAACTTTTACAAACTCAAGTGCACTCCTTTTAAAGTGTGTTGGAGTAATTTGACCTTTGGTCAATTTAAAGTGTGAACTACTGGTTTGCATAGCAGGATGCCAATGCAGGTAGACGATGACCTTACCAACTCTCTCACTATTGGTAGAGGCTGCCAATAGCCAATATTGTTGGTACCATCTGGCAGGAACTGGTGCATTCCAAGAAAGAAGGCAGCCACATAGATTTTAGACTGCCAAATGTTTCTCAGTCCAAGACATGTTTGCAGTATATAATGGATTGGTGTGGAGCCAAGGACCTGACAGACCACCTGAGGCTACAAACAGGGGTCAAATGAGGTGTGAAGGAGTGAGATGTTGAGGTTTACATGATGACCAGTGGTAGGTTCAAGGGCAACCATGTACAGCAATCGCTGAGCAGACCACAAGCAAACCACAAGCTATCCACATTTAAACCGACTTTGCCCTTTTTGCATGTTAGGGATGAGATCCCACAAGAGAGTGATGTTCCAGATTTCAATTTACAAGGATTTCAATTTTAAGTGCATATAACTCCAGTAGCTCATATAAGTGCCTGCTTTTCCCCCCACATTGTATATTGGCATAGATTATATACCACTACAACATTTTAGATGGCCATTACAAATTCCCCTGCGTACTGCTTGGTACAAACACTGCTCCCAAGTCACAATACGTCATAACACCCCTTGCCTCCCTGTCCCTTGTCCCCCATCGCAGATGACTGGAGCCTAAATGAGAGATTGCTCCATTTGCTTCCTAGCTAATTGGATTACAGCTCAAGGCACTACAATAACCGTTGAATTTAGAGAGACAGAGGAAGCGAGAGAACGGAGGAGCTAGGAGCTGAGAAGCAGAGCCAATTTTCCAGTGAAATGAGCTTCGCTCCAGGTGAGGAGAAAAGTCCCACAGAGGATGTTTGCGGTGTTTCATTGGGAGATGAATCATGCTCTCAGATACTTACTGATGATGTGTCCCAGAATTTATCCAGGTCACAACTGGGAGCTCACAGTCGACTATTGCCGACATGTGTCACACCTTCCACATTAGGTAATAGATAAATCACTTAAACACACTTATTCCCCATTCATCATTGAGTGAGTGCAAGAATGAAAGGGTATACCCGAGGACTGGCTATGTTTGAGATGTACTGTTATAGCACCATAGAGGGATGTACACATGTATTACACAACACTGAACCAATCAACCACATATGGACAAGAGGCATATTTTACAAAGTGTGGGATCTTGATTTGGTGTTGAGCACAGTGTGCAGCCACAGTGGGAACACCTGTCTAAGAAGTCTGCAATTGAGGCAACCTTCCTATTCTGTTTGACTGAGCTTTTTCAGGCTTATTGTCACTATGACAGGCTGCCTTGGCAACAGTCAGAGTAGGGCGACTGTGGCAGAGGGGGAAATGAGCAGTGGCAGAGTTGTAAATTACACAGGAAGTCAATTCAAGAAGTTCTGGAGAATATCTTAATGAACCCACCGGCAGACCTCTTCAAACTCAAATGGTTCCCGTTTGAGAACTTTCAATGCTGTGGTACAACCCATTCCACTGCAATTTTTGTCACACAACTCTCTTATCCTCAGGCATTTTATCTACAGTATGTTCCATCGATTTTGCCTTTTAGGTATATTGTCTTATTGAGATTGGTGTTCCCTTTCTCACTGTATGCAGTGAAGGGTGTTTTTAAGGCTGTAGTTGCCCTGGTCTGTTTGTAACTTCCCTGTTTAATATAGTCATGCTCATGCTTGATATAATAATTATAATTATAATAATGCATTTATTTTATATAATGCTTGTCATTAGAATGAGCATCTCAAAGTCACTTTAAAACAAAACAAAAACAAATATAGCGTTCTGGCAGGTGTAGTCGATTGTCAATCACAGCTGATCAGGTGTTGAGGCAGTTCAGAAAGGCAGTAGCTTGATCAAAGAGAGTGTTGATGGTACAGGGAGGGAGGGAGGGAGAAGGGTCAGTCAGATAGAGACAGGCCCTGAACTCTTCATCGGGCACCTTATCGTATCATCCTCCTCCGTAGGTGGCTGGATCATCACCTACCAAAAGTGTAGCACCCACCTTGGTGGTGCTTCAGGGGCCGAATGCTGAGCTCAGCACCAAAAAGAACACCACACATTTGCGGTATGTCCGGTACAGTCCCCCACAAGGTGAGCCTCTGCATTGCAGAGGAGTAAACACAGCAGTCCACATCCTTCCAGAAACTGGGGCAAATGGAACAAAAAGCAGGCGTAGAAGCCTTCCAGTGCTGTAGGCTATTGATGCATTATTCAAATGATAGCAAGTCAAGCAAACAGACTTGCCTTTAGTCCAGCAACTCCGTGGGTCAAGACGACCAGATATTTTAGCTCAGTAACGCTTAACAAGTTATCAAAAACCAAAAGTTTATTTTTAAAAAGCAATAAAATATTTACCAATGTACAGGAGCTATCTGCCTAGGCTTCCTCATGGCGCCATGACAACCACAGATATGCAACCTATTTCCCCATTTTAGATCTCAGAGCAAACCCTTGGAATTATCCAAGCTTGGGATGTAGCAGTGAATGACCGTGGTCTGATTTGTTAGTTGTTTGGACCAAAGAGACAAAAAAAAGGTCACGGATCTTTCAAAATAGAGACGTTTTGAAATTCTGAAACAAAGTAGTTTAACATTTGTTCACTTCCAAATATAATAGCCTAATTTCAATGTCATTAAAAACAATAAATGTGTCATACTTGCATAGGAAAAGGGTCTGAGACTTTGCAGCGCTTTGGTGAGGGGGATCTCTCATCTGAAGAGAAAAAAGGACCTATCCCTAGAGCATGACCTATCTCTGCAGTAAAATATAAGACAACATCATGGCAATTCCTGGTATAAGTAGAATTACTTTCCCAAATACAGTAATATTCAAAGGTTTGGGGTCAGTTAGAAATGTCCTTGTTTTTTAATTAAAATAACATAAATTGATCAGAAAAACAGTGTAGACATTGTTTATGTTGTAAATTACTATTATAGCTGGAAACGGCAGATTCTGGAAACGGAGAGCTCGAGCACTCATGCTCCAGGATTAAGAAATGTGAGAGACCAAAACGGATTCTCTGCAATAAAATATTGGACAATATCATGTCATTATTTTTTACAATTAGAATACATTTGTCAAATATGATGATCAACAATAAGGAGGGATTACATTGTGAAGGGTCATCCTCACCGTCATTACTTGGTGGCTTGTGCTGCGTTTTAGCCTTTAGCTTCTTGGTAACAGTAGCACGGGTTTTCTGGTGCTCCGAGGGCCTATTTTGTTGGGGGTTTTGGTAGACCTTTGCCTGAAAATGAACATGTGAGTATAAAAATAACATCCTCCCATTTTTCTACACACATTTGTCAAAGTTAACCTTCCAAGCCCCTACCCAGGAAATCCAGATACATTTAGTGAATAGTAGTGAAACATGATTCCATCTGGGTTGAGGCTACCTTCCCACTAGCCACACGCTTGTACATTGTAAAGGATCAGTTAAAGTAATACGGTTAAAGGTCCTCACAGTCTATCAAAAGGCAAAGTGGTTGTTCAGTGGCTAGTGTTTCGGGTCAAGGGGTCTATTAGTAATCAGCTTCGCAGGCTACCATACTTACATAACTTGGGAGATGACATTCTTCATGCATTTGTAAACATACAACAATATACAGAATAAAAACCATCCCAAATTAATTGAATGTACACAAATATGCGTTTAAACATACCAGTTATACTGTACATTCTTTGTGTGTAGTTTTCTTTCAGTTTATCTTGGAGATCTCCTCCACTTCACTGGCTTCGGTGATTTCGACATTTTCACATTTCTGTTTTGATTCTGAATGGTGGGGTGAAGGTTCAAACAATTTAACAGTCATTTTTTTATCAACTAGCAGTCCTTAGTTATTGTATTTTCAAGTATAATGTATCTACTATTTACCTGATGTCAGGTTAAACCTCAGACGCTGAAATTACTTCCATTTCAGAGAGGGTGTGGACATATAATTTATTGCTTTGTCATATTTATTTGGGGACCACCATGCAGTTTGGTCTTTGATCCAGTGCTCAGGAATAACACTCTACTTCCTTTTTATTTTCCATCCACACGGTTCTGGCCCACATTATCTGAGATTGCAACCTGGGGAGATTATTAGACAATATAACAGAAGCTATAACTACTCCAAACTATTCCAATAGATCTGATCTTACTTGGCAAAACAGTGCAACAGAGGGATCACTATGTATTGCCTATGATAGGACAGACATACGCAGCCATGTTGATGAGGTCCCCAGGAGAAATAATTAGAGTGATTGCAAAGTAACACACAAATATTATTCGTCACACTTCAATTACTTATTATAATTATTTACACCACTACTCCTCCTTCAGCTTTTATGCGAAACAAACCATTTCAACTTTACAGTATAGCGTGCAGAGGTCTAACTTAAGTGACATTTGTATTGTAACACAGAATTTCGCCTGGTGCTGTTTAAATCCGCCATTTTAAGCAGCCAACATTCCATGGCTTAATGCTAGTGACAATGGTTTTCACCCCTACATGCCAGGATTCAAATCCTGCCTGTGCCAAAATAATTGATCATATAGTTTAAAAACAAATATTTTGTCACCTTTTTCTTCATTTAACAACAACAAATTACGATTAACGTTGGGTAAAGGTTTATTTACTTATTGTAGATTGAAGACTTCTCTCTAACTCCACTGATACCACAGGCTCTTTGCAATTCTTAGAACCCCACTGTTTTTACCCTGTTGAAGCTAGGAACATCAACTTCATGATAGACCCAACGTCCAGCTTTTTCATACATGATACACTTTTTAAACTACAGTATAATTGACATTTGCATCAATGGATTTTAGTGGCCACCATGATAATATTTACAACAGTAGGTCTACTATTCTTTCATATTTTCAGCAACACCATCTTTAGATTGTGCAGACTGAGACCTTCCAAAAGTCTTTGGAGGCACATGGAAGAATGAAGAGGTTGTCAGTTTGAGTATGGTGAATGACATCACAGACAAGGTTTCCATCATCTCTTATTTCTTTGACATATGCATATTTGTCCTGTCCTAGGAAGCACCCATCTCGCATGTTATTCTTGATGTATGGTTGAATGTTCTTGGCAGTATGTTTCATTTGGCTGTAACAATGGATTATGTGGGCATTTCAATGGCACTATAAATGGTTCTCAAAGTCAAAGCAATTAAGTTAATTGAGTGAGCAGTTGTGAAATACAACATCTTCTGCCAAGTAAGTGAGACCATGTACAGTCTATTGTACACTGTAAAAATGTATCACCATAAACACTCTTGCTCATCTCAACAAAGTGCATCAGAAGCTGTTTGGCATAATCAAGGTAACGCTTTATGCTGTCATCTTCATCAACCAGAAGCCATGGATTAAAGGCAACAAGCGTCAATACAGAACTAAGATCGAATCGTACTACACCCGCTCTGAAGCTCGTCAGATGTGGCAGGGCTTGCAAACTATTACAGACTACAAAGGGAAGCACAGACGAGAGCTGCCCAGTGACACAAGCCTACCAGACGAGCTAAATTAGGCAAGTAACACTGAAACATGCATGAGAGCATCAGCTGTTCCTGATGATTGTGGGATCACGCTCTCCACAGCTGATGTGAGTAAGAACTTTAAACAGGTCAACATTCACAGGGCCGCAGGGCCAGAAGGATTACCAGGACGTGTACTCCAAGCATGAGCTGACCAACTGCCAAGGGTCTTCACTAACATTTTCAACCTTTCCCTGTCTGAGTCTGTAATACCAACATGTTTCAGGCATACCACCATAATCCCTGTGCCCAAGAACACTAAGGTAACCTGCCTAAATGACTACCGCCTCGTAGCACTCACCTCTGTAGCCATGAAATGCTTTGAAAGGCTAGGTCATGGCTCACATCAACACCATTATCCCATAAACCCTAGACCAACAGATCCACAGATGATGCAATCTCTATTGCACTCCACACTGCCCTTTCCCACCTGGACAAAAGGAACACCTATTTGAGAATGCTATTCATTGACTACAGCTCAGCGTTCAACACCATAGTGCCCTCAAAGCTCATCACTAAGCTAAGGACCCTGGGACTAAACACCTCCCTCTGCAACTGGATCCTGGACATCCTGAAGGGCCGCCCCAGGTGGTAATGGTAGGTAACAACACATCCGCCACCCTGATCCTCAACACATTGGCCCCTTAGGGGTGTGTGCTCATTCCCCTCCTGTACTCCCTGTTCACTCACGTGACACAACAGTGGTAGGCCTGATCACTGACAATGATGAATCAGCCTATAGGGAGTAGGTCAGAGACCTGACCATGTGGTGCAAGGACAACAACCTCTCCCTCAACGTGATCAAGACTCCTGAACAGCTAATCAAATGGCTACCCAGACTATTTGCATTGCCCCCCCCCCCCCCATGCTGGTGATACTCTCTGTTATTATCTATGCATAGCCACTTTACTAACTCTACTTACATGTACATAATTACCTCCATTACCTCGACACCGGTGGCCCCGCACGTTGACACATTGACTCTGTACCGGTACCCCCTGTACCGGTAGCCCTACTAGTGTTATTTACTGCTGCTCTTTAAGTATTTGTTTTTCTTATCTCTTACTTTTTTGGGGGGGTGTATTCTTAAAACTGCATCATTGTTTAAGGGCTTGTAAGTAAGCATTTCTCTCTAAGGATTACACCTGTTGTATTCAGAGCATGTGACAAATAACATTTGATTTGATTAGAACAGGTCTAAATATATGTCTTGACAGTGACACAGTTTACTAACCGCTGTGCTTCCAGTTATGCACTGTCAATTCTAGAAATACAACATGTTGCTGTTGTCAGGTGTTACACTAATATTCTGTACATTTGTGTTTCAGTAAAGGTTCTGTAAATCTACAGTAATTTACTGGCTCCTGTGCTGCCAGTATTAGCTGTAAATTTACACTGACCCTACTGGCTACTGTGCTGTGGTGTTTGGTTTTTGTATCACTGCATCTCAAGGGGACTGAGAAACTAAGGGAGTTTACTTTTGTGAGAGCAGACTTTTATTACCTCAAGGTGCCTTCAATAAAGCCTTAGTGGATTCAATGCTGTAAAACTGAAAACACGCTTTGTTCACCCATCGCTCACCTCATTTTCAAACAAATATGTAGCTGCTAGATAGGCCACTAATGTACCAAAAGGAAGCATGTGAATGTAATAACTATTCTGTGTGTGAGTGTGTGTGAGGTAGAAACATTCTGTGGACATCTCTAAAGGGCTTCTCTATGCTGTGGTGTGTGGTGGGTTATCCTAACAGGCCGCACATTGTGTTTGTCTGAGCTGTACTGACTGTGAACCTTTGAGCTGGAAAGCTGCCATAGCCAGAAAATGAGTGAACACCCACACCATTGGCACCTCTGTGTGTGTGTGTGTGTGTGTGTGTGTAGTGCCATCCTACTTAATTCCTTGTTACCATGGTAACTAATCCCATTTACTGAGAATTGGATCCAATATTCAGGTATTTGGTCTCAAAGCATAATATATTTTATCTCCCTTTCTCCTGTCTCAGGGACACTGAAGCAAGAGACCATAATAATAAAAGTAATGATAATAATTAAATTACTTTGTATAGAGATTTTCAATACAATCGTAAAATTACATGAAAGCAATTGCATATTTCCCTTAATACTGAAAATCTAATGCAATTCTGTTGTTGATACATTTAATTACATAAAAAGATTGGGTTGGTTTACATTGAATGGTAATGCAATTGAAGAGCCCTTATCGAAAAACCACATGAATTTCATGTGAACACATATGACCTTGTACGACCTCATGTGATCACTTGATTTCATGTGAAGTTAACGTGACAACATGTGATAACATAACTCTACACAAGTGACAACATGTGAGCACGTGAGAACATGATCTCATGTGAAATAAATGTGACAACATGGGGATGCAACACACCAACATGTGACAGCATGAAATTACACATGACAACATGTGAGAACATTTTTATTTTATTTTATTTCACCTTTATTTAACCAGGTAAGCAAGTTGAGAACAAGTTCTCATTTACAATTGCGACCTGGCCAAGATAAAGCAAAGCAGTTCGACACATACAACGACACAGAGTTACACATGGAGTAAAACAAACATACAGTCAATAATACAGTAAAAAAAAACAAGTCTATATACAATGTGAGCAAATTAGGTGAGAAGGGAGGTAAAGGCAAAAAAGGCCATGGTGGCAAAGTAAATACAATATAGCAAGTAAAACACTGGAATGGTAGTTTTGCAATGGAAGAATGTGCAAAGTAGAAATAAAAATAATGGGGTGCAAAGGAGCAAAATAAATAAATAAATTAAATACAGTTGGGAAAGAGGTAGTTGTTTGGGCTAAATTATAGGTGGGCTATGTACAGGTGCAGTAATCTGTAAGATGCTCTGACAGTTGGTGCTTAAAGTAACATGATCTCATGTGAATTAGAAGTTACATAAATGTGACAACATGGGGAAGCAAAATTTCAACATGTGATGACATGAAAATACACGTGACAACACATGTGAAAACACGATCTCGTGAAATATATGTGAAAAAAAAAACCTGTGATATAATGACACTACACATGCAAAAATCCAGGTGTTAAATATAATTTAGAATATTTTACTTTGAAAGACATAATTGACATGAATTCAATTTAAACAGTCATGGCCCCGTGCAGGCTTTGTCTGGTTCCCAGTTTGTTCCAGGGATGTTCTTGAAACATTGTGTTATTATTAGAACAGTGTGTAATTGTCTAGTTCTGGTGAAAATGATGTAAATCTAGATCTAGTTAGTGTATTTTTACAGCATCATTTAGATGTTAATGTTAAATAACAGTATGCTGCTATATGCTGATTACATGGGACTCATCCTCACTTGGGTTTTCAACTCTCAACCTCTTGGTTGCTAGCTACCTGAAGTTCCTGCTGCGCCACCAAGACTGTGTACAGACTCGAAATGGGCAAGACATTTCTGCACTTTGCCTTAAAGTTGCAGTAAAATCTTTTGTGTTAATTCTTTAAAATAACAGTATGCTGTTGTATTCTGATTTAAATTACTGTAAAATCTTGAAAAGTGACCCAACCTTAAATGGGATTTGAACTCATAACATATTGGTGGCTATCAACAATAAATGTCCTGCTACAATGAAGCTAAACCAGCAAATATGTGAATATGATAGAGATATGGCCAGAGACTTATTGTCTGCACTTTGCTAATAACTTCCCACAATCAAGTAAATAAGTATCTATACCAACTGTGCACCAGGACACTTAACATAGAGCATTCTTCAAATATTTGGGGATTTGAACCTTCAGCCTCTTGGTTGGAGTGCATCAACGATTCTGCTGTGTTACCAAGGTCTTTCCAGTTGCTTGAAACATACAGTATATTAACACACTCTCAAAAAATAAGGGTATGGTTAGGGTACACTACAGTGTTATTACCTGGGGTACAAAAAGGTTAAAGGTTTACTTTAGTGTAGTTTATTAGGATCCCCATTTGCTACTGCACATTCAGCAGATACTCTTGTGGCCCACATAAAACATTTGATAAAAATACAAATAAAATAATAATATTAATAGTTACATTTGGGAAGACGCCAAGTGACAACAAAAATGCTATTTACACACTATTCACACATACTTTATTCATGTTCTTATGTATAGTTAAATTAGATCTTTAGAGACAGGAGAGGCGCTGTGATACAGTTTTTTAAACCTAACAGGCTTTTTGTCTGAGTAACCTCTGGTGGCAGAAGATTCCACGAGGACATGTCTCTATACATACTGTAACTGAGAGACGCATTAAATCTGTTTTTTTGGTTTGGGTACAGTGAAGAAACCCATAGTGACGTGTCTGGTGGGTATGTATGTGTGTTTGAAGTGCTTGCAAAAATATTATTCAAGTGGTTAGGCATCTTCAACACAGAAATGTTTCTTAAGAAGACTACAAGAGAAGTTGTCAATTTCTCCTCAACCCTCAACGACTATCGTGCATGTTGTTGATGTTAGATCTGTGTGTGCAGTTAAGGGCAAGGCATGCTGCTTTGTTTTGAGCCAGCTGCAACTTTGTTAGGTCTTTCATGGCTGCACCTGACCATATTAACAGGCAGTAATCAAGATGGGACAAGATCATAGCCTGAACAACTAGTTCAGTTCTTTTGTGTCAAAAACGCAAAACATATTTTTTATAACAGACAGCCCTCTCCCCGTCTTCAGAACTATGTCATTATGACTTTACCATGATAACAATGTTACTCCTAAGAGTTCAACGGTCACACCCTTTATGCACAATTTCAGTTGAGGTTTAGGTCTTAGAGAATGCTTTGAACCAAATACAATGCTTTTGGTTGTAAATGTATTTTAAGACCGGTTTATTGTTAATTACCCATTCTGACTCCGACTGTAACTCCTTGCTAAGAGTCGCAGTGAGCTCACTGGCTGTATACACTGATATGCAGAGTGTGGAATCATCAGCATACATAGTCATTTTACCTATGTATTAAACGTACCCTTCCCAAGTACAAAGTTGACTATCTTTTAGGTATAATGAGATATTTTTCTACACAATATTTGGAATATACGGTACACTCATCAACATGCTTTGATAGGTGGGGGCAATGGACTGGTGAGGAACATTAGCATATTTGGGAGCGTGGTTAAATATATGTGTATTTGTGCCAACCGTCGGTGGAAGTGTTGTAGCAGGTTAAGTGTTTGATGGCTATGCCAATATAAGTAGATCACATCCTTTGACACTGTCTGTTCTGAAAATGTTGCATGAGAATGTGTCAGTAATGAGAGCTGCAGTAAAAGTTATTGTGTGTGTTCCAGTGACTTGATGGTAACATGTTGCTGTAAACTTGTTATTTCTCAACTGGCACTGGGAAACTCGCTGGAAGTTATGTTTGACACTGGAGCTCAGACCTTGCATCGAAATCGCTAAGGAGCTATTTTTCAAAGCAGTGTCCCTTTGTGCGTATCACTTTATCAGACGTACATCATCAACGACGTCTGAAGCTTCATTTGATCACGTGCTTTTTCAAACAGTGTGTTGCAAAATGTGATATCCCACTGATTTAACCATGGTTCTGGTGCTTTCTTAAATTCCAAGCTGCTTTCAAACACTGACCTATGTGAAAGACTACCTTGAATCGGTCTTATGTAGCAAAATTTGAAATTGTGTTTTTTACATGCAGAGACACAGAGCTACAAAATGGTATATCGTATACTGCATTTTTGAGGAACAATGGGAAAGTAATTCTGCTTTGAAAGTTGATAAACTTGAAAAACTAAATTTTGAGAAAATGGCCTTTCAATGTTTTGGTACTGCTACTGGAGAGCTCTCCTTTGTCTCCACCCATTCAGCATTGTTCACACCCTCTTAAGTCAGCCCCACCCATCTCTTTAAGGATTCACATGTGAGGTCTTGTGCTCCAGAGTGGTGCAGTGGTCTAAGGCACTACATATCAGTGCTAGAGGTGTCACTACAGACCCTGGTTCAATTCCAGGCTGTATCACAACTGGCTGTGATTGGGAGTCCCATATGGTGGTGCACAATTGGCCCAGTGTTGTTAGGGTTTGGCTGGGGTAGGCCATCATTGTAAATAACAAATGGTTCTTAACTGACTTGCCTAGTTAAATAAAAAATTTAAACAGTGAGTATTGTATCTAAGACTAAAAGTGGTAATAGTAGTAGACTACAATAAGAAACAATTCTAGGTAAACAGAAAGTGTCCAGATAAATACATTTGATAAATATTAGATTACGTTTTCCCAGACACACTTGTCTAAATTGATGGTTCATGTGAAAGAAATGCTATAACACCCAGCCACATCTTGCTAAGTGGATGGGTCTCTACAGAAAGTGTAAACGGTACAGCCAAATGGCTATATGCATAGTACCAATATCAGAAATAGATAGTGGCAATATAAATGAAGTATACAGTATGTACAAGAACAATAACGATATCAGTGATAGATGAGGTAGTTAAATGCATACAATCAGGGGTAAAGTGGCTCAGCAGCGGGATAAAAAAAATGTAGCAGCAAAGTATGGCGTGTGTGTTAGGAGAAAGTTATGTGAATAGAGGCACTGCAGATAGTAATGATGACTGGTCCATCCAAACCACGCATGAACAAGGGAATCTATATTCGGAGGGCTTGTTTCTGTCCTGCCCTTGCCTTTGGTGCAGGGCATGTGATGTCCATAGCCTCTCTGTCAGCATTGCACAGCAGCTGAAACCTGGTCCAGACTGAGTCTGAACGCTCCTTGGCAACAACACCAGGCTCCAGAGCTTCGAAGCTGTAAAACAGGAAATAAAATGAAAAAAATTGAAAAGACATTACAACCTTGCACAACATCAATTCCCCTCTCAAGTTTAGATAAGAAGAATAACCTCATACAATGCAATGAAAATGACATTCCCCTGAAGTGCTGGTACTGCTTGATCTGTGGCAGCGGCCTGAAGTACGGAGTTGTAGCCAGCCATAGCTTTCCACCAGCACTGTACAATCCTCCATTCCAACCAGCTGTGGGATGTTGACCCCTGTCACAGTGCTGTCCTTCTCAACACCAGCAATCTCAGACAAAGTGTTCACTTTGGTCTTTCTGAAGCGTTGCTTGATGAGGCTGACGCACCAGTCGGGGGAAACTGGGTGTGGCCTGTGATCAGGAAGTAAAGATCCAGACTGTTGTGGAGCTTGTGCATGGTCCACCAAACACAATACCAGAGCACAAACGTGTTCTTGTTTTGGGCACTGCAGTTATCACAATTTAGGTCCACACGTGTTTCCCTAATTCCACAGATGGTGCATGTAGTTGATGACTGCAGTGATGACATGCCTTTGTCAATCAAATAGTTGACTTGCTGAGGGACAGCATGCATTCACAGCAGACACCAAACAAGCCACACTTGGGAGGAGTTAAAAAATAGATTGGGATCTGGCTGCATAGGGTCAGAAGGATAGTGCACCTGCAAACAACAAAATAAGATACATTTGAATTAATTGTCTCACCCCTGTCAGTCTGTCTTTACACAGCTCAGTGAAATACATTTGCCTGCCTCCCAAATATAACATGTTTTTTGTTGTTGTTGAGTGTACAGTGGCGAGAACCCTTTGGAAATACCTGGATTTCTGAATAAATTGGTCATACAATTTGATCTGATCTTCATCTAGGTCACAACAATAGACAAACACAGTCTGCTTAAACTAATAACACAAACAATTATACGTTTTCATGTCTTTATTGAACACACGGTGTAAACATTCACAGTGCAGGGTGGAAAAAGTATGTGAACCCTTGGATTTAATAACTGGTTGACCCTCCTTTGGCAGCAGTAACCTCAACCAAACATTTTCTGTAGTTGCAGATCAGATCTGCACAACGGTCAGGAGGAATTTTGGACCATTCCTCTTTACAAAACTGTTTCAGTTCAGCAATATTCTTGGGATGTCTGGTATGAACTGATCTCTTGAGGTCATGCCACGGCATCTCAAATCGGGTTGAGGTCAGGACTCTGACTGGGCCACTCCAGAAGGAGTACTTTCTTCTGTTGAAGCCATTCTGTTGTTGATTTACTTCGGTGTCTTGGGTCGTTGTCCTGTTGCATCACCCAACTTCTGTTAAGCTTCAATTGGCAGACAGATAGCCTAACATTCTCCTGGAAAATGGCTTGATAAACTTGGGAATTAATTTTTCCGTCAATGATAGCTAGCTGTCCAGGGCCTGAGGTAGCAAAGCAGCCCCAAACCATGATGCTCCCTCCACCATACTTTACCATTGGGATGAGGTTTTGATGTTGGTGTGCTGTGCATTTTTTTCTCCACACATAGTGTTGTGTGTTCCTTCCAAACAACTCATCTGTCCACCGAATATTTTGCCAGAAGCGCTGTGGAACATCCAGGTGCACTTTCACAAACTTCAGACTAGCAGCAATGTACTGCTAGTTTTGGACAGCAGTGGCTTCTACCATGGTGTCCTCTCATGAACACCATTCTTGCTTAGTGTTTTATGTATTGTAGACTTGTCAACAGAGATGTTATCATGTTCCAGAGATTCTGTAAGTCTTTAGCTGACACTTCTTAACCTCATTGAGCATTCTGCGCTTTGCTCTTGCAATCATCTTGCAGGACAGCCACTCCCTAGGGAAAGTAGCAACAGTGCTGAACTTTCTCCATTTATGAACATCTAGGCTTTTAGAGATACTTTTGTAACCCTTTCCAGCTTTATGCAAGTCCGTAATTATTTTTCTGAGATCTCTTTTGTTCGAGGCATGGTTCACATCAGGCAATGTTTCTTGTGAATAGCAAACTCACATTTTGTGAGTGTTTTTTATAGGGCAAGGCAGCTCTAACCGCATATCCAATCTCGTCTCATTGATTGGACTCCAGGTTAGCTGACTCCTGACTCCAATTCACTTTTGGAGAAGACATTAGCCTAGCGGTTCATATACTTTTCCCAACCTACACTGTAAATGTTTAAATGATATATTCAATATAGACAAGAAAAATATAATAATTTGTGTGCTATTAGTTTAAGCACACTTTGTCTATTGTTGTGACTTAGATAAGGATCAGATCAAATTGTATGACCAAATTATGCAGAAATCCAGGTAATTCCAAAGGGTTCACATGCTTTTTCTCCTTAATCAGTATAAAGGAGGAAATGTTGCTTACTTGTTGAGCAAATCCAAAGCTTTAATGCATCCTGATGTCTTTGCTTGTTGGTTCATTTGGGGCCCTCAGAGACAACTACATGTCTTGACAGGTCTTGCAGTCAGCAACCATCTTCTGGTAGACAGACCGCTCACTCTGAATAATCAGGAGATGCTGCTCTTGCTTCTTCAGTTTGGCTGACTTAACAGCTTCTGGCAGATTGGCAGATCTGACTACCTGATAGCTGTTCCTCTGGCACTGCCGGTATAGGTCTGTCCTAGGCTTAGTGCTTGAAATGTTGGGCAGCAATTTTCTCCACAGATTCCTGAAGGAAGACAGCCCAACTACACGTACCTATGGAAAATACAGAAATAATATGAGATCAATAAGTAGTGCCAATCGTGTTGGAGATCAATGAAATAATCAAAACATGTTGTTTATTCTTTAAACATGTTTTTGTCACATGGGATGGCATCAGCTTTCCAACAAAGTGTTTGTGTCCTGGGTGGTGTCCTGGTAATACTATTGCATTATCCTCTGCGTAGTTGTTGATGTAGTTCACCACTCGCTGCAAGTCCTCGTGCTTCAGGTGTACCCTGGCTTGCTTGGGCCAGCTCTCTTTTTGATGGGAGGAATTAGAACATTCTCCTTTAACTTGCAATGAAAACAACTTTCTAACTAAATGTGAAACTTATAATATCTGAAACTGTAGCTAGACCCTTACTCATATACATGGATGAACGCTTCACGGCAGACTGCAACCCCTTTCATTAAAGGAGACGTCTAGTGTCTTTTCCGTTTAGTTTTTACAGTTTGCTTGGCCCGTTGTGTCAAGTCACTCTGGTTCACACTGACCATGTGCAATGCCATAAGAATCATCTTAAGCTTTAGCCCCCACCCACATTTTTCTCGCCCTTGCAGAGGTGGTTGGGATGTTTTCATGTTATCCATAGCAGCCATATTCAACGGGTGTTGAGCGTTCGTAAATTCATCAGTTATTCTGTGCTCTGGCACACTCAGACGAGAATGCTCTGAAACATTTGTTGCAGTGACTTTCTATTGAAATGGATACTTGCGTAGTGGAGTCTTTTGTCAATAAGTTTTACTACGTGATAAAAAAAACTAAAAGCCGTGTTAGACAGGATAACCTACACATACTGACCAACTCAAATAGACTACATGGCAGACCAATCCAAGCTCATCTCTCGGGCATGTCCAGCCTACTCATTATCTCATAATCATGATTAGCGGGAAGGTTATGTATATCCTAAATAATGCCATAGATTACGTTTCTGAAAAATAGAAACCGTCAAAGCCTTTAGAAAGCCTTGGTTTCCCATAAATACTTGTTGCTCCTCAAAATATTTTTAGTAGCCTACTGTGCCTTCACTGACCCTTCTGTTGACAACATGCACATCACTTGATGATTGGTGGCGTACTGCAACAGAGGCAGCCTATTAGAAGAATGCAGGTGTGTCTTATTTGAGACAAGGCTTTTAACTAGCTCTTTTTGGTCTCCCATAAGAGGGAATTTCTTCCCTGTTAAATTAACATTATTTATAAAAATGAATCTATTAATATGGTTTTTGAAATCTATCATTTGTTTAAAAGCATGATAGTTGTACTTTTAGCTTATGGTTGACGCTGCTTGTTGGCCATTAGGCATTTGGCATTTCTCAATGACTTCAAAGCACGTGAATGCATCCAACTGGTATTTAGGACTTCATAACTGGTAAATTCCCACCTCCCACATAGTTACACAGCTTTATGCTTTATATATTGGATAGAAAAAGGTATAATTATACTAGATAATTCACACATGTATCAACCAGTACCATGTGTACCTTTTTCTTTTACCCCGTTTTCTCCCCAACTGGTAGTTACAGTCTTGTCTCATCGCTGCAACTCCCATACAGACTCAGGAGAGGAGAAGGTCGAGAGCTGTGCATCCTCCAAAACACTGTGTCAGTGTGCACTGTGCCCAGCCTGCCACAGGAGTTGCTAGTGCGCGATAGGACAAGGACATCCCTGACAACTAATCCCTCCTCCTAACCCAGACGACACTGAACCGATTGTGCACCACCCCATGGGTCTTCCGGTCGCAGTCAGCTGCGACAGAGCCAGGACTCAAACCCAGAATCTCTAGTGGCACTGCGATGCAGTGCCTTAGACCATTGCGCCACTCGGGAGGCCCTCCTTATGTGTACCTTTGACCTTTTTTTACACAAGGGAACAACAATGTTCCATAACCATAGTCTTATTGTTAAGAGTGTGTGGATATACAGTACACTCAGTCTACAGTTTATTAGGTACACCCATCTTGTACCGTGTCGGACCCGCCTGTAGCCATGAAGGGATGCACCAGGTCAGCAACAATGTTCATATACACTGTGCTGTTCAAATGTTGCTCAATTGCTAACAAGGGAGCTAACGTGTGCCAGGAAAACATTCCCCACAACATTACACCATTGCCACCAGACTGTACCATTGTCACCAGGCAGGATTGGGCCATGGACTCATGCTGCTTAGGCCACATCCGGACTCTGCCATCAACATGGCACTATAGGAAACTAGATTTGTCGGAACAGAACATGTTATTCCACTCCTCAATTGTCCAGTGTTTAGTAATCACCTGCCCACTGGTGCCGCTTCTTCTTGTTTTTAGCTGATAGGAGCGGAGCCCTGTGTTGTCTGCTGTAATAGCCCAATCCTAGACTCTGTCGTGCGTAAAAAGCCTAGGAGGCCTAGCCGTTTCCGAGATACTGGAACCGGAGCACCTGGCACCAACGACCATACCACGCTCAAAGTCACTTAGGTCAATAATTTTCCACATTCTATAATTCAATCGAATGCCTGTCGGCCTGCTTTCTATAGCAAGCCATGCCCACATGACTCACAGTCTGTAAGAGCGAACCATTTTAGAGAATGTGTAGTGTACCTAATAAACTGGCCACTGAGTGTATGTTCTTGGTAATAAGTAGCCAACTGCTGGCACTGCTGAAACATGAATGCACTCTGGACCAAAAGGTTGCCAATTCTAATCCTGAGAGCATTTATGCACACTTAGGGCTAGATTCTATCAGATCCATGCTAATGGACATCCACATAGCGGTTGTTTTGGCGTGTCGAAGGTGGAACAGCTTTAGAGTTGTCATATCGACAAGCATCTTCCGGCATTATACCTGAAGCGGAAATTGCCATTGGCTGCACAGAGCTGCATTAAGATAAATCCATGCAGTCTTGTATACAAGTTGGAACACTGGAATGTGAAATGTAATATACACCTCGATAAGATTGATAGATATCTTAATTATTATTTTAGTGAATGATTTTCCATTTGAGTGTCATTATTTCTATATAGCCTACTTTCTCGTTCTGAACTTCTAACACGAGTAGGACGGGTGTGGCTTCGTAAAAATGACTACACAAATTAGCCTCTCACCAATTTGACAGTTCTAAAACAGTTACACCTCAGACATTGCCAAAACACCAGCAATGCATGCGGGTGTCTGCTATCACGTGTCTGTGCTTGAACTGATTGAATCTAGACCTTAATGTCAAGTTTCCCTGAGCACTGCTACTTTTTAGTTGGTGTTGTCAGATCATCGCATAAGTATTGACTTAATTTCGGGCAAATTTTAGCAAAGTGCAGGTATATAGTCTTGCCAATACATCTGTGGCTAAAAACTGTTATGGCCACAGACTTGGTACCGAAGCAGGAAATTCAGATTGCTGTCACCTCAAAAGGTTGTGAGTTCAAATCCCAGAGGTGGTTGTGTCCCAGGTATGTTAACCAATGTTGAGGTCAATTCTGTTTAAGTTCCAGCCAATTGAGAAAGTAAACTTTATTGAAAATAACTTAATTAGAATTGGAATTTATGTGTACTTCGTGAATACAGTTCATTGTTGTACAGTACAAGTCAAAAGTTTGGACACACCTACTCATTCAAGGGTTTTTCTTTATTTTTACTATTTTATACATTGTAGAATAAGTGAAGACATCAAAACGACAAAATAATACATATGGAATAATGTAGTAAGCAAAGAAGTGTAAAACAAATCTAAATATATTTTATATTTGAGACTCTTCAAAGTTGCCACCCTTTGCCTTGATGACAGCTTTGCACACTCTTGGCATTCTCTCCACCAGCTTCATGGGGAATGCTTTTCCAACAGTCTTGAAGGAGTTCCAACATATGCTGAGAACTTGTTGGCTGCTTTTCCTTCACTTTGCGGTCCAACTCATCCCAAACCATCTCAATTGGGTGCAGGCGCAGGAGGACAGGTCATCTGATGCAGCACTCCATCACTCTCCTTAGTCAAATAGCCCTTACACATCCCGGAGGTGTGTTTTCGGTCATTTTGGGGTCATTGTCCTAATAAGCGCAAACCAGATGGGATGGTGTATCACTGCAGAATGCTGTAGTAGCCATTGTGGTTAAGTGTGCCTTTAATTCTAAATAAATAATTTACATTTACATTTAAGTCATTTAGCAGACACTCTTATCCAGAGCGACTTACACTGACAATGTCACCAGCAAAGCATCCCCACACCATCACACCTCCTCCTCCATGCTTCACGGTGAGAACCACACATGCGGAGATCATCCTTTCACCTACTCTGCATCTCACAAAGTCACGGCGGTTAGAACCCAAAATCTAAAATTTGGATTCATCAGACCAAAGGACAGATTTCCAACAGTCTAATGTCCATTGCTCATGTTTCTTGGCCAAAGCAAGTCTCTTCTTCTTATTGTTGTCCTTTAGTAGTGATTTCTTTGCAGAAATTTTACCATGAAGACTGATTAATGCAATCTCCTCTGATCAATTGATGTTGAGATGTGTCTGTTACTTGAACTCTGTGAAGCATTTATTTGGGCTGTAATCTGAGGTGCAGTTAACTCTAAAGAACTTATACTCTGTTGCAGAGGTAACTCTGGGTCTTCCATTCCTGTGGCGGTCCTCATGAGAGCCAGTTTCATCATAGCACATGATGGTTTTTGCGACTGCACTTGAAGAAATTTTAAAAGTTCTTGACATTTCCCAGCTTGACTGACCTTCATGTCTTAAAGTAATGATGGACTGTCATTCCAGACCCATATCAAACATCTCCAATCCAAAGTTAAATCTAGAATTGGCTTCCTATTTCGCAACAAAGCATCCTTCACTCATGCTGCCAAACATACCCTTGTAAAACTGACCATCCTACCAATCCTCGACTTTGGCGATGTCATTTACAAAATAGCCTCCAATACCCTACTCAACAAATTGGATGCAGTCTATCAAAGTGCAATCCATTTTGTCACCAAAGCCCCATATACTACCCACCATTGCGACCTGTACGCTCTCGTTGGCTGGCCCTCGCTTCATACTCGTCGCCAAACCCACTGGCTCCATGTCATCTACAAGACCCTGCTAGGTAAAGTCCCCCCTTATCTCAGCTCGCTGGTCACCATAGCATCTCCCACCTGTAGCACACGCTCCAGCAGGTATATCTCTCTAGTCACCCCCAAAACCAATTCTTTCTTTGGCCGCATCTCCTTCCAGTTCTCTGCTGCCAATGACTGGAACGAACTACAAAAATCTCTGAAACTGGAAACACTTATCTCCCTCACTAGCTTTAAGCAGCAACTGTCAGAGCAGCTCACAGATTACTGCACCTGTACATAGCCCACCTATAATTTAGCCCAAACAACTACCTCTTTCCCTACTGTATTTATTTTATTTATTTATTTTGCTCCTTTGCACCCCATTATTTTTATTTCTACTTTGCACATTCTTCCATTGCAAATCTACCATTCCAGTGTTTTACTTGCTATATTGTATTTACTTTGCCACCATGGCCTTTTATTGCCTTTACCTCTCTTATCTCACCTCATTTGCTCACATCGTATAAAGACTTGTTTATACTGTATTATTGACTGTATGTTTGTTTTACTCCATGTGTAACTCTGTGTCGTTGTATGTGTCTAACTGCTTTGCTTTATCTTGGCCAGGTCGCAATTGTAAATGAGAACTTGTTCTCAACTTGCCTACCTGGTTAAATAAAGGTTAAATATATATATATTTTTTAAATGTTTGCTTATTTGAGCGGTTCTTGCCATAATATGGACTTGGTTTCTTACCAAATAGGGCTATGTTCTGCATACCCCCCCCCCCCCCCTACCTTGTCACAACACAACTGATTGGCTCGAACACATTATAAAGGAAAGAAATCTCAAATTAACTTTTAACAAGTCACACCTGTTAATTGAAATGCATTCCAGGTGACTACCTCATGCAGCTGGTTGTGAGAATGCCAAGAGTGTGCAAAGCTGTCATCAAGGAAAAGGGTGGCTATTAGAAGATCCTCAAATATAAAATGTATTTAGACTTGTTTAACACTTTTTTGGTTACTACATGATTCCATATGTGTTATTTCTTAGTTTTGATGTCTTCACTATTATTTTACAATGTTGAAAATAGTAAAACTAAAGAAAAACCCTTGAATCAGTAGGTGTGTCCAATTGTTTTACTTGTACTGTATTTTAAAGACTGTTTAATTAATTATGCCTCCTTGAATTTGCCTACTTTCAGAATTATGAGCCATTTCCAATTGATTGTGCCGCGACTGCTGCTTCAGATTTCAACACCAGAGTGTAAGTTACTTGAATATACTGTAGCTTATTGTGAGGTAATTACTCTGATAAATACATAAAGGGCAAGAAACATGTTGTTTTTAATCAAATCAATTATAGTAGTAGAGAGCTATCAACTTTGACCTCGGGTCTTCCTTCTCATGTTCATGCTCTCCATCTCAAACTGAACATAGGCTATAGCCTAGTCCGCATGCAAGAAGAAGCCTTTGACCTAAACAGCACAGTGATTGGTTAGGTGGCACAAAAAAAATTTTGGATCATCAACAGCAGAGCAGATTGGCAACAGCAGAGCAGATTGGGGCTCAAGATTGAAATATTCATTGCAGTGTGTAATGCAGCCTAGTTTTATTGACACCATCCCAGCAGCTATCTTACAAATATAACTTTGCTCTGTGCTACCTAATGGCTATGGGTCATTTGTTTGAGACCACACTAAATATCCTTGATATTACACACCCAGAAGAGAATCAGATATGAGGGGTGGCATCGTCACACAGCGATATATAGCCTAATAAGCAACAAATTCTAAAACACTGAGAAATATTGAACTTTCATCAATTACAGATTACATGACCTTCCCCTTGACTGAAATTGAAAAATAGAACCCTCCCTCGTTTTCCTCCAGGTACCCATTTTGTACATTTCGATCCATCCCTAATTTGTAATTTATGAAATTAAAAAATGTCTCAGTCTTTTAGAAATATTTGTTTATTGGCTATTAGGCCCGATGCCACCCCTCATCTATGATTCTCGCGCAATATCAAGTGTGCTTGTAGGCTATTTAGTGTGGTCTCAATCAAATATTTGTTTGTATTTATTAAGGATCCCCATTAGCTGCTGCCAAGGCAGCTGCTACTCTTCCTGGGGTCCAGCAACATTAAGGCAGTAATATACAATAAAAAATATTACATGACAATACATAACACTTTTCGCAACACATTAATAAGTGTGTGCCCTCAGGCCACTACTTTACTACCATATATCTAAAAATACAAAATCAATGTGTATGTATGTGTAGATTGCGTTTGTTATCATGCGTGTGTCTGTGCCTGTGTGTGTGTCTCTTCGCAGTGCCCGCTATTCCATAGGGTGTTTTTTTAGTTAAAAAAAAAATCTGATTCTCCTGCTTGCATCAGTTACCTGATGTGGAATAGAGTTCCATGTAGCCATGGCTCTATGTATCACTGTGCGCCTCCCATAGTCTGCTCTGGACTTTCCGATTGTGAAGAGACCTCTGATGGCATGTCTTGTGGGGTATGCATGGGTGTCTGAGCTGTGTGCTAGCAGTTTAAATAGACAGCTTGGTGCATTCCACATGTCAATTCTTCTTACAAAAACAAGTAGTGAAGAAGTCAATCGCTCCTCTACTTTGAGCTATGAGAGATTGACATCCATATTATTAATGTTAGCTCTCTGTGTACATTTAAGGGCCAGCCGTGCTGCCCTGTTCTGAGCCAATTGTAATTTTCCTGCCCCTCTTTGTGGTTCCTGGCCACACGATTGGACAGTAGTTCAGGTGCAGCAAAACTAGGGCCTGTAGGCCCTGTCTTGTTGATAGTGTTGTTAAGAAGGCAGAGCAGCACTTTATTATGGACAGACTTCTCCCCTGAGCTATTGTTATGTTGTGTCATGTTGTGACCATGACAGTGTTACTCCAAGCAGTTTAGTCACGTTACTTGCTCAATTTCCACCTAATTCATTACAAAATTTAGTTGAAGTTTAGTGAATGAGTTGTCTCAAATACAATGGTTTTAGTTTTTGAAATATTTAGGACTAACTTATTTCTTGCTACCCATTCTGAAACTGACTGCAGTTCCTTTTTAAGTGTTCCCGTAATTTCACTCGGTGTAGTATCTTATGTGTAAAGTGTTGAGTCATCCACATACATAGACACACAGGCACACACAGCAGCAGACTATGATCAATAATGTCCAAAGCTGCACTGAAGTCTTACAAAACAGCTCCCATAATATTTTAATCACCAATTTCTCTCAGCCAATCATCAGTAATTTCTGTAAGAGCTGTGCATGTCGAATGTCCTTCCCTATAAGCGTGCTTAAAGTCTTGTTGTCAGTTTGTTTACTGTAATATAGCATTGTATCTGGTCAAACACAATTTTGTTCCAAAAGTTTACTTAGGGTTGGTAACAGTCTGATTGGTCAGCTATTTGAGCCAGTAAAAGGGGATTTATTATTCTTGTGTAGCAGAATGACTTTTGCTACACTTTCTTGTAGGCTTAAATTGAAGATATGGCAAATAGGAGTGGCAATTTTGTCCTCTATTATCCTCAGTAATTTTCCATCCAAGTTGTCAGACCCCGGTGGCTTGTCATTGTTGATAGACAACAATCATTTTTTCACCTATTCCACACTCACTTTTCGGGATTAAAAACTACAACGCTTGTCTTTCATAACTTGGTCAGTTAAACTTGGATGTGTAGTGTTGGCATTTGTTGCTGTCAGGTCATGCCTAAGTTTGTTAATCTTGCTGATGAAAAAATAATTACAGTTGGCAATATCAGTGGGTTTTGTGATGAATGAGCCATCTGACTGAATGAATGATGGAGCTGAGTTTGATATTGTGCCCCTAATGTCAGTTACGGTGCTCCAAAGCTTTTTGCTATCATTCTTTACATAATTTATCTTTGTTTCATAGTAGAGCTTATTTTTCTTTTTATTCAGTTTAGTCACATGATTTCCAGTATGTATGCCAATCTGTTGTGCAGCCAGTCTTATTTTCCATTCATTTCAACCATACAATTTTTAATTCCTCATCATACCACAGTGATTTAACAGTTTTTACAGTCATTTTCTTAATGGGTGTGTGCTTATTAGTTGTAAATGTGTTAAGTGCAGCATCTGGTTGCTCTTCATTAAACACCACAGACCAGCAAATATTATTTACATCATCAACATAGGAATCACTACAAAACTTTGTATACTTTGTATACACTATATTAGGCCCAGCCTTTGGAACTTTGGTTTTCCTAGATAAGGCTACCAGATTGTGATCACTACATCCAATGGATTTGGATACTGCTTTAAATCAGATTTCTGAGGCATTAATAAAGATCTGATTACTACATGTTGATGATTTCATTCCTGTGCTGTTTGTAAATACCCTGGTAGATTGACTGATAACGTGAACCAGGTTGCAGGCTCTGGTTACAGTTTGAATCTTTTTCTTGAGTGGGTAGCTTGATGAAAGCCAGTCAATATTGTAGCAACCCGCATAGACAGCTGTGTGTTATGTGTTAGGCTATTAGGTGGTTGTGTTGTACTTACTAGTACCCAGTGTTCACGGGGTCCGATATGCCAATCAACTTGCTATCTGCCAATCACGGGAATGCCTGGAATGTTCTGATGCCAGGCATCCTGGTGGTTGGCTGAGTGGCGTGGAGGGGGGTTGGGCAGGGGTATGGAGCATTGGAAGTTAAGACCAGGTTTAGCCATTGTTCTTCCTCTTACGTCTTCGCTTCACAAGAGAAGGTCACGGTTGGTTTGTAGAGTATCTTTCATTTATTTGGTGTGGGCTACGGCCAAACAGTAACCTGTGTAAAGTTGGGTTAATAAACCATCAATTCGTTAACTCAATCCTCTGTCTAGACAATTGTTCCTTTATGATCTAGTCTGGTCATTACAATATTAAGGTCACCCAGAAAATGTACCTCTCTGTTGATATCACATACATTATCAAGCAATTCACACATATTATCCAGATACTGTCTGTTGGCACTTGGAGATCTATAGCAGCTTCGCACAAGAATGGGCTTTAGGTGAGGCAGGTGAACCTGTAGCCATGTTACTTCAACATTATTTAACATGAGATCCTCTCTTAGCTTTACAGGAATGTGGCTTTGAATAAAGACCGCAACACCGCCCCCATTGGCATTTCTGGCTTTTCTGTAGATGTTATAACTGTGTATTGCTACCACTGTATCATACAATTTATTATATAAGTGAGTTTCATAGTTCATTCCAGAATAGGAATGTCATCTGTTACTATCAAGTTATTGATATCCCGAACCTTGTTCTTTAGGCTACATATCTTAATGTGGGCTATTTTTAGCACTTTTCTGGTATGCTTGATTGTTTTTAATACTTTACTGGGAATCTATTCAGAAGTAGACATGACAATGTTATTTACATTTGAGCTGATAGTGCAGGGTGAGCTGCACACAGTGGACTTCCTACTAGGGCACACTGCCTCAGTGCTATCAGTATAACGTTGGTTCAGAGAAACATAATTACTGTATATAATAGCTGTAGGATCGACAGAGGCATTCAGGGGAGTTAGAGGGACATAAATTAGGTTACTAACATTGTGACTGCCAACACCCTTGGGATAATGTACATTTGATGCAGCTCTACGATAACTCAGTGACACAATGGTAAGGATTATCTGATCTGGGCTTGGGCCATTGATAAGTCATTGTCTCAAAGCAGTATTAAGGGGTCCAGGATCCAAGATGATTCCTCTAGAACATCTTCTGTTTCCAGAAGGTGTCAAAGTTATCTACAAAAGTTATATTTTAGCCCGCGTTCTAATGACAGTACTGGACCTGAAATAATTGGCCACTTTTTGGAATCTTTCAGAGCTAGAATCAGTTCTTTAAAATACATTTTTAGCACTTCTGAGCTATCCCTCTGTAACGGTTCTCTTGTGGTGCAGGAGAGTCGGACCAAAATGCAGCGTGTAGATTGCGATCCATGTTTATTAAACTGAAGTAACACGAATCTAAATACAAACACTACAAAACAATAAACGTAACGAACACCGAAACAGCCTAATACTGGTGCACATACACACAGAACAAGGACATCAAGACACTAAGGACAATCACCCACGAAACACTCAAAGAATATGGCTGCCTAAATATGATTCCCAATCAGAGACAACGATACACACCTGCCTCTGATTGAGAACCACTCCAGACAGCCATAGACTTTGCTAGATAACCCCACTAAGCCACACACCCAACAAAACCCCAAGACAAAACACACCACAATAAACCCATGTCACACCCTGGCCTGACCAAATAAATGAAGACAAACACAATATATTACGACCGTGACACCCTCCTAATGTTGTTCGACCCCCACATGGACTACAATAGCGTCAGCTCCCGGCAGCTATCGTAGAACGGTCGGAAGCAGCCTTGTAATATCCCGTCAGCTCCCAGCAGCTGTCGTAGAACGGTCGTAAGCAGCCTTGTCATATCCCGTCAGCTCCCGGCAGCTGTCGTAGAATGGTTGTAAGCAGCCTTGTAATGTCCCGTCAGCTCCCAGCAGCTGTCGTAGAACGGTCGTAAGCAGCCTTGTAATATCCCATCAGCTCCCAGCAGCTGTCGTAGAATGGTTGTAAGCAGCCTTGTAATGTCCAGGATAGCACAGGGTTCTTGCTCTGGGAATCGAGATGTTTCTTACCATAGAGCTGCCGCTAATGACAGCAGGTGAAATGGCTGAGGAGGTCCGGCCGATCTTCCACCTCGAGTGGTTTCGCAAACCCCTTGAGGACCGAAGGGCGGTGGGGCCCGATGGATCCGAGCCAGCTGTAGTATACATTGTGGATGATGAACGGGCCGTAGTCTTAGACAGCCTCACGGTCTGATGAGGGGGAGCTCTGAGGATCTGAATCCAAGGTAGAAACCACCAGAGAGGGAAACAGAACAGAGGACGAAGGTGCAGTAACCTCCGGATCCGATCTTGAATCGGAAGCCCACAGGGAAGAAGAAGCCGGAACCTCTGGATCCAGGGCGGCAAAGCTGTTTTTAGTCTGTGTCTGGTCCGGGCAGAGTTTGCAGTTTTCGATTTCCACAGTGAGTGACATATCTCGAAGACTGGTTGGTAGGATCGAGAACAGGAACATCCCACAAGTCAAACATGAGCATCCTACTAGCTCCATTCTACCAGGGATGTGGTTTACCACTTCGGAGAGTGATCCCTGCAGTGTACCGGCCAGTCGGCTGTGGAGAGCCCACACGTCGCCAGAGCGATGTCCGGCTACTAGGGTGGAAGAGAAAGAAAAAGTAGGCGGGCGTGGATTCCGCAGTAGCTTGTCTAAATTCGCTACTTGTTTGCTAAGAGTAGCCACTTCGCCCCCGTAGTCCTCTGCAAGCAAACAGTTGCTATGTTGAAAGTCCGGGTGGTCCACATTTTCCCAAAATAAAACAAAATAAACACAGCTCCTTCAGCATTGAAAATGTTTGTTAGCATCCTCCATTTGAGGCTATAAGCTAGCTAGGCTTCTATGTCTCTCTTCTTGACAGGGACTTGTTCAAGAGAGATTTACACAGGTATCAAAAATGTCAGGCCATGGAAAACCTGTACCAAACACGCAATTAATTTGAATTTTTATCAAATTCACAATGTGAGAAATGTATTGTAACTCGGGCTAGTAAATCACATTTCGTAAACAACACACTCACATTGAGGGGCATGTCTTTGGTGATGGCATTGTGAAATCCCAACCAATGTGATCCATATTGATTCCGAGAAGAATGTAAAATGACGTAAAATTGCATGAAATGCTTATAAAAGTATTTTTTTCTCAGACCTACAAATACTATGATATATTCATGCAATGCTTTTACTATAAAATACATCTTTGAACCCCTACTCTTGTCCACGGTGGTCCGCAATCCCACAACCTTCTGACCCACAGCTCTGTATACTATCAAATGTCTTGCATTGCCATATAATGCCTACAAGACGAAGAACAGTTTTTAAAACTGCATATCTAAGGCTCTGGTCTGTCCAAGTGAGGGTAAACGAAGACATGGTCTCTGCTATCCACTACATTTTGCAGAAGGGAAGGCCATTAATTTTCATTTCAGAGAAGTCCGATTTTCTCAACGTAACCCTTATTATAAATCACGTTTACTCCCGTACTGAAACAGACATGGTGGTGTAACAGGAATACCGGGTTCTGTGAACAGTGAGGTTGTGAGTTAAAATCCCAGATAAGGACATGTTGAATAATAATGACTGTATAAATAAACATACACAATGTACTCATACATGTCATAGTGTGTTCAATATGTAAGTTGAGAACACTGAATATTAGAGGTGCTGTGTGTATCATAATGAAACATTTTTGTTTACAGGGCATCACCTGTGAAATCTCATGAGATATTTTGAATCCACATGTGAAACTTCATGTGAAATATTATCACATGTGAAGTGATCCAAAAACAAATGTTTTCACATGATTACACATGTGAAATTATGTCGTTTTTCCGTAATGGAGAACATTACATTATTCAATTACATTACATTATTCAAAGTGGTGGATGTATTAAGTCCACTGTCTAAACCAAAACATTTTCAATTACACATTGCACATCAAGTAATGTGGAGATTTCCTTCAGTGTTTGCGTTAGAATGATATCATGAAGAACCATTTCAAAGTCTGAAGTGTTTTGAAATGTTAGCCTCCAGGTAAGATAGCTAGCTTAGTTGTGTTGTTTTTAGAACTGTGACTGTACTTGTTTTATTTTAGCCTGTGCTCTTTCAGAGTGAAGCACTGACCCTCAAGGGGACTTTTGAATATATGCTCTGATTGGTTGTTTTTCAGGGCAAGAAGATTTTCTTCTAAAAGTCTCCTCATTCCCTCCACAGAGCAAGTCATACAAATAATAATTTTACCTTTCTGTGACTCTTGAACTATGGATTCTGAGTAGTTGAGGCTCTAAACTGCAATATATTTGGGTTCTAGCTTTTAGAAACGTCTTCTATGTGTTCCCTCAAGACACCTACACTATTTAAAAAAAGGTGCTAAATAGAACCGTACAAGGTTCTTCGGTTTGTCCCCATAGGGGAACCCTTTTTGGTGCTGGGTAGAACCCTCTATGAAGGGTTCTACAAATAACCATTTTATCATCTAAATATTCTTCCTAGAACCGTCTGTGAAGGGTTCTACCGAGAACCTGTGAGAGCAAAATTGCAAGATTATGTTATAATACTTTTATTGCATCATATGGTTGTTTTATGCAACAGAATAGAGGGTTCTTATACCTCTATTGTGTCTGTGTGAACTGAAAGTGGGCCTCTGAGAGATTTAACACTGACAGGAAAAGTTTGATGTCTTTGGGTGCTACCGCATTCAAGAGCACGAGTTAGTGTATCTGTACTGGCATACCAGGGGAAGATAGTTCCAGTATGGGTTTGGGGAACCATACCCTGGTCTCTACACTATGAGGACAGTTTTTACAGCAGATACTGTCTGCTGTGAATTATAAGTATCGTTCATACAAATCTTAACTTTGTGACCCGTTCCATACATCTGTTGTGTGTCATGTAGACTGAAGGAGGATGGACTTTGCTATAAAATGCTGTGGCTCAAACCAGCTCATTGAGTTCTCAGTGATCACCTCCAGGGGTGATTACCGACCAGCTCCATTACTGCAGTAATTAAATAACAAAGGTTTGAATGTTTTGAAGAAATGTAAAAGTCTCTCCTTTTGATTACACTAATTCCACCACAAACCCTTTTATCTTTGGAGGTTTCCTCCTCTATGAACAGTTACACCAGCTTTATTAGCCTTTAAAATGTAATCATTTATGACAATACATTACATATTTCAGAAGGCTTGTGATGTTAGGAATCTCCTGGTTTACAGGCCACATCAGGACTGCAAATTACATTATGCTGGCTTGCAAAGTAATTGGTAATGCCTATTGGAATCAAACCAGAGTTAGGATAGCCAAGAAGTGGAATTGTTAATCACCTACAACCTGCATTCAGAATGACTTCCAAGACATGGAAGATTGAATCTATCACAACCATCTCAGTAACAGGTGCAATAAATCCAATTACTAACAAATTGGATAAGTTTAGAAAGCTGTACATATATATTGTTTTATGTAGCATAAAATGTATCAACCAAGCAGTGTACATGCAAAACACAGATATAACAGTAAAACAAACAATTCGGAAAAGCTCCCTGCAATAGGGAATGCTAGGAAATATTATATATGGTTTTATGTAGAACCCTTCTTGCCTTCCAGATAATCATCAAAGAGCCCTTTCTCCAAAAACGGTTCTTATGATGTTAAAGGTTCTAGGTAGAACCCTTTGCTTTACAAAGAACCCTTGTCTTCCAAATATGATTCATCTGATCTAAACAGTTCTTGGTAGAACCCTATCCCTCTGCAAAGAACCCCTTTGGAACCCTTTTCTAAGAGTTTAATGGTCCAATGTGGCTCAGTTGGTAGAGCATGGCGCTGGCAACACCAGGGTTGTGCGTTTGCATTTGTTAATTAGTATATAATTTATAAATCATTACTCCCACATTTGAACATGTTAGTAAGTTAGTTATTCACAAATTCATAAACAACTTTTAAAGTATATAATAAGGATTCAGAAATTATTTATAAGAGGTTAAATATAGGTCCTTATAAACCATTTACTAATCATTAGTCAAATATTTTTGCGTAGCCTTATATAACGTGAGTGTTGTTTGTACTTTATAAATACTTAATAAATGTGTTGTGACCAGTGTAATATTTCACATAAAAAAATGGACATGCCATTGGTAGACATTACAGCAGTACCGGATGCTCCTTAAGGTTTAAAAATGTCCCCTAGAACAGATCAATGCTTAAACAATGAACACACAATACAGAGGATGTTTAAAAGCTCTTAAAGCTAGGGGGCAGAATTTTCACTTTTGGATAGCGTACTTTTGGATAAATCAACTTCCTGCTACTCATGCCAAGCATATAAGATATACAAGTTATTCATATATTTGGATAGAAAACACTCTGAAGTTTCTAAAACTGTTTGAATCATGTCTGTGAGTATAACAGAACTTATGTAGCAGGCAAAACAACGAGGACTAACTGTTCAGATTTTTTCCCCCCTCTCTGTTCACTATATTGTCTTTGCCATTGGATATTTAATAGGAACCTATTTTCAGTTCCTACCGCTTCCACACGATGTTGCCAGTCTTTGGAATATGGTTGAGGTTATTCCTTTGTGCTATGAAGTAGTAGGCCAACTCGGAACTGGGGACACTTTTGTGAGTTGCGCAAGACGTGAACAGCAGTGCTGGTTTGTTTTCGTTCCTGTATTGAATACAGATTGCCCCGTCTACAATTTGATCGATTATTAATGTTTAAAAATACATAACGTTGTATTACAAAAGCCGTTTGAAATATTTTTGCAACGTTTATAGGCAACTTTTGAAATATTTTGTAGTGACGTTGTGTTTTTGTAAGCTGTCTTTTACTGGATCAAACGCGCTTTATAAATGGACATTTTCGATATATATGGACGGAATTAATCGAATAAAAGGACCAATTGTGATGTTTATGGGACATATTGGAGTGCCAACAAAAGAAGCTTGTCAAAGGTAATGCATATTTTATATTTTATTTCAGCGTTTTGTGTAGCGCCTGCTATGCTAGCTCCTTTGTTTACTGCTGGTGCAGATGGGTGCAGGCTATCAGATAATAGCTTCTTATGCTTTCGCCGAAAAGCATTTTTTAAATCTGACATGTTGACTGGATTCACAACGAGTGTAGCTTTAATTGAGTATCTTACATGTGTGATTTAATGAAAGTTTGAATTTTATAGCATTTTATTTGAATCTCGCGTTCTGCATTTCCCCTGGCAATTGGCCAGTTAAGACGCTAGCGTCTCCCCTATCCATAAGAGGTTTTTAAGAAAATATATTAAATATATAAGAAACAGTCTGAAATAGTGTGATGTGTAACTTTTGACACACTCTATGCCAGGGGTCCCCAACAGGTCGATTGCAAGCTACCAGTAGCTCACAGACCACCTTTGAGTATCTCTCCAAACAATTCTGTAATTACATGCAATTTTCAAGTGTTCCACCACAAACTGTCATAAACAAATCTCACAAGTATCAGACACTGCAAGCTCTCAGCTACTATCTAACCAATGCAATATTGACATTATCCCACCCCTGGTTAGCCACAATTGGCTTCAAAAGCCAAACCTAACACAATATCTGCCAACTAAATTCCAGCAATATTGCCCCTTTCTGTCTGTGTGGTGCGAGCGTTTGTCTATTACTCCGTGTGTAGCCAGTAGTGATGGGTCGTTCACGAACGAACGGCTCTTTTCGAACGGTTCATATTGCTCCCTGATTTGCATACGTTTACTATTGTTTTTGGAGCACCAGACATCGATTATCTGCAGATAAATTACAAACATATTCTCTGGAGATGGTAATTCCTCAGTGCAGGAACAATATACTGAGGAGAGATTCAGTCTTCATTTTATTTTGCAGGCCATCTAATAATTTGGTACGGTAAAGATATATTTGAACACACATTTCACAATCTGATGGATGGATGGCTTTTGTGTCTAAGCGCCGTACTCAGCATTGCATGGTGTGCTTTTTCGGTAAAGCTTTTTTGAAATCTGACACAGTAGTTGCATTAAGGAGAAGTTTATGTAAAGTGCATAACTCTTGTATCTTTTATCAATGTTTATTATGAGTATTTCTGTAAATTGATGTGGCTCTCTGCAAAATCACCGGATGTTTTGGACATTACTGAACGTAACGCGCTAATGTAAACTGAGCTTTTTGGATATACATTATGAACTTTATCGAACAAAACATACATGTATTGTGTAAACATGAAGTCCTCTGAGTGTCATCTGATGAAGATCATCAAAGGTTAGTGATTAATTTTATCTATATTTCTGCTTTTTGTGACTCCTCTCTTTGGCTGGAAAAATGGCTGTTTTTTTCTGTGACTAGGTACTGACCTAACATAATCAGATGGTTTGCTTTTGACGTAAAGCCTTTTTGAAATCGAACACTGTGTATGTTTGAGGAATTTTAATTATGATATTTCTGTTGTTTGAATTTGGCGCCCTGCACTTTCACTGGCTGTTGTCATATCGATCCCGTTAACGGGATCTCAGCCGTAAGAAGTTTTAACCATGTTTTGAGGTTAAACATTTCTTGTTTACATTTTCTTTGTATACAAACATTGGGGAAAAACAAGGTTATATTTTGTGTTCTGATGGGGTACGGCAGTTGATTTAAACCTGTGAAGCATTTATAAGTTATATTCTTCAAGAATCAATAGGTTCATATCATTAATTTAAAATTCCAAAAATGGATGTAGCAACTGCAGATTTCCCCTTTAAACGCCCAGTAAAAGTCTCCCCAAGGAAAGCACAGTGTGAAAGTACTCTGCGGTTCAAAAGACATGCACTGGAAGCATTTAAAGCTGGATTCCGCATAAGGTGAAACAAAACATCTGTTCGTCCCAGTGCCTTTGTTATTGTTTTGTTGATGAAATGGAGGAGAGAAGTGTCCGGCTGCATGGTAAAAAAAATGATAATAATCATCGCATTACATATTCTGGTGTTCTATCGCGCATGTCTGAGGTAGAAAAACAGTGTTTGTTATTTGAAGTAACTTCTTTGTTGTAATATCCCAAAAGAATGTGGCAGTTTCACCAAGTATTGATTGCAATTTTAAAAGTAAAAAACATATCAGTACTAATGAAGGAATACAAATCCACAAGAGAACAACTGTCCGGTCTGACCAGCTGTTGTGTGTAGGCTACATCTCCCTGTTCTATGATAAGTTTGTGTTCGCAGGGTTGACAACATTAACAAAAGATTTGCATTACCACTCTTCCTCATGTCCTTGCAACAATTGTTTTACAGCATTTCCTTAAAATAAAATGTTCCGATATATTTATTTAAACTAACTGTTTTGCATGCTTATTCTTTTACCATTTATATGTTCTTGTAACGGCTTTCTTGTGGAGAAGGAGAGTCGGACCAAAATGCAGCGTGATGATGATTCATGATATTTTAATGAAGGAAAAAACTATACATGAAGAAACTACAAAATAATGAAATGTGAAAACCGAAACAGCCCTATCTGGTGCAAACACAAAGACAGGAACAATCACCCACAAAACACTCAACGAATATGGCTGCCTAAATATGGTTCCCAATCAGAGACAACGATAAACACCTGCCTCTGATTGAGAACCACTCCAGACAGCCATAGACTTTGCTAGATACCCCCACTAAGCCACACACCCAATACCTAACAAAACCCCAAGACAAAACACACCACAATAAACCCATGTCACACCCCGGCCTGACCAAATAAATAAAGACAAACACAATATACTTCGACCAGGGCGTGACAGTTCTAAGCTATTTTGAGACCTTCAGGAGCACCAAGTACTGCTGGAATGTCTACCAATGGCATGTCCATCTTCTTGTAAGAAATTACACTGGTCACTCAAAACATGTATTAAGTATTTATGAAGTATTAATACATGCAAAAATACTTTAATAGTGATTAGCAAATGGCTTATAAGGACATATGTATAAACTTATGAATGATTTTATGACTCAGAATTACATTACATTTTATAAACTTGTGAATAACTAGCTTACTAACATTTACAAATGTGGGAGTAATGATGTGGAATTATGAATTTACTAATCCATTATACATTCTTTATTACCAGGTGTTATTATAAAGTGCTACCAAGTTATTGTGTTTTTGCAATGCAAATCTGTGGCACAAAACAACAGTCTCTATACATAATTCATAGTATAGCCAAGATACCACCATTAAAACCAGCTGATGAATGTGGTGAGATGTAATGTTAAGGGCAATAGGACATATGTAAGAAACAGTGAGAGAAGGGGTGCTGTTGTTGTTTTACAAGGCCAAGGTGGATGTTTTATGAAATGAAAAATAACATATTGTACTAAAAGATATTTTCATTTTAAGGAACAGTGTGTTCTGCCCAAGGGCATCTTGGAAAATAAAAAATATACATAAAAGCCTTACAAAATAAACACAACTGAAAATATTTATACAACACTGTTACATGCATGCTTCTGATCTGTCATAGTCTGCTATCGTTATGGAAAAAACATATGCATTTCATGTGATTACGTGTGATCTCATGTGATTTCATGTGAAGTTAATGTGATAACACGTGATAACATGTGAAGCAACATGTGCTCATGTGAATTCATGTGAAATAAATGTGACAACATATGGGGATGCAAAATGTCAACATGTGAGAACATGAAACTACACATGACAACATGTGAGCACATGTAAAAGACGAGATGTTAAATGTCATTTAGAATACTTTACCTTAAAAGGCATAATTTACATTAATTAAATTTAAACAGTCATCGTCCCATGCAAGTTTTTTCTAGTTGCTGTGAAAATACAATAAATCTACAACTAGCTACTGTATTTTTACAGCTAAACTAAGGTATTAATGATAAAGGACAGTATGCTGCTGTATGCTGATTACTTGTGACTCAACCTCACATGAGATTTAAACTCACAGCCTCGTGCTTGTTAGCTACCTGTAGTTCCTGCTGAGCCACAAGTCTATGGACGAATGGAGAATGGCTGTATATTTATTACCAAGAATACTTTTCTGCACTTTGCCTAAATTTGCAGTAAAAATAAAGTAAATATATAAAACAACTTGAAGGTGTTAATTCTATAAAAGGACAATATTGCTGCTGTATTCTGGTTTTAATTACTGTTAAATCTTGTATAATTTTGTACTGTGAACAAAATTGGGACTATCAACCTGTAATGCCCTGCTACAGTGTAGCTACACCACCAGATCTGTGAGCATAAAAAATAAAACAATGCATTTTTGCACTTTGCTAAAAGCAGCCCAGAATTAAGTAAATAATTGTACAGTTATGTCCACCAACGTAAAACTAGCAATAATCAAGAACAATTGACATAGCATATACCACAATTCTGTGGGGATTTGAACTTGCAACCTACATGTTGGGAGTGCATCAATGGTTCTGCAGTGCCACCAGGTTCATACTTACAATTTGGAGGATATATTAAACAATGGCTTTTTTTATGGCCACTCTTCCGTAAAGCCCAGCTCTGTGGAATGTACGGCTTAAAGTAGTGCTATGGACAGATACTCCAATATCCGCTGTGGAGTGTTGAAGCTCCTTCAGGGTTATCTTTGGTGTCTTTTGTTGTCTCTCTGATTAACCTCTCTAGGGGGTGTGGGACGGTAGCGTTCCACCTTGCCAATATCCAGTGAAGTTGCAGAGCGCCAAATTCAAAAACAGAAATACTCATTATAAAAATTCATAAAACATACAAGTGTAATACATCGGTTTAAAGATTAACTTCTTGTTAATCCAACCACGGTGTCAGATTTCAAAAAGGCTTTATGGCGAAAGCATACCATACCAAGCATATGAGAACAGCGCCCAGCAGACAAATCATTACAAACAGTTACCAGCCAAGTAGAGGAGTTACACAAGTCAGAAATAGCGATACAATTAATCACTTACCTTTGATGATCTTTATATGGTTGCACTCACAAGACTCCCATTCACTCAATAAATGTTTGTTTTGTTCGATAAAGTCCCTCTTTATATCCAAAAACCTCCGTTTTGTTTGCGTGTTTTGTTCAGTAATCCACAGGCTCAAAGGCAGTCACAACAGGCAGACGACAAATCTGAAAAGTATCAGTAAAGTTCGTAGGCTTTTACCAAATAGGGCTATCATCTGTATTACCCCTCTACCTTGTCAGAACACAACTGATTGGCTGTTTGAGAGAATATCAAGAGTGTGCAAAGCTGTCATCAAGGCAAAGGGTGGCTATTTGAAGAACCTAAAATATAAAATATATTTTGATTTGTTTAACACTTTTTTGGTTAATACATGATTCCATATGTGTTATTTCATACTTTTGACCTATTATTCTACAATGTAGAAAATAGTAAAAATAAAGATATACCCTCCAGCACTCCAGCAATTTGGATTTGAAATTATACAATGACTATGAGGTGAAAGTGCAGACGGTCAGCTTTAATATGAGGGTATTTTCATCAACATTGGGTGAACCGTATAGAAATTAGATAACTTTTTGTACATTTTAGTGGACCAAAGGTACTGGGACAAATGAACTTATGTTTATTAAAGTAGTAAAAAGTGAAGTAGTTTGTCCAATATTCATAGCACATAATGACTTCATCAACCTTGTGACTACCAATTTGTCGGAAGTGTTTGTTTGTCTTGGTTGTGACTCAGATTATTTTGTGCCCTATAGAAATGAATGGTTAATAATATATTGTAATGTTTTACATTTTTTATTGTAAATAAGAATAAAAAATGTTTCTTTTTTTTCAATTTAAAGTTTTATTAAGTTATTGTTTTTCAATCAACCAACAAAACACATTCCACATTCACAGATGTGACAGGCTTTAAAAAAATAAAAAGTCAAAAAATAATAATATATTTGAAAAAATTAAAATACAATTAAAATGAATGATAAAGTCAAATAAAAGCATTTATTTTTCTTAATCTATATATTTTCCTTGGTACCTGTATATACATACATACATACATACATACATACATACATACATACATACACACACACATACGTACTCAAAAACTAAATTAAAATAAAAACACACACAAAAAAAAAAAACATACCACTTGCAGCAGCACTATCAAGGTTCTTATCAGCTATTTCAAGCATTCGCTGAGACGACGGGACAATAATTCGTTTTTAGGTTTTACAGTACCTTACACAAAATGTATCTGCGCATTTCCCTAGTCACCCCGTTCACTCTGTCCAGTTTGAAATATAGTTGAATAGTGGGGACCAGAGTCTATCAAACTTGGGCTGTCTCTTGTGGAGGTCATAAGTGAGCTTTTCAAGAGGAAGGAAGTCAACAATCTGGTCAATCCACATTTTAAATGTAGGGGGGGTATTAGAGGCCCACAATAGAAGAATACATTTCTTAGCAAAGTATGTAATAGTCATAAGCAAATTTTCTCTGTCAGGATCAAGAACAAAGTCCTGCTGGGCATTAAGAAGATAGATACATGGGGTCATATCAAACTGTACCTCTAGTATTTTCTGTGCAGCGGTATGTACAGATTGCCAGAATCTGGCAATCTCCCTACAACTCAAAATACATGCATATAGGTTCCACATTCAGAGGTACATATTTTACAGTTAGGAGACATATCTGTTTTCATTCTATGGAGTCTCAAAGGAGTATAATAAAATTTGTACAAAAATTTGTAATTAGATTCTTTCATTTTTACACTGGTAGAGGAGCAGTATACCTTTTCGCAAACCTCCGCCCATAACTCATCACTAATAGTCAGACCAAGGTCCTTTTCCCAGATTATTTTCAAAGGAGTAAAGGAGGAGCTTCCTTTCTCAGAAAGGAGTCTATAGATGCAAGATATTTTGCCTTTAATGGATTGTGCTGTGACAAGAAGGGTTTCAACTTCGTTCAACTGAGTTCTAAACCTCCTCTTGGAGGTAAATGAGGAAATTACATGTCTAATTTGAAGATATTTTAAAAAAAATGGGATCTTGGCACGTCGAATTCACTGCAGAGCTCTTGAAAGGATTTCAGTGTAGTGGTTTTCTGATGAAATAGGTCTGAAAAGGTCCTGATTCCTAGAGTATGCCAAAGATTAAAGTTGGCATCCCTCAGGGCTTTTGGCAAGTCTGGGTTGCCTACTATAGGCGAGTGAGAACATATTTGGGAGGAAATGCCCAGGTATTTCTTACAGTCCCTCCACGCTAGTAGGGTGCTGTAAATCACAAAGGATTTGGCTATGTTGCCCACTTCACTAAAGTTATTAATGAATATAATTGAGCTTAAGGGCAATGAACCACAGGATTGGGCTTCTATCTGAATCCACGTTGACTCTTGTCTGTTTGTGATCCATGTTAGCATGTTGCGGATTTGGGCAGACCAGTAGTACAATTGAAGGGAGGGAAGGGCAAGGCCACCTTTAGATTCGGGTTTTGATAAAGTGGAAAACTTGATCCTAGGTTTTTTATTGCCCCATATAAATTTGGTGATGCTTTGGTTAGTTGTTTTGAAGGAGGAACCTGGGAGATAGCATGGGAGCATCTGAAATAAGTAGTTCAGTCTAGGGAGGACGTTCATACGGATTACATTAATTCTTCCTACTAAGCTAATTGGGAGGGAGATCCAGGTTTGGAGATTGTTCTTGATTCGATCCAGGAGTGGAAGATAATTTTCCTTAAAAAGGCTATTCAGATCTGGTGTTATGAAGATCCCGAGGTATTGAAACCCCTGTGTTTTCCATTGGAAAGGACAAAGTGTCTTCATAGAGCTGGTGAGTGTAATATTGAGAGGGCAGACAGTGGATTTGTTAAAATTGATCTTATAACCTGAGAACTTGCCATACTGGGCAATTGTGTCTAAAATGAGAGGGAGGGATTTCTCAGGGTTGGATATGTAGAGCAAGACATCATCCGCGTAAAGCGAAATCTTGTGCTGCAGGCCACCTGCAGAAACACCCATAATACTTGGATTGCTCCTTATCAGCTCTGCCAGAGGCTCCGCCCCCAACAAGTAGAGCAGCGGGGACAGCGAGCACCCTTGTCTTGTGCCCCGCTCCAGAGGGAATCTGTCAGAGTTCAGTCCATTAGTAGTCACCATGGCATTTGGATGAGAGTATAGTGATTTGATCCATTTAATAAAATTTGGGCCCATATTGAACTTTTCTAAGACTGAAAACAGAAAGCTCCACTCCATCCTGTCAAACGCCTTCTCAGCATCCAGTGAAGCCAGCAGGACAGGGGTCTTTTGTGCGTTTACTTGATCAATAATATCAACAAGACGGCGAATGTTATCAGAAGAGTATCTGTCTCTAATAAATCCAGTTTGGTCCGCTTTTATTATTTTGGGAAGAAGAGTGTTTAGTCTTATGGCGAGCAATTTGGTAATTATTTTATAGTCGAAATCCAACAAGCTTATGGGCCGGAAGGACGAGCAGGATAGGGGTCCTTGTCCTTTTTTAGCAACACTGTAATGCGAGCTGTGTGCATTGAGTCTGGGAGAACTCCGTTTTTGCAAAAATCCTCCAGCATTGGCATGAAGATAGGGCTGAGCTGGGGCCAAAAAGCTTTATAGAACTCTCTGGGGAATCCATCTGGGCCTGGGGACTTATTAGGTGGCATGGAGGTAATTGCCTCCAGGATCTCCTCAGGAGTGAAGGGGGAGTTGAGATCTTCCTGGTCGGTCTCTGATAGTTTAGGTAGCGAGATTCCCTCTAGGAAAGAGTGGAGTTCTGCCTCCGTGTGTTTTCTCTCAGAGGTATATAGTTTGCAGTAAAAATCATGAAAAGTTAAATTGATCTTTTTTGGGTCATATGTGACCTCGTCCTCTTAAAAAATGTTTCTAAACATTTTTACATTATTGTGGACGCTACCATGATCATGGATAATCCTGAATGATTCGTAAATAATGATGAGTGAACAAGTTACAGACACACAAATATCATACCCTCAAGACATGGTAATCTCTCACTATTACAATAACAGGGGAGGTTAGCATTGGGGGTGTATGATATTTGTGTGTCTGTTACTTTCTCACTCATCATTATTCACAATTCATTCAGGATTATCTGTAATAATGGTAGCGTCCAAATTAATATAGAAGTGTCCCAATACTTTTGGTCCCCTAAAATGGGTGGACTATGTGCAAAAAGTGCTGTAATTTCAAAATGGTTCACCGATATGGAAGAAAATATTTTCTAATTAAAGCTGACAGTCTGCACTTTAAAAACCTCTTAAATGTAATCTATGTATCTAAGTCACTTTTGAGGACACAAGCTCAAGTACACAGTACAAATATGATGAATGTAACGGCGTTCGTCTGTCGAAGGAGAGTCGGACCAAAATGCAGCGTGGTGGTTACTCATGTTCTTTAAGGAAAAAATAGCGATACATGAAAATAACTATATATAAACAAAAACAACAAACGGAACGCAAAAACCTATTACAGCCTATCTGGTGAAACTACACAGAGACAGGATCAATCACCCACAAAATACACACTGAAACCCAGGCTACCTAAATATGGTTCCCAATCAGAGACAACGAGAATCACCTGACTCTGATTGAGAACCGCCTCAGGCAGCCAAGCCTATGCTACACCCCTACTCAGCCGCAATCCCAATGCCTACAAAACCCCAATACGAAACACAACAAAATAAACCCATGTCACACCCTGGCCTGACCAAATATATAACGAAAACACAAAATACTATGACCAAGGCGTGATAATGAAAATATGAAATATTTTATACGATGTGTTTCCTATTCAACAAACATTTATGAATAAGGCTTGAAATTACTTAGTGTAATCAATTCATAAAACGACTAACTGTAAGATTTCACCTTCGTTATAACTGTAAAATACATATTTGTATATTTAATGTTAGAGAAAATGTACACATTTTCTAAAGGTCTCTCCTGATCAAAACATCAGCCCCATCGCTGTAAACATCTCACAGAGCCTTCCTGAACTAGTCAGGAACTCGCCTTTCATCTTGTATTACATTTGTCCATTTAGTTTTTTTGTTTAAAATCGATTTTAGATTACTGGCTATAAATGTATTGCAATATGCTACAGTGACGAAACCACTCTCTCCTGTTGCATTACGATGTGAGGATTCCAGGCATATGCATTAGTAGCTGTGACATGTGGTTCTGCCAGGTGTTGATGGACAGTTGGAAGAGAGAATGAAATGGTAGGAGGAACCTCCCAGCTTCAAGTGGTGTCAAATTTCACATCCTGCTTCACACAGGCAGAATATACATACCCCTGCGCATGTGAGAATCAGGGCTACCACTCAATGCAAGCCATATTGATCTACTGTCTCCAAAAGATCGATGTATAAGCAAAAATGACGGGTCAGAACCGGTGCTTTGATTCAGTGAATATCTGATGGATTATAAGAATTCAAAACATTTGGAGTTTCTTCATCCATGTACCACCTGATGCATTTATTAGAATTGTTTATAAAACATGAAAAAAACTAATTCGGTCTGTTGCTAAAAGTAGCCATGACTTGATCATATTTGTCTGGAAATGAAGTAGTCACGAGTAGTTGTTGCCCATGTGTAATCATATCAATCTAGCTAACCAGCTGGTTCACGTAGCCATAGGCTCCGGAGTCTAGCTGCATCTAGCTAGCTATCGATGTTGAAAACTAGCACTTTGCATAGGCTAGCTGAGTTGTTTTATCAGAAAATGTCTGAGATTACTCAAATGTACGTAGCTAACTAGAAAGTCCACCTCAGCGACAATGTTATTGGGGTGCAGGATGTTAGATTAGTCTATTTAATTTTAAGTTATCTTTCATTGAAGTTTGTAGTTCCTACTGACTATGGATCTAAAGTGAAATAAATAGTTTTCTGTTTCGGCCTGGGCTCAGAGTTGGTATATGGAGATTTTGAAAACTGCCACCAAAGAAATAGCAGATTTATGAACATGTTTTATAATTAACATTAATATATGCTCATGATGCAATTTCTCTCTCTTGGTTGTTCTCACAAACAGTTGACTAACCATTTATTCAATTAGACACAGGTTCTCTCTCACATAGCTTGTTTGCAAAGGTGACCTAATTTCAGGTGTTTCATATTCTGTCACTCTGCAGTGAACATATACTTTCCTTCTTGTCCTACGAACGCAGGGTTTGATGTGTTGTTGAAAGGTTTAAACAAAATAATGAATCACGGGTCTATGTTTCTCTCTCTCACATATCTAGTTAAGTGAAGGTTAAATAAAAAATAAAAATAAATACCTGCACACAAACACGTGCTCACAGAATTCTATGTACCTAAGAAGGAGATAATGAAAAAAAGTTGAGTTCAAGATACGACTAGTAAAACGTTTCACGATAGAGGGATTATTGCTGCATGTTGTTGTGGTTGTTTTTCTAACTTTTGCAATGTGGCAGACCAGGGGGTTTGGTCAAAACGTTTACACAGATCAGACACGGACAGAGTAGGATTAGCTCGGTTTCAAGGATGTTTATTTGAATAACAAACCAAAATAAATGAATAGGTCTCCCCCTCTCCGGGATACCGTCTTCTGGCCTCCGGGTCTTGCTGTATCCTGTGGGGAACAAAAAACTGAACTCCCTCCTTTTACCCTTTTACCTCTGGAACCATCCCCAACTATAACCTTTCTTCCCCCAGTCCCTCTTCCCGTGTGCTGCCCTTCTAGCAGCTTTATGGGACCCGTCGAGCTGGTGAGCAATCAGCCCTTGATTACTCACAAACCACAATCAGCCCCAATTAGTCCTGTCCAGAGAGCCCGTCGAGACCTGGCACGTCCAGCAGAGGGAGCCATCGCCTTGTGAGGTATACTCCGCCTGTCACCAGACCTCGACTAGTCTCCCCCCGGTGGCTGACATGCTGTTCGCCACATAGCTTTGTCGGGGAGGGGACTGTCATCAGTGCGACGTATGTCTCCCTTCTCGATAGGGCATCCGCGTTTCCATGCATCACCCCTGACCTGTGCACAACAGAAAAAAATAAGCGTTGAAGGGACAAGAACCACCTGGTGACCCGATAGTTTGTGTCCCTTCCCCTGGCCATCCAGACCAGGGGAGCATGGTCAGTGACCAGGGTGAAGTGGGTACCTAACAGGTAATACTTGAGTGTCTATCACCAACTTTACCGCTAGGCACTCTTTCTCAACGATAGAGTACTTTTTCTCTCTGGGTATCAGCTTTCAGTTTATGTACATGATGGGGTGCTCCTCTCCATTGTGTATCTGGGACAAAATGGCCCCTAGCCCCGTGTCACATGCATCCGTCTGGACCAACATCGACACCTGGAAATTGGACGTTACGAGAATCGGATGGGAGCACAGCGCTTCCTTCAGGCGCCTGAACGCCGCTTCTGTTTCGTCCTTCCAGTTCATTGTTTTCCGGAGGCGGGCCCTGGTTAGATCAGTGAGGGCGGAAGCTATAGTCGCAAAGTTGGGGATAAACCGACTATAGTATCCTGCCAGTCCCAGGAAGGACTTGACCTGTGTCTTGGTGCGTGGAACAGGCCAGTCACGTACCGCGTGAACCTTCCTCTCCTGGTGCTTGACGTTCCCCCATCCGATCAATAACCCCAGGTACTCCATCTCCTCGAACACTAGTTTGCATTTCTTGGGGTTCGCTGTCAACGCATCCAGCACCGCCTGGAGGCGCATCAGGTGCTCTTCCCAACCTTGGCTGTGGATGACGATATCATCCAAATAGGCTGCTGCGTACTGCTGGTGGGGTCGAAGTACTTTGTCCATCAGGTGCTGGAATGTGGGCGGGGCTCTGTGGAGACCGAACTGATATAATCTGTCTGGTGTTGAAAACGCCGTCTTCCCCCGGGTGGAGGATGCCAACGGTACCTGCCAATATCCTTTAGTCAGGTCAAGGGTGCTGATGTACCGGCCTTTCCCAATCAGTCAATGAGCTCGTCCACCCTTGGCATGGGGTAGGTGTCGAACAAGCTGATGTCGTTCACACCCCGGAAATCATTACAGAAGCACAGGCTATCATCCGGTTTGGGCACCAACACGACGGGGCTGCACCATGCACTGTGGGACTTTTCAATGACCCCCATCCTCAGCATAGCCTCCACTTCCTGATTCACGGCCTTCCTTCCAGGCCTCAGGAATCTGATATGGCCTCTTTCATACCGTTTCCCTGGGCCATGAACGAATGTGGTGTTCAATGAGGGTCATGCGGCCCGGCTTCTCGGAGAACACCGCCGTGTTCTGATCGACGAGCTCCTTGTGCTCTTGCTTCCTGGCTGGGTCGAGGTCCTCATTGTTCGGGATCACCACTGGTACCGTTGGCGTCCTGGGTCCCGACCATAACACTCTTGTGCCACTTCTTCAACAGGTTCACATGGTAAATCGTTTGGGGTTTCGATCTCCCCGGCTGCCGTACGTGGTGATTGACAGGTTCCAGCTTCTCTATCACCCCGTATGGCCCGTGCCATGTTGCCAGGAACTTCGGCCGTGGGGGTTAAGACCAACACCCTGTCTCCCACCTGGAATTCTCAGGGCTGGGTTCCCCGATTGTAGACATGGGCTTGGGCGCGTTGGGCCCTCTCCATATGTTTCCTTACCACTGGCCATATGGCTGTCATCCACTCCCTCATCGTCTCCATGTGTTCTACCACGCTGCGTAAGGGGGTCAGTTGGGCTTCCCACACCTCCTTGGTGAGGTCCAGGAGGCTGCGTGGACTTCTCCCGTAGAGGAGTTTGAAAGTGAAAAAAACACTAGAGGACTGAGGTACTTCTCAGATTGAGAACATTAGGTGGGGTAATAGCTGGTCCCAGTTATTCCCGTCCTGCTCGATGTCCTTCCACAGCATTTGTTTGAGCGTTTTATTGAACTGCTCGACAAGCCCATCCGTCTGCGGGTGAAAGACGGAGGTCCAGATCGGCTTGATCTGCAGGAGAGCACGCAAATCTTTCATTAGGCAGGACATAAACTCAGTACCTTTGTCTGTCAGGATCTCGTTCGTGATGCCCACCCAGCTAAAAAGGTGGAACAGCTCTCGGGCGATTCACTTGGATACTGCCGCCTGTAGGGGAATGGCCTCGTGATCCCGAGTGGCATAATTTACTATTACCAGGATGTACCGGTGTCCTTGTGCTGTTTTTACCAGGGGTCCCACTATGTCCATGGCGTTGCGTTCAATGTGCACCCCGATGATCGGTAGGGGGACCAGGGGGTTTCGAAAGTGTGCTTTTGGGGCAGTTGCGATAATAGTCCTCCACGGCCCTCCTCATCCAGGGCCAGTGGAACCGGGCGGCAATCCGTTACCGGGTCTTCTCCATTCCCAGGTGCACCCCCAACAGGTGGGTGTGGGCCAGCAACAATACCTATCGAAGTTCCCCCTGTTGGCGCGACACCTGATACAAAAGGTTATTCTTGATTTGGAAATGGAGGTATCGCCAGTCACTCACCTCCGGAAGTAGCTGCCCATCCACCTCTATCACTTGGGCTGCGGCGGCTTTCAAGTTTGGATCATCCCACTGGGCAGTCCCGAATTGTCCCCTCAGTTGGCCCACAGCGGGTGTCTCGACTGGCCCCTTGAAATTGAGGAGTGGGAGGCTGGGCTCCTCCTCCAGTGGTTCTCCAGGGGGGTTGGGTTCCGGCGCCCCCTCCGACTCCGATTCCGGACCTGTAGATACAGGTTGGACAACTGTTTGCTTCTGGGCCGCACAGGCGATGGGTCGTCCTCGCTCTCGTCTCTGGCCGGCTCGTACCTTTTTCCTCAGCTCATGCCTCCACAGGGCTGTGAACAGTGGACAATCTCATCCCACTAGGAGAGGTACCGGCAACTCTGGTACGGCACCCACCATCATCTGGCAGCTCCCTTGTGGTGTCACGATATTGGCCCATACGGTTGGATACCGCTTTGTGTCACCGTGAACACAGAAAATGGACATCTCTCTACCACGTTTGGTCACCTGGTTCAGCAGGCTCATGGTTACGAGCATAACCATACTTCCGGGGTCTAATAGAGCTTCCATGTCGTGTTCGTCACCGGGACCATGGGTGCAGTTGATTTGTGGTGCGTCCAACAGGAGGTGACATAGTTCAATGCGTGACCCACCTCGCCTTCCGGGCTTGCTGATGGCATCGACTCCTCTCGTTCCAGGCAATGTGCCCCAGGGCGCCACACTCAAAACACCTCCTTTGGTCTCCATCTACCTGGGGTCGTCAGTGATGGGTCGGCCCTACCCCAGCAGTCTCTCCATGAGTTTGCAGTCCTTTGGCCCTGCCAACTGTCGGTTCGGGGTACACAGAGGTGGGGCTGTCCATCTGTCCCCTCGAACGGGTCGCCAACTCGGCCCAGCTCCCACTCAGCAGGGCCTGAGTGTTCTGATGCATCTCCACTGCTTCCAGGAGGCCCTCCAAGGTCTAGGGCGTGCATAGACTCGCTGCCCGCTTCATGTCGTGGGGTAGTGCCCGTAAGAAGCGATCCAGGACGACTTTGTCTAGGATGTAGAGTGTGGATACGTCGGGTTTGGAGCCATGCCCTGGTGACACGCAGTAGGTCGCTCATCTGGGCTCGGGAGGGATGCGTCAGCTACGAACCTCCAGTTGTGGAACAGTTGAGCCCGATGGGCCAGGCTGTACCCGTAGCGGCTGAGTATCTCCTGTTTGAGTCCGTCGTAATACTCCTTTTGGGCATTCCCAGAGTGGAACGGGGCCAGCAGACTTGCCCACTTCGGCCTTCATTTGGATAAAGAGCCAATATGAGGAAACCAGCTGAAGCAGCAAAAGACGTTTCTAATATACAGTAACTCTCAATATCACATTTTGATGAACAAGCTAGCTAATTGGTTGTGAATACGAAAGGTTAACACTCCCAGAGAATGGATATCAAAACATTTCCAAGGTAACTGTATGCCTAAACAAAGAAAGGTCCCTCAAAACAATTACATCAGCATCTAGTCTGAGATCACTTTCTGTTAGGTATATACAGTGCCTTCAGAAAGTATTCACACCCCTTGACTTATTCCACATTTTGTTGTGTTACAGCCTGAATTCAAAATCGATTAAATATTTTTTTTATCTCACACACAATACCTCATAATGACAAAGTGAAAACATGTTCTTAGAAATTCTTGCAAATGTGTTGAAAATGAAATACATAAATATCTAATTTACATAGGAATTCACACTCCCTAAGTCAATGCTAGAATCACCTTTGGCAGTGATTCTGGGTAAGTTTCTAAGAACTTTTGCATACCTGAATTGTACAATATTTGCACATAATTTTTTTTATTCTTCAAGCTCTGTCAGTTGGTTGTTGATCATTGCTCCACAGCCAATTTCAAGTCTTGCCATATATTTTAAAGCTGATTTAAGTCAAAATTGTATCTAGGCCATTCAGAAACATTCAATGTTATCTTGATAAGCAACTCCTGTGTATATTTGGCCTTGTGTTTTAAGTTATTGTCCTGCTGAAAGGTGAATTTGTCTCCCAGTGTCTGTTGGAAAGCAGACTAACCAGTTTTCCGCTATTATTTCGCTTGTGATTAGCTCTATTCCGTTTATTTTTATTTAAAAAACTCCATATTCCTTGCCGATGACCAGCATACCCATAACATGATGCAGCCGTCACCATGCTTGAAAATATGAAGAGTGGTATTTTCCCCAAACATAACGCTTTGTATTCAGTTAATTTCTTTAAAAAAAAATGTTTTCTTTAGAGCCATATTGCAAACAAAATGCATGCTTTGGAATATTGTTATTATGTACAGGCATCCTTCATTTCAGTCATTTAGGTTAGTATTGCAGAGAAACACCAACGTTGTTGATCCATCCTCAGTTTTCTCCTGTAACTGTTTTAAAGTCAACATTGGCCTCATGGTGAAATCCCTGAGAGATTTCCTTTCTCTCCGGCAACTGAGTTAGCAAGGATGCATGTATCTTTGTTGTGACTGGGTATATTGATTCACTATCAAAAGTGTAATTATTAACTTCACCATGCTCATAGGGATATTCAGTCTGCATTTTTTATTTTATTTGTATTTATTTTTTATTTTATCTACCAATAGGTGCCCTTCGCAAGGCATTGGAAAACCTCTGGTCTTTGTGGTTGAATCTGTGATTGATATTCAATGCTCGACTGACGGACCTTACAGATAATTGTATGTGTGGGGTACAGAGATGAGGCAGTCATTAAAAAATTATGTTTGTGTTTCTTAGTAGTGTTTCACCAATCTACTTTAAAACAGAAGTGCATACAGTATATCACAAAAGTGAGTACACCCCTCACATTTTTGTAAATATTTGAGTATATCTTTTCATGTGACAACACTGAAGAAATGACACTTTGCTACAATGTAAAGTAGTGAGTGTACAGCTTGTATAACAGTGTAAATTTGCTGTCCCCTCAAAATAACTCAACACACAGCCATTAGTTTAATGTCTAATCTGCTGGCAACAAAAGTGAGTACTCCCCTAAGTGAAAATGTCCAAATTGGGCCCAAAGTGTGAATATTTTGTGTGGCCACCATCATTTTCCAGCACTGCCTTAACCCACTTGGGCATGGAGTTCACCAGAGCTTCACAGGTTGCCACTGGAGTCCTCTTCCACTCCTCCATGACGACATCACGGAGCTGGTGGATGTTAGAGAACTTGCACTCCTCCACCTTCCGTTTGAGGATGCCCCACAGATGCTCAATAGGGTTTAGGTCTGGAGACATGCTTGGCCAGTCCATCACCTTTACCCTCAGCTTCTTTAGCAAGGCAGGGGTTGTCTTGGAGGTGTGTTTGGGGTCGTTATCATGTTAGAATACTGCCCTGCGGCCCAGTCTCCGAAGGGAGGGGATCATGCTCTGCTTCAGTATGTCACAGTACATGTTGGCATTCATGGTTCCCTCAATGAACTGTAGCTCCCAGTGCCGGCAGCACTCATGCAGCCCCAGACCATGACACTCCCACCACCATGCTTGACTGTAGGCAAGACACACTTGTCTTTGTAATCCTCACCTGGTTGCCGCCACACACGCTTGACACGCTTGACACAATCTGAACCAAATAACTTTATCTTGGTCTCATAAGACCACAGGACATGGTTCCAGTAATCCATGTCCTTAGTCTGCTTGTCTTCAACAAACTGTTTGCGGGCTTTCGTATGCATCATCTTTAGAAGAGGCTTCCTTCTGGGACGACAGCCATGCAGACCAATTTGATGCAGTGTACGGCGTATGGTCTGAGCACTGACAGGCTGACCCCCCACCCCTTCAACCTCTGTGGCAATGCTGGCAGCACTCATACGCCTACTTCCCAAAGACAACCTCTGGATATGACGCTGAGCACGTGCACTCAACTTCTTTGGTCGACCATGGCGAGGCCTGTTCTGAGTGGAACCTGTCCAGTTAAACCGCTGTATGGTCTTGGCCACCGTGCTGCAGCTCAGTTTCAGGTCTTGGCAATCTTCTTATAGCCCAGGCCATCTTTATGTAGAGCAACAATTATTTGTTTCAGATCCTCAGACTTCTTTGCCATGAGGTGCTGAACTTCCAGTGACCAGTCAGTATAAGGGAGTGTGAGAACGATGACACCAAATTTAACACACTTGCTCCCCATTCACACCTGAGACCTTGTAACACTAAGGAGTCACATGACACCGGGGAGGGAAAATGGCTAATTGGGTCCAATTTGGACATTTTCACTTAGGGGTGTACTCACTTTTGTTGCCAGCGGTTTAGACATTAATGACTGTGAGTTATTTTGAGGGGACAGCAAATTTACACTGTTATACAAGCTGTACACTCACTACTTTACATTGTAGCAAAGTGTCATTTCTTCAGTGTTGTCACAAGAGAAGATATACTCAAATATTTACAAAAATGTAAGGGGTGTACTCACTTTTGTGATATACTGTACCTCACACACATGCTTATGGTATTAACAAAATAAGACACCTGTACCTTGTCAGATATAGAGTTGAAATGTATTCTGTTTTGAGTTTACATCCCAATATTACACTAAATATACAGGACCAGTGAAAAGTTTAGACAAACCTACTCATTCAAGGGTTTTTATTTTTGCTATTTTCAACATGGTAGAATAATAGTGAAGCCATCAAAACTATGAAATAACACATATGTAGTATCCAAAAAAGTAAAACAAAAATCTAAATATATTTTCTATTTGAGATTCTTCAAAGTAGCCACACTTTGCTTTGATGACAGCCTTTCAATAACTTATAAAATTTCTTCAAGTGCAGTAGCAAAAAACATCAAGCACTATGATGAAACATCCTATACTGAAAAGAATGAATGTTCTTAAATGGTTGTTTCTCAGTTCGTAAGGTTCCTTGGAGAATTCTTAACCGATAAAGAACCTTTACTTTAAGCATGGGGTTTTTGAAATGGAATCTACAGTTCTTCAGAATTCTAAAAGGCTATTGAAATGTATGGAAGCCTGTCGCTTTCATAGCACACAGCAAATGGACCAGTGTAAAAGCGGCAAGGTGTAACTTTTTGGGCAGCCCGAACAAATTCACATGGAAATGTGAGTTAGATATCTGTAATTCTAATTGAAAGCAAGTCTAAGAAGCGGTAGATCTGTTCTATAGGCGCTATTGCTATGATCCCCTTCTTAAGTTTCATTTTAGTGTCTTTTACATAAACCGAATTTAGGTAAACTATTAGAGTTATAGCAACCAGGAAATGGCGGAGTGATTTTTGCATATTGCACCTTTAGCTAGTGTTGACTTTTCAGTGTAACATTTCTAGTGTTGATTCATGAGTGAAATTAACACTGTAAAGAGTTAAATTAACACTCAGTGGTCTTTAAGAAGCCACTTTTCATCTTTATTAACAGAGTTTAACCAAAACTACGCCCATCATTATCATATTTCCCAGCATGTTATTTTTGTTTCAATATCAATGTTAAATAAGTTATTGAAATGTATTTAAGCCTGCAGATGTGTCCCTTTCATAGCACACATCAAATTGGCCAGTGTTAATTAACTGGTGGTGATTTTTCAGTGTAACATTTCTAGTTTTGATTGAATAGTTAAATTAACAATGTAAAGACAAAAGTCAGTGGTGCAAAATAGCCACAGTGTTGCTGTTAATAATGAGAGTTGAACCAAAACCACACCCATCATTATCACATTGTCCAGCATGCTCTATTGCAGGCTGATTTTTAGAATGGTTTGTTTTAATATCTGATTTTTTAATTAAATGGTTTTATTATTAGTGATGGATCAATTAATCTTATGCTACTCAAGTTTAACTAACATATATTTTCCTAAAATTTTCCAACCAGTTACTTATTGCACCTGTTACTGAAATGGTTGTTCCAGTTTAGGGTAGTCTAACATCTCTGTCTCCCTAACCTTGGCAGTCATTCTGAATGTAGGTTGCAGGTCAATAAAAAATGATTGGATTGATATCAAAATTACACATCACTTTGCAAGCCAGCATAATGTAGCCTGTAAACTATGAGTTTCATGCCATTGTATTATAATAAAAGCAGGCCCTCAAAAGACAGCTGTATGAAATATATTTTGTATGTTAATTTTAATTACAACATACTTAATTACAATAACTTAATTTTAATTACAACATTTTCACTAAAGCACTCACCCCTGAACTGAAAATAATTGAATGCAATAACCATCTCTCTGTCACTAGCAAACAGTCATGGGTGGTACTAGAAACTCTTGAATGAGTAGGTGGGTTGTACTATGGGTGGTACTAAGGCCTCCTGGGAAATATGCAAATAAGGCTCCAAATCCTAAAGCAGGGCTTTTCAATTTCGGGTCCTGTAGGGCCAAAAAATATATATTTAGACATTTTTTGTATGTTTCTTCATACGAACCATCCCATCTAAGGTTCTTTAGAGACCCTAAAATGGTTCCCTTATGGCGTCGCTCTCAAAAACCTTATTTATTTCAAATTGTGCCTTTATTTTTAAGAGTGCACGGTACTCTGAATTGTGGAAGATGCTTCGAGAATCAAGCCACAATGAAAATGTACCCTTATTAATAATGATGGATGCCCTGTTAGTGTATTTCGATGCTAAACTATTTAAGTATTATTTCAGGTCACAGAATTGACTCAGTGGATGCAAACTATTTGGAGGTGGCTAAAACATTGTTGTTGCCACATTATAAAGTTAATATTTTAGCGCCTGTGCTTTTTCTGTTTTGGTTGGAATTTCCGGTCATGTAATGTAATGCCAGAGAATGAATGATCTTAACCAAATGCTCATGGGTTATGAAGCACTTCGATCCTCATGTGTCACTTTTATGGATCTTTGAAATGTTTGTGGTTTTTCGGACTCTGTGTTCCTCCCTACAGATATATTACAGTCATCGTCCACTAGCTGTCATATCACTTCACTGTTTGACATCAAGGATGTCTGTCTCTTGTCATTTGAAGTATTAATTTATTCCCTTTTACTCCTACATTATTTGTCAGCCTCTTGGTTTCCATGGTAACTGATGCAGAGAAGAAGATGAGGACAAATTCAATGATTTGATTTACTTAAGACTCATAGAAATGCAATTTGTGTTAAGAACAAGTCCTTCGCACTTAAAGGAAATATTCACCCATTTTGAATGTTATATCATATTTGTGCATCTCAGTAATGCTCTATCAATTCCCAGGTCATTTTAATGTTTGCGTGTGTATTTGAGCTGCTGCCTTCCAAGCAGTTAGAAATTGTAACTTGTACGCTAAGTTTCGGGAAGCAAGTACAGGGAGTGAATTTAATAAATAACGGCATATTGCCCAAAACAAGAGACGCATACAGCCTTGAATCCCAGAAACAGAGTCAATTAACGCCCAGGAAGACAACCAAAGAGAGTGACAGATATAGGGGAGGCAATCAGGAAGATGATGGAGTCCAGGTGGTGATGGTGGCAGGTGTGTGTAATAATGAGTAAACTGGCGAAGTCAAGCGCCGGACAGGGGGAGAGCTTTGTATCATATGATAACTTTGACATTGACAGTCATGTTATATGAACTTTGTCTGACAGTCTGACACTGTAAACTGTAGGACCTTTTATATTCTGAGAAGGGGTAGATCTGTTCAATGTGCGCTTTTCTATGCTTCCCTTCTTATGTGTCATTTTGGTGTCTTTTAATTTCGTTTTCGTACACCAGCTTCAAAAAGATGAAAAAACAATATTTGGGGTTATTTAAAAGATATTTCAAAGTGGTTCAGATTTTATAATGATTCTCTTCTGTTTTGTCACAAACTGAAATTAGGCGAACTAATAGAATTATAGCAAACAAGAAATGGTGGAGTGATTTCTGCATATTGCACCTTTAACTAGTGTTGGCTTTTCATTGTGACATTTCTAGTGTTGATTCGTGAGTGAAATTAACACTGTAAAGAGTTAAATTAACCTCTTCAGTCGACCCTCTACTTTTTTGAACATTCTGTTAAAAATCGCGCAACATTTCAGCGCCCTGCTACTCATGCCAGGAATATAGTATATGCATTTGCTTAGTCTGTGTGGATAGAAAACACTCCTTTTAAACACGTTTAAAAAACTGGTTAAATCACTGCTGTGGCTTTACCAGAACGACATTTACATCGAAAAGCACAGGAAAAACTGATCACTGAAAATGGGGAAAATATATCCATGCGCTACTTGAACCCATTGATAAACGTGAACCACAATTAATTGACTGAGGTTGCAGTACCTACAGCTTCCACAGGGTGTCTAGAGTCTTGTCATTTCCCTTCGAGTTTTTTCTTGGTCAAACACATACAGGACACCGTATCTAATCCGGTCTAGGACCGGATATTTTCGTTGAGTTTCTAGCCGGACATTTTTCCAGACGGACAGCTAATGATCTTTACATCGCCTCCTGATGAATTTTATCGCTTATTAACGTTTACGAATACCTAAAGTTGCATTACAAACGTATTTCGAAGTGTTTTGTGAAAGTTTATCGTCGACTTTTTGAATTTTAAAAAATGACGTTACGTTTTGAAACAATGTTTTTTTCGTTTATCACACAGTCTACATATAACGATATCTAGGCTTTATATGGACCGATTTAATCGAAATAAAGACCCAAATAGTGTTTATGGGACATCTAGGAGTGCCAACAAAGAAGATGGTGAAAGGTAATGAATGTTTTCTATTTTATTGTGCGGTTTGTGTAACGCCAAAATGCTAATTATTTTGTTTACGTCCCCTGTGGGTCTTTTGGGGTGTTGCATGCTATCAGATAATAGCTTCTCATGCTTTTGCCGAAAAGCATTTTAAAAATCTGACTTGTTGCCTGGATTCACAACGAGTGTAGCTTTAATTCGATACCCTGCATGTGTATTTTAATGAACTTTTGAGTTTTAACTAATACTATTAGCATTTAGCGTAGCGCATTTGCATTTCCAGAGCTCTAGTTGGGACGCAAGCGTCCCGAGTAGAAGCAACAGGTTAACACTCAGTGGTCTTCAAGAAGCCACTTTTTCATCTTTATTAAAAATAGCATAAGTTGGATATCACCACAGTTGCTGGATACCAATATGTATTACACGTCACCTTGCAAGCTAGCATAATGTGAATTGCAGGCCTGGAAACGATGAGTTTCATGCCATCGCATTACACAAAAGGTTGTAGAAAAGGTTTAGATTTGTTCCTAAAATGTACTCTTTAAAGCGGCAGGTAGCCTAGTGCTTTGAGCGTTGGGCAAGTAACCATAGGTTGCTACACCGAATCCCCAAGCTGACACAGTAAAAATCTGTCATTCTGCCCCTGATCAAGTCAGTTAACCCACTGTTCCTAGGCCGTCATTGTAAGTAACAATTTATTCTTAACTGACTTGCCTAGTTAAATAATACAAAAGTGTTAATTCCCTAATATTGACAAAGTGTAACAGTGTCAGCACTAAGCACAATGTTCATTTAAAACAAAAAATGTGGACTAGACATTGGTCCAATGTTAAATTGAATGATGTCAGTGTTGATTTAACACTGGAGAATTTACTGTGTGTTCTTGTTCAAATCAAATCAAATGTATTTGTATAGCCCTTCGTACATCAGCTGATAACTCAAAGTGCTGTACAGAAACCCAGCCTAAAACCCCAAACAGCAAGCAATGCAGGTGTTGAAGCACGTTGGCTAGGAAAAACTCCCTAGAAAGGCCAAAACCTAGGAAGAAACCTAGAGAGGAACCAGGCTATGAGGGGTGGCCAGTCCTCTTCGGGCTCTGCCGGGTGGAGATTACAACAGAACATGGTCAAGATGTTCATAAATGACCAGCAAGGTCACATAATAGGTCTGGGACAGGTAGCACGTCCGGTGAACAGGTCAGGATTCCATAGCCGCAGGCAGAACAGTTGAAACTGGAGCAGCAGCACGGCCAGGTGGACTGGGGACAGCAAGGAGTCATCATGCCAGGTAGTCCTGAGGCATGGTCCTACGGTTCAGGTCCTCCGAGAGAGAGAGCGAGAGAAAGAAAGAGGGAAAGAGAGAATTAGAGAGATCATACTTAAATTCACACAGGACACCGGATAAGACAGGAGAAGTACTCCAGATATAACAAACTGACCCTAGCCCCCCGACACATAAACTACTGCAGCATAAATACTGGAGGCTGAGACAGGAAGGGTCAGGAGACACTGTGGTGGCCCCATCCGATGATACCCCCGGACAAGACCAAACAGGAAGGATATAACCCCACCCACTTTGCCAAAGCACAGTCCCCACACCAATAGAGGGATATCTTCAACCACCAACTTACCATCCTGAGACAAGGCCGAGTATAGCCCACAAAGATCTCCGCCACGGCACAACCCAAGGGGGGGCGCCAACCCAGACAGGGAGATCACATCAGTGACGCACCCCTCCTATGGACGGCATGAAAGAGCACCAGTAAGCCAGTGACTCAGCCCCTGTAATAGGGTTAGAGGCAGAGAATCCCAGTGGAAAGAGGGGAACTGGCCAGGCAGAGACAGCAAGGGCGGTTCGTTGCTCCGGAGCCTTTCCATTCACTTTCACACTCCTGGGCCAGACTACACTCAATCATATGACCCACTGAAGAGATGAGTCTTCAGTAAAGACTTAAAGGTTGAGACCGAGTTTGCGTCTCTCACATGGGTAGGCAGACCATTCAATAAAAATGGAGCTCTATAGGAGAAAGCCCTGCCTCTAGCTGTTTGCTTAGAAATTCTAGGGACAATTAGGAGGCCTGCGTCTTGTGACCGTAGCGTACGTGTAGGTATGTACGGCAGGACCAAATCAGAGAGATAGGTAGGATCAAGCCCATGTAATGCTTTGTAGGTTAGCAGTAAATCCTTGAAATCAGCCCTTGCCTTGACAGGAAGCCAGTGTAGGGAGGCTAGCACTGGAGTAATATGATCACATTTTGGGGTTCTAGTCAGGATTCTAGCAGCCGTATTTAGCACTAACTGAAGATTATTTAGTGCTTTATCCGGGTAGCCGGAAAGTAGAGCATTGCAGTAGTCTAACCTAGAAGTAACAAAAGCATGGATTAATTGTTCTGTATCATTTTTGGACAGAAAGTTTCTGAGTTTTGCAATGTTACTTAGATGGAAAAAAGCTTGAAAGTCTTGATATGTTCGTCAAAAGAGAGATCAGGGTCCAGAGTAACGCCGAGGTCCTTCACAGTTTATTTGAGACGACTGTACAACCATTAAGATTAATTGTCAGACTCAACAGAAGATCTTTGTTTCTTGGGACCTAGAACAAGCATCTCTGTTTTGTCCGAGTTTAAAAGTAGAAAGTTTGCAGCCATCCACTTCCTTATGTTTGAAACACAGGCTTCTAGCGAGGGCAATTTTGGGGCTTCACCATGTTTCATTGAAATGTACAGCTGTGTGTCATCCGCATAGCAGTGAAAGCTAACATTATGTTTTTGAATGACATCCCCAAGAGATAAAATATATAGTGAAAACAATAGTGGTCCTAAAACGGAACCTTGAGGAACACCGAAATTTACAGTTGATTTTTCAGAGGACAAACCATTCACAGAGACAAACTGATATCTTTCAGACAGATAAATCATGCCAGAACTTGTCCGTGTAGACCAATTTGGGTTTCCAATCTCCCCAAAAGAATGTGGAGATCGATGGTATCAAAAGCAGCACTAAGGTCTAGGAGCACGAGGACAGATGCAGAGCCTCGGTCTGATGCCATTCAAAGGTAATTTACCACCTTCACAAGTGCAGTCTTAGTGCTATGATGGGGTCTAAAACCAGACTGATACATTTCATATACATTGTTTGTCTTCAGGAAGGCAGTGAGTTGCTGCGCAATAGCCTTTTATAAAAATGTTGAGAGGAATGGAAGATTCGATATAGGCCGATAGTTTTTTTTATATTTTCTGGGTCAATGTTTGGCTTTTTCAAGAGAGGCTTTATTACTGCCACTTTTAGTGATTTTGGTACACATCCGGTGGATAGAGAGCCGTTTATTATGTTCAACATAGGAGGGCCAAGCACAGGAAGCATCTCTTTCAGTAGTTTAGTTGGAATAGGGTCCAGTATGCAGCTTGAAGGTTTAGAGGCCATGATTATTTTCATTATTGTGTCAAGGGATATAGTACTAAAACACTTGAGTGTCTCTCTTGATCCTAGGTCCTGGCAGAGTTGTGCAGACTCAGGACAACTGCGCGTTGAAGGAATACGCAGATTTAAAGAGGAGTCCGTAATTTGCTTTCTAATAATCATGATCTTTTCCTCAAAGGAGTTCATGAATGTATTACTGCTGAAGTGAAAGCCATCCTCACTTGGGGAATGCTGCTTTTTAGTTAGCTTTGCGACAGTATCAAAAAGACATTTCGGATTGTTCTTATTTTCCACAATTAAGTTGGAAAAATAGGATGATCGAGCAGCAGTAAGTGCTCTTCGAAACTGCACGGTACTGTCTTTCCAAGCTAGTCGGAAGACTTCCAGTTTGGTGTGGCGCCATATCCGTTCAAATTTTCTGGAAGCTTGCTTCAAAGCTCGGGTATTTTCTGTATACCAGGGAGCTAGTTTCTTGTTGTTGTGGCATCTACCGTTCTTCAGAATTCTAAAAGGTTCTTGAAATGTATTTAAGTCTGCAGATGTGTCCCTTTCAATAGCACACATCAAATTGGCCAGTGTTAACTGGTGTTGATTTTTCAGTGCAACATTTCTAGTGTTGATTAAAGAGTTAAATGAACACTGTAAAGACAACACTCAGTGGTGTAAAATAACCCCAGTGTTGCTGTTATTAATGAGAGTTGAACCAAAACAACGCCCATCATACATTTCTTTTTCCTTTGATTTAATATCCTCTTTGATTGGAGAAAGTAGCCATCCTAATTGTTTTAGCAACAAAGCCAATGTGTCTATGCAACTGTATGGGGTTGTATTTTGGTCCCTGAAGTTGTCTACAAAAAGTGAATTGTTGCTCCTGGAATCTGAATGTGATTAACTTTTAAATAGCAGTTCTTACAACACTTACAAATTGTTGGTAATGTCAGTGAAAATGCTCACCAGAATACTTTCCACTGCATAATTATCAACAGGTTCTCATAGAAAGTTGTAACACACCAATGATTCAACTGATGAACAACATATTGAAATGTAGATTTTCCTTGAAATGGTCCTGTGAATACTAACACAACTTCAAAAGGACCAATAACATAATAAAATATTTAAAAAACAAGGGAAATTGCATTTGAAAGCAGTTCCCTGATACACTTCTCAGAACATGTCAAATTGATTTTGCCTGTTGACACACTGATCTTGCCGGTGAGGCAGTCATGTTCAAAGTAAACCACAGGTGAAGGTTAGGTCATTAGACCGATGTGGTCTCTATTGTCTGTCATGGGGGCGGATAAGGTCTACCTGCTCTTTTTCTCCTACCCATAATTGACTTCAAAGAGAGTTTAAAAAGTGCTTAAAAGCTCAACCGAATCCTTAACTTTACATCTTCCAAATACAACTTTGTTACTTAAAGGGATAGTTCACCCAAATTACAAAATTATATATTGGTTTCCTTTCCCTGTAAGCAGGCTATGGACAAGGTATGAAAGCAATCCATGCTTTGGTTCATTTTCCCTAGCACTGTTTCCAAATGCTAACAATTGAGCATTTCTACATTATTAGCATTTTTCGCACATCATGTCCAAATCATCTATAGGGAAATTAGTTGAGCTACACAATAAATTTGAGATACTTTAGGATGAATTGGACATGATGTGCAAAAAATTATAATATATGTACGATGACTTGCATTGGATTTTTGTTACAGCTTGAATTCAAATGGATTAAATATTTTTTTTCTACCCATCTACACACGATACCCCATAATGCTAAAGTGATTTATTTTATTGAAAATGAAATACAGAAATATCACATTTACATATAGTAAGTATTCACACTCCTTTGCTATGACGCTACAATTTGAGCTCAGGTGCATCCAATTTCCTTTGATCATCCTTGAGCAGTCGCTACAACTTGATTGGAGTCCACCTGTGGCCAATTCGATTGTTTGGGACAAAAGTAAACACACCTGTCTATATAAGGTCCCACAGTTGACTGTGCATGTTCAAGCCATGCCTTTTGGCTGATCTATGTGTGGGTTCAGGTAGGGTGGAGAAGATTCTGGGTGTCGTTGAGTTGGTAAAAGTAACCCACAGTGGACTTGTGATGTTTGTTTGTGTTGCTTCAGATCAAAGGGAGCAGGTGCTCAACGCAATGCAACTTGGGGAAATACCTGCTTTGTGCTCAGGTACAGGACACCATTGACTATAGCAGTGGTGGAAAAAGTACCTAAATGTTATCAAGATACCTTAATAGAAGATTACTCACGTAACAGTGAAAGTCACCCAGTAAAATACTACTTGGCTAAAAGTATTTGGTTTAAATGTACTTAACCCTCCTGTTGTGTTCGTCCCGTGTTAATTAATTCTGTGTTCCCGGGTTTAAAATGACCGCTCCATTTTAGCTGATTATAAATTCATAATAATAAATATATTATCACCTAATGTTGGGTTAGATATTTTTACCAACTTAAGTTCTTGTGAACATTACAAGTTTTGAACTTTTATTTGCTTTTTTGGCCTGTAGGACTCATTGACCTGAGCTCATACAACTCATTTTTGAGTAAAAAAAGCATAATGTATGGATTATTTTGACTTAAACAAATACTCAGATGAAACATATTGTGCTATTTATCACAGACTACTTTCTCCTCTAATGCATCTTTACTGTCAGTTTTCTGGACTCTCTCCTCACCAGTGTCATAATCAAAGATATGATCAAGCGCCTCACATAGAGTATATTGTTTGGTCATTGTGCTGCCACAGAATGAACTCAAAAAAGCTTTATATACCAGAGCTGCTGGAAAAGTTATATATATTATTGAAACAATGTTGCGATTGTTTGTGAGAATGCCAACAGGTGTGGTTCCCATGGGGGAAAGATTCTATTGGGGAAAGGTTCCTGTGTGGGTTGCCATGGAAGCCAAGAAGGGAAGTGAGGTGTGTGTGTGTGTGTGTGTGTGTGTGTGTATATCTCAAACACACATGCATGTGGGGGACTAGGAGAGGAAGTGTCCATCTGATGAATGGGCATGTCAACCACTCTTTCGTGTCGTCTAAGATTCACCAAAGATTGGAAAGCAGATGCGGATATCCCCCTCTTCAAAGGGGGAGACACTCTTGACCCAAACTGCTACAGACCAATATCTATCCTACCCTGTCTTTCTAAGGTCTTCGAAAGACAAGTCAACGAACAGATTACCGAACATTTAAAATCTCACCATACCTTCTCTTCTCTACAATCTGGTTTCAGAGCTGGTCATGGGTGCACCTCAGCCACGCTCAAGGTCCTAAACGATATCTTAACCGCCATCGATAAGAAACATTACTGTGCAGCCGTATTCATTGATCTGGCCAAGGCTTTTGACCCTGTCAATCACCACATCCTCATCGGCAGACTCGACAGCCTTGGTTTCTCAAATGATTGCCTCGCCTGGTTCACCAACTAATTCTCCGATAGAGTTCAGTGTGTCAAATCGGAGGGTCTGCTGTCCGGACCTCTGGCAGTCTCTATGGGGGTGCCACAGGGTTAAATTCTTGGACCGACTCTCTGCTCTGTATACATCAATGATGTCGCTCTTGCTGCTGGTGAGTCTCTGATCCACCTCTATGCAGACGACACCATTCTGTATACTTCTGGCCCTTCTTTGGACACTGGGTTAACAACCCTCCAGGCAAGCTTCAATGCCATACAACTCTCCTTCCGTGGCCTCCAATTGCTCTTAACTACAAGTAAAACTAAATGCATGCTCTTCAACCGATCGCTGCCTGCACCTGCCCGCCTGTCCAACATCACTACTCTGGACGGCTCTGACTTAGAATACGTGGACAACTACAAATACCTAGGTGTCTGGTTAGACTGTAAACTCTCCTTCCAGACCCACATCAAACATCTCCAATCCAAAGTTAAATCTTTAATTGGCTTCCTATTTTGCAACAAAGCATCCTTCACTCATGCTGCCAAACATACCCTTGTAAAACTGCCCATCCTACCAATCCTCGACTTCGGCGATGTCATTTACAAAATAGCCTCCAATACCCTACTCAACAAATTGGATGCAGTCTATCACAGTGCAATCCGTTTTGTTACCAAAGCCCTATATACTACCCACCATTGCGACCTGTACGCTCTGGTTGGCTGGCCCTCGCTTCATACTCGTCGCCAAACCCACTGGCTCCATGTCATCTACAAGACCCTGCTAGGTAAAGTCCCCCCTTATCTCAGCTTGCTGGTCACCATAGCATCACCCACCTGTAGCACGCGCTCCAGCAGGTATATCTCTCTGGTCACCCCCAAAACCAATTCTTTCTTTGGCCGCCTCTCCTTCCAGTTCTCTGCTGCCAATGACTGGAACGAACTACAAACATCTCTGAAACTGGAAACAATTATCTCCCTCACTAGCTTTAAGCACCAGCTGTCAGAGCAGCTCACAGATTACTGCACCTGTACATAGCCCACCTATAATTTAGCCCAAACAACTACCTCTTTCTCTACTATATTTATTTTTATTTATTTATTTTGCTCCTTTGCTCCCCATTATTTTTATTTCTACTTTGCACATTCTTCCATTGCAAATCTACCATTCCAGTGTTTTACTTGCTATATTGTATTTACTTTGCCACCATGGCCTTTTTTGCCTTTACCTCCCTTATCTCACCTCATTTGCTCACATCGTATATAGACTTGTTTATACTGTATTATTGACTATATGTTTGTTTTACTCCATGTGTAACTCTGTGTCGTTGTATGTGTCGAACTGCTTTGCTTTATCTTGGCCAGGTCGCAATTGTAAATGAGAACTTGTCTACCTGGTTAAATAAAGGTGAAATAAATCAAATAAATAAATAAATAAAAATGTGCCTGAACTCAATTTTATAGACTAACTCACCCATTCATTTCTAATGACCGGTCATGTTTGACCGGGAATATCACAGGTGTACAAAAGTTAAATAAAACACCCAAAATGTCATTAAAATCATCCAACTGTATTTGTGTGTTCAGATTCCATGTGCGGGCAAAGTCATGGAACCATATGACAATCAGACGCCATTTTTTAGAGAGAACTTGTAAATCGGTCCAATTTGATAAGAACACAGCAGGAGGGTTAAGTATCAAAAGAAAATGTAATTGCTAAAATATACTTAAATATCAAAAGTAAAAGTGTAAATAATATCAAATTCCTTATATTTAGCAAACCAGAAAGCACAATTTTCGTGTTTTTTAAGTTGACAGATAGCCAGGGGCACACTCCAACACTCAGACATAATTTACAAATGAAGCATTTGTTTTTAGGACAACCACCAGATCAAAGGCAGTAGAGATGACCAGGGATGTTCTCTTGATAAGTGTGTGAATTGGACCATTTTCCTGTCCTGCTAAGCATTCAAAATGTAACGAGTACTTCTGGATGTCAGGGAAAATGTATGGAGTAAAAAGTAAATAATATTCTTTAGGAATGTAGTGAACTAAAAGTAGTCAAAAAATGAAGTGATCTCTGGGGTAGCATGGAGTTGAAGATTCCTGGTGTTTGTGATGCCACACAGATCTGATTGGGAGCTTAGGGAAACATGTGACACGGTCTGTTCTTTTACGCATTGATTCAGAGTCTTTACCTGACAAAGTAATGTTAGGATATATGAGTTAAGCTGTAAGAGCTTTTGTGCTGAATACACTGTGGTGCAATAGGGGTCACATTTATGGGCATGTCGCAGCAGTGTGTAGGAGAGAGATTCCATGACGTGTGGAGAAGGACATGGGACAGAGGAATGTATAGTTTCAGTTGAAAACCCTGTAGGTGTTAACTGTTGGGGTGCGCATGTTGCTGGGGATCGGAGGTTTCTGGTGCAAGAAAGCCAGGTTGAGGTGGCCAGGATCAGATTAGTGCATAAAATGTTGTGTGCTGAGACAGTAAAGAAAGCAGATGAGGGTGGCTCAAGGGTGGGGGATTCTGAGAGGATCCCTATGAATGGTAGATCGGTGCCAGAACAGAGGGATAGGTCAATGAGTGATATATGTTTTAGTAAAGTTGGCTTCTTTGCATTCCTAGCAGTGGTTAACAACTGTGCCGCAGAGATGCAACGTACGTCACAGAAAATAGATGCTGTGGTGGTAGCTGTAGAGAAGCACTTGGCGGTATGAGATTTAACTTCAGAAGAGTTACATGGTGTGTTGAGTGGTAGTGTCCCGTTCTCTCAGGTCATTGGCCTGGGGTAGGATCATTTTTCTCATTTCCCCTTTTTCCAGTGTAATGGATTTATACTATAATTCAGTTGGGGGTGGTAATGCATCATATTGGATGCTAACCGCTGTTAAACTCCACCAAAGAAGAAGAAGTGCATGTCCGAGCAGAAACCATACCGTGAAGTCCAAGGAACTGTCCGTAGATCTCTGAGACAGAATTGTGATGAGGCATATATCTGAGTGTTGAAAGTTTCCAAGGGCACAAAGGTCTCCATCATAGTAAAATTGAAATAAAAAATGTAACTACCCCGACTCTGCCTAGAGCTGGCTGTCCAACCAAACTGAGCAACCAGGCCTGAATGTCCTTGGTCAGCAAGGTGACCAAGAACACAATGACAACTCTAACAGAACTACAGAGTTCCTTGGCTGAGGTGGGAGAACCTGCCAGGAGGACAATGGTGTCTACAGCACTTCACCAATGTGGGCTTAGTGGAAGAGTGGCCAAATGGAAGTACTCCTGATAAAAAAAGGCACATGACAGCACTCCTGGAGTTTGCAAAAAAGTTACGTGAAAGACAGAGCATTTTGTAAAAGATTCTGTGGTCTGATGAGGCAGACATTGAACTCTTTGGCCTGAATGCAATGCGCTATGTCTGGAGAAAACCAAACACAGCTCACCACCCCGCTAACACCTAGAGCTATTGCGGTCCTGAAATTTTGTCAGCCGGTGATTGTCAAGAAAATAACTGCCCTGCACACGGTATTTGACCGTTAATTAACATTAATACATGTATCATCTCCTGGCTTCCACACATAGCCTAAAAGCCACTGATGCAGACGTTTTGAAACATCTACACTTTAAAAATTCTAATAAATCCATTTAATAGAGCACAGACATCACAATAAATTCATGATTTATTTTAGACAGTTATAAAGAAACATGATATGAAGAAAATGTAGTCTATTTCAGAAGAACAGAATAACATACACTACTGGTCAAAAGTTTAAGAACACCTACTCCTTCAAGGTTTTTCTTTATTTTCACTATTTTCTACATTGTAGAATAAGAGTGAAGACATCAAAACTATGAAATAACACGTATGGAATCATGTAGTAACCAAAAAAGTGCAAAACAAATAAAAAATATATTTTATATTTGAGATTCTTCAAATAGCTATCCTTTGCCATGATGACAGGTTTGCACACTCTTGGCATTCTCTCAACCAACTTCGCCTGGAATGCTTTTGCAAAAGTCTTGAAGGAGTTCCACATATGCTGAGCACTTGTTGGCTGCTTTCCTTCACTCTGCGGTCCGAATCATTCCAAACCATCTCAATTTGGTTGAGGTCAGGGGATTGTGGAGGCCAGGTCATCTGATGCAGCACTCCATCACCCTCCTTGGTAAAATAGCCCTTACACACCCTGGAGGCGTGGTGGGTCATTGTCCTGTTGAAAAACAAATGATAGTCCCACTAAACCCAAACCAGATGGGATGGCGTATCACAGTAGAATGCTGTGGTAGCTGTGCTGGTTAAGTGTGCCTTTTAATTCTAAATTAATCACAAACGGTGTCACCCACACCATCACACCACCTCCTCCATGCTTTACGGTGGGAAATACACATGCGGAGATCATCCGTTCACCCACATGAGTCTCACAAAGACACGGCGGTTGGAAACAAAAGTCTCTCATTTGGACTCCACACCAAAGGACAAATTTCCACTGGTCTAATGTCCGTTGCTCATGTTTCTTGGCACCGGCTAGTCTCTTCTTCTTATTGGTGTCCTTTAGTAGTGATTCCTTTGCAGCAATTCAACCATGAAGGCCTGATTCACAAGGTCTCATTTGAACAGTTGATGTTGGGATGTGTCTGTTACTTTTATTTGGGCTGCAATTTCTGAGGCTGGTAACTCTAATGAACTTATCCTCTGCAGCAGAGGTAACTCCGAGTCTTCCATTTCTGTGGAAATTGTCCCTCTCCGGCCTCTAGGTCACTGGGCTGCTCATTAAGGCGCACACCTGGCACCATAGTTACGCACATTAGCGCAATATGACACTCACCTGGACTCCATCATCTCCTTGATTACCTGCCCTATATATGTCACTCCCCTTGGTTCCTTCCCTAGGTGTCGTTGTTTCTGTATCAGTTTCATGTCTGTGCATTGCTCGTGTTTCTTGTTTTGGATTATGTTGCGTTTTTCCATTAAAACACTAACTCCCTGAACTTCCTGACTGTCAGCGTACAACGTTATAGCTGTCCTCATGAGAGCCAGTTAAATCATAGCGCTTGATGTTTTTTGATACGGCATTTGAAGAAACTGTGTTATTGTGTTATTTCATAGTTTTGATGTCTTCACTATTATTCTAAAATGTAGAAAATAGTAAAAATAAAGAAAAACCTTTGACTGGTAAGGTGGCCAAAGGTTTTGAGAATGACACAAATATACATTTTCACAACGTCTGCTGCCTCAGTTTGTATGATGGCAATTTGCATATACTCCAGAATTTTATTAAGAGTGATCAGGTGAATTGCAATTAATTGCAAAGTCCCTCTTTGCCATGCAAATTAACTGAATCCCCAAAATGCATTTCCACTGAATTTCAGCCCTGCCACAAAAGGACCAGCTGACATCATGTCAGTGATTCTCTCGTTTACACAGGTGTGAGCATTGACGAGGACAAGGCTGGAGATCACTCTGTCATGTTGATTGAGTTCGATTAACAGACTGGAAGCTTCAAAAGAAGGGTGGTGCTTGCAATCATTGTTCTTTCTCTGTCAACCATGGTTACCTGGATATCTCAAAGTGATGTACAGAAACCCAGCCTAAAACCCTAAACAGCAAGCAATGCAGGTGTAGAAGCACTTTGGCTAGGAAAAACTCCCTAGGAAGGCCAAAACCTAGGAAGAAACCTAGAGAGGAACCAAGCTATGAGGGGTGGCCAGTCCTCTTCTGGCTGTGCTGGGTGGAGATAATAACAGAACATGGCCAAGATATTCAAATGTTCATAAATGACAGGCATGGTCAAATAATAATAATCACAGTAGTTGTCGAGGGTGCAGCAAGACAGCACCTCATGAGTAAATCTCAGTTGGCTTTTCATAGCCAATCATTAAGAGTATCTCTACCACTTCTGCTTTCTTTAGAGAGTTGAAAATAGCAGGTCTGGGACAGGTAGCACGTCCGGTGAACAGGTCAGGATTCCATAGCCACAGGCAGAACAGTTGAAACTGGAGCAGCAGCACGGCCAGGTGGACTGGGGACAGCAAGTAGTCATCATGCCAGGTAGGCACGGCCCTAGGACTCAGGTCCTCCGAGAGAGAGAAAGAAAGAAAGAGGGAAAGAGAGAATTAGAGAGAGCATACTTAAATTCACACAGGACACCGGATAAGACAGGAGAAGTACTCCAGATATGACAAACTGACCCTAGCCCCCCGACACATAAATACTGGCGGCTGAGACAGGAGGGGTCAGGAGACACTGTGGCCCCATCCGATGATACCGCCGGACAGGGCCAAACAGGAAGGATATAACCCCACCCACTTTGCCAAAGCACAGCCCCCACACCACTAGAGGGATATCTTCAACCACCAACTTACCATCCTGAGACAAGGCTGAGTATAGCCCACAAAGATCTCCGCCATGGCACAACCCATGGGGGGGCGCCAACCCAGACAGGAAGATCCAATCAGTGACTCAACCCACTCAAGTGACGCACCCCTCCTAGGGACGGCATGAAAGAGCACCAGTAAGCCAGTGATTCAGCCCCTGTAATAGGGTTACAGGCACAGAAACCCAGTGCAAAGAGGGTAACTGGCCAGGCAGAGACAGCAAGGGCGGTTCGTTGCTCCAGTGCTTTTCCGTTCACCTTCACACTCCTGGGCCAGACTACACTCAATCACATGACCCAATGAAGAGATGAGTCTTCAGTAAAGACTTAAAGGTTGAGACCGAGACTGCGTCTCTCACATGGGTAGGCAGACCATTCCATAAAATTGGAGCTCTATAGGAGAAAGCCCTGCCTCCAGCTGTTTGCTTAGGAATTCTAGGGACAATTAGGAGGCCTGCGACTTGTGACCGTAGCGTACGTGTAGGTATGTATGGCAGGACCAAATCAGAGAGATAGGTAGGAGCAAGCTCATGTAATGCTTTGTAGGTTAGCAGTAAAACGTTGAAATCAGCCCTTTTTTGCTTTGCACAAAAAGGGCTTCACAGGCAAGCATATTGCTGCCAGTAAGATTGCACCTAAATCAACCATTTATCGGAACATCAAGAACTTCAAGGAGAGCGATTATTGGATTATTGCGAAGAAAGCTTCAGGGCACCCAACAAAGTCCAGCAAGCGCCAGGACCGTCTCCTAAAGTTGATTCAGCTGCTGGATCGGGGCACCACCAGTACAGAGCTTGCTCAGGAATGGCAGCAGGCAGGTGTGAGTGCATCTGCACGCACAGTGTGGCGAAGACTTTTGGAGTGTTTCCTGGGATGAAGAAGGGCAGCAAAGAAACCACTTCTCTCCATGAAAAACATCAGGGACAGACTGATATTCTGCAAAAAAGTACAGGGATTGGACTGCTGAGGACTGGGATAAAGTAATTTTCTCTGATGAATCCCCTTTCCGATTGTTTGGGGCATCCGAAAAAAATATTTTACGGAGAAGACAAGGTGAGCACTACCATCAGTCCTGTGTCATGCCAATAGTAAAGCATCCTGAGACCATTCATGTGTGGGGTTGCTTCTTAGCCAAGGGAGTGGGCTCACTCACAATGTTGCCTAAGAACACAGCCATGAATTAAGAATGGTACCAACACATCCTCCGAGAGCAACTTCTCCCTACCATCCAAGAACAGATTGGAGATGAACAATGCCTTTTCCAGCATGCTGGAGCACCTTGCCATAAGGCAAAAATGATACCTAAGTGGCTCGGGGAACAACGCATCGATATTTTGGGTCCATGGTCAGGAAACTCGCCAGACCTTAATCCCATTGAGAACTTGTGGTCAATCCTCAAGTGGGGGGTGGACAAACAATAACCCACAAACTCCAAGCATTGATTATGCAAGAATGGGTTGCCAGTCAGTGTGTGGTTCAGAAGTAAATTGACAGCATGCCAGGGCGGATTGCAGAGGTCTTGAAAAAGAAGGGTCAGCATTGCAAAAATGAACTCTTTGCATCAATTTCATGTAATTGTCAATAAAAGCCCTTTGACACTTATGAAATGCTTGTAATTATACTTCAGTATTCCATATTAATATCTGACAAAAAATATCTAAAGACACTGAAGCAGCAAACTTTGTGGAAATTAATGTTAGTGTCATTATCAAAACTTTTGGCCACAACTGTATACAGTTGAAGTCGGAAGTTTACATACACCTTAGCCAAATACATTTCAATCACATCCCTTCAACTTTGTAACTGTTATAACGTCATCATTGATGAAATCCCTCAGCGGTTTCCTTCCTCTCTGGCAACTGAGATAGCAAGGACGCCTGTATCTTTGTAGTGACTGGGTGGGTTGATACACCATCCAAATTGTAATTCATAACTTCACCATGCTCAAATAGGTATTCAGTGTTTGCTTTTTTTTACCCATCTACCAATAAGTGCCTTTCTTTGCGAGGCATTGGAAAACATCCCTGGTCTTTGTGGTTGAATCTGTGTTTGAAATTCACTGCTCGACTGAGGGATCTTAAAGATAATATATTTGAAGTCCGACGTTTACATACACCTTAGCCAAATAATTTTTCACAATTCCTGACATTTAATTCCCTGTTTTAGATCAGTTGGGATTACCACTTTATTTTAAGAATGTGAAATGTCAGAATAATAGTAGAGAGAATGATTTATTTCAACATTTATTTCTTTCATCACATTCCCAGTGGGTCAGAAGTTTACATACACTCAATTAGTATTTGGTAGCATTGCCCTTAAATTGTTTAACTTGGGTTTAGTTTTCTAGGCCTCCTTGCTCGCACACGCTTTTTCAGTTCTGCCCACAAATGTTCTGTAGGATTGAGGTCAAGGCTTTCTGATGGCCACTCCAATACCTTGACTTTGTTGTCCTTAAGTCATTTTGCCACAACTTTGGAAGTATGCTTGGGGTCATTGTCCATTTTGAATACCCATTTGTGACCAAGTTTTAACTTCCTGACTGATCTCTTGAGATGTTGCTTCAACATCCACATAATTTTCCTTCCTCGTGAAGCCATCTATTTTGTGAAGTGTACCAGTCCCTCCTGCAGCAAAGCACCCCCACAACATGATGCTGCCACCCCTGTGCGTCACGATTGGGATGGTGTTCTTCAGCTTGCAAGTCTCCCCCTTTTTCCTCCAAACATAACGATGGCCATTATGGCCAAACAGTTCTATTTTTGTTTCATCAGACCAGAGGAAATTTTTCCAAGAAGTACAATCTTTGTCCCCATGTGCAGTTGCAGACAATAGTCTGGCTTTTTTATGCCGGTTTTGGAGCTGTGGCTTCTTCCTTACTGAGCGGCCTTTCAGGTTATGTCGATATAGGACTCGTTTTACTGTGGATATAGATACTTTTGTAGCTGTTTCCTCTAGCATCTTCATCATCTGGGATTGATTTGCACTTTTCGCACCAAAGTATGTTCATCTTTAGGAGACAGAACGCGTCTCCTTCCTGAGCGGTATGATGGCTGCGTGGTGCTGTGGTGTTTATACTTGCGTACTATTGTTTGTACAGATGAATGTGGTACCTTCAGGCATTTGGAAATTGCTCCCAAGGATGAACCAGACTTGTGGAGGTCTACAATTTTTGGCTGATATCTTTTGATTTTCCCATGATGTCAAGCAAAAAGGCAGTGAGTTGGAAGGTAGACCTTGAAATACATCCACAGGTACTCCTTCAATTGACTCAAAGTATGTCAATTAGCCTATCAGAAGCTTCTAAAGCCATGACATCATTTTCTGGAATTTTCCGAGCTGTTTAAAGGCACAGTCAACTTAGTGTATGTAAACGTCTGACCTACTGGAATTGTGATACAGTGAATTAGAAGTGAAATAATCTGTCTGTAAATTGTTGGAAAAATTATTGTGTCATGTACAAAGTAGAGGTCCTAACCGACTTGTTTGTTTAACAAGAAATTTGTGGTGTGGTTGAAAAATGAGTTTTAATGTCTCCAACCTAAGTGTATGTAACGGTTCTCTTGTAGTGAAGGAGAGTCGGACCAAAATGCGGCGTGTAGATTGCGATCCATGTTTAATAAACAAACGTAAAACATGAATCAATACAAACACTACAAAACAAAGAACGTAACGAAAACCGAAACAGCCTATACTTGTGTAAACTAACACAGAGACAGGAACAAGGACACTAAGGACAATCACCCACGAAACACACAAAGAATATGGCTGCCTAAATATGGTTCCCAATCAGAGACAACGATAAACACCTGCCTCTGATTGAGAACCACTTCAGACAGCCATAGACTTAACTAGAACACCCCACTAAGCTACAATCCCAATACCAACACACCACATACAAAAAACCCATGCCACACCCTGGCCTGACCAAATAAATGAAGATAAACACAAAATACATCGACCAGGGCGTGACAGTGTATGTAAACTTCCGACTTCAACTGTATATACAATGATTATAAATGTAAACACAACATGCAACAAATTCAAAGATATTACTGAGTTTCTATTCATATAAGAAAATCAGTCAATTGAAATAAATTCATTAGGCACTAATCTCTATGGATTTCATATGACTGAGTAGGGGTGCAGCCATGGATGGGTCTGGGAGGGCAAAGGCCTACCCACTTGGTAGATAGACCCACTCACTGGGGCATAAGGCCAAGCCAATCAAAATGAGTCTTTCCGCACAAAAGGGCTTTATTACAGAAATAATCCTCAGCACCCCCATCAGCTGATACCGCAGGTGATGAACAAGCCAGACGTGGAGGTCCTGGGCTGGCATGGTTACGATTGGTCTGCGTTTGTGTTGTTGGTTGGATGTACTGCCAAATTCTCTAAAACGGCATCGGAGGCTGCTTATGGCAGAGAAATGAACATTGTTGCATGTAGCGTTTTTATTTTTGTTCAGTGTAAATGGCATGTTATAGAAGTACCCAGACACTTTTTTTACGATCTCACTTGTTTGCGAGAAACCTACCCCTCCATTAATATACTTCTTCATGTTCATTGAGAAGTTATATAGACACAGAAAAACATGAACAAAAGTCTTTAGATGTTTTACACATGCAAGTATGTCTTTACATGGTGTGAAATTTATCCGGAATATTATATTCCATTTTGTGCGACTCAAGCAATACTTCTCTGTGTATCCCCACAATACTTTTCCATGTGTGCATACGCAGGCTACACGGAGAAGCAGCACAGCTGGATAGAGGAAACCTCTCAAGTCCCAGATAATGGAATATAATGTTGCGGATACATTTTTCTGTGCTCCTACATTTGCTGAACGAGCATGAGGAAGTATATCGCTGGTGAGGTTTCTCAAAAACAAGTGAGATCACAAAAAAAGTGTCTGCACACTTCTATAACATGCCATTCATATTGAAAATAGAGATTTGGTTGAAATAAAGTGAACTTCTATTTTAACTCTTGTATTTTGTCTTAACTTTCTCTCACGCACACACAGAACATGCACATATGCAATCTATTTCTCCGTCTCCGTTGGCCTCAATCCCCACTGTGTCTCACTTGTTCCTCCAACCATGATGAAAGGCACATGCTGTTCTCAGCAGAACGCCTCCTCTACTCTGTGCCATTGAGATCCTGTTATCGTTAGCGTTGAAGGCTCTGGGAATTCTGTCACCCTGGCGGAGAAGGTTCAGCTTGTGGCTCAGGGGTGGAAGGGACTAAAGTCATCTCTTGGAGGCAAGGCTAACGAAGCCAAGCTCTCTTGATCACAAGCCCACCTACAACGACTTGGAGAGGGGGATGAGGCAGAGCAATGCGGCTTACGTCCAAGTTTTATTTAGTAGTGTAGTTGAAATGAAGTAAACATGTCTTTGTCTTACAGAGTCTATGGGCGTGTTTCTCTGCCCATGCGAGGCAACACAACAACCAATGGTTAATCCTGCCAGTTCATGCTGGGTAAGGGATAATAGCCTGAAATTGTCCTAATTGTCAACATAAATGAAGCTGCGAAGGAAGTGGAGTCACCGCCTGCGTCAGCAACGCTAGTTAATCTCCACCACCTAGCTCACGCAGCAACGCTGCTCATTGAACAAAGGAATGTTTAGCTTTTTTTTTTTTTTTGCCAACCAAGCAAGGAGTTTTTGTATGGAGGTCAATGAGTGTCAAATTTGGTTAGCAAAAATATAATAACTTATTTGCTCAAATAGAAGTTTCATAATGAATATGTTATTACGAGTGTAAGTAGGATATGTGATATCCCGGCAACTTTGAGAAAAAACACTTTCTGATTTGTCACTAGTTACTCCAGCCCAAAAGCCGTGAACCCTGCCTATTTCTACAATTTCTCTTCGTAAAATGTGGTTTTAAACCTAACCCTAACGTTAACCACGCTAACCTTATGCCTAAACCTAACCTTAAGTTAGGGAGGCTGCGAATTCTTTCAGCTTTTTGTTAAAAATCGCGCAAAATTTCAACGTCCTGCTACTCATGCCAGGAATATAGTATATGCATATGATTAGTATATGTGGATAGAAAACACTCTGACGTCTCTAGAACTGGTTAAATCATGTCTGTGGCTATAACAGAACGTGTTTAGGAGGCAAAAATATCCCTCCGCCAGTCTCTGTATTGTCTATGGCAAGGCAAAATAGATAGCGTCCAGTTTACAATGCCTACAGCTTCCACACGATGTCGCCAGTACTGGCAATTCAGTTGTAGTTTATCCTTGGTGGGATGAGAAAAAGGCACTTCCTGTCTTCGGGTCCACCGAAGGAAGTTATGAAAGGGAGAATATGGACGATGATTTCAAGACTTGCTGCTATCGAATACAGATCGCCCCATGATCAATTTGATCGATTATTAACGTTTACTAATACCTAAAGTTGGTTTACAATAGTAGTTTGAAGTGTTTTGTCAAAGTTTATAGGCAACTTTTTTAATAAAAAAAAATGACGTTGCGTTTTGGAAAGGTGCTTTTTCCTGGATCAGACGGGCTTCATAAATGGACATTTTGGGTATACATGGACGGATTTAATTGAAAAAAAGACCCAATTGTGATGTTTATGGGACATATAGGAGTGCCAACAAAGAAGCTCGTCAAAGGTAATGAATGTTTTATATTTTATTTCTGCGTTTTGTGTAGCGCCGGCTACGCTAATTATTCTGTTTAAGTCCCCTTTGGGTATTCCGGGGGTTGCATGCTATCAGATAATAGCTTCTCATGCTTTCGCCGAAAAGCATTTTACAAATCTGACATGTTGGCTAGATTCACAACGAGTGTAGCTTTAATTGAGTACCCTGCATGTGTATTTTAATGAAAGTTTGAGTTGTATCGAGTACTATTAGTTGGCGCTCTGAAATTTCCGCTGATTTTGATCCCTGTACAGGGACAGCAGCCGTTAAAGACCAACATGTTTGTTTTCATTCATTTTACAATACATCCAAATTTGCTAATTTATTAAAAATAAAACAACTGAAAGATCTTATGTAAATAAGTATGCAGACCCTCTGCTATGAGACTCAAAATTGAGCTCAGGTGCATCCTGTTTCCATTGATCATCCTTGAGTTGTTTTTACAACTTAATTGGAGTCCACCTGTGGTAAATTCCATTGATTGGGCATGATTTGGAAAGGCACACACCTGTCTTAGGTCCCACAGTTAACAGTGCATGTCAGAGCAAAAACCAATCCATGAGGTCAAAGATATTGTCCATAGAGTTCCTAGACAGGATTGTGTTCAGGCACAGATCTGGGGAAAAGTACCAAAAAATGTCTGCAACATTGAAGGTCCCGTAGAGATCAGTGGCTTCTATTAGTCTTAACTGAAGAAGTTTGGAACCACCAAGACTTCCTAGAGCTGTTTGCCTGGCCAAACTGAGCAATTAGGGGAGAAGGGCCTTGGTCAGGGAGGTGACCAAGAACCCGATGATCACTCCATAGTTCCTCTGTGGAGATGGGAGAACATTCCCAAAGGACAATCATCTCTGCAGCACTCCACCAATCAGGCCTTTATGGTGGAGTGGCCAGACGGAAGCCTCTCCTCGGTAAAAGGCACATGACAGCCCACTTGAAGTTTTTCAAAAGGCACCTAAAGGACTCTCTGACGATGAGAACAAAATTCTCTGGTCTGATGAAGCTAAGACTGAACTCTTTGGCCTGAATGCCAAGTGTTATGTCTGGAGGAAACCTGGCACCATCTATACGGTGAAGCATGGTGGTGGCAGCATCATGCTGTGGGTATGTTTTTCAGCAGCAAGGACTGGGAGACTAGTCAGGCCCGAGAAAAAGATGAACAGAGCAAAGTACAGAGAGATCCTTGATGAAAACCTGCTCCAGAGTGCTCAGGACCTCAGACTGGGGGCAAAGGTTCACCTTCCAACAGGACAAACACCCTAAGCACACAACCAAGACAATGCAGGAGTTGCTTCAGAACACGTCTCTGAATGTCCTTCAGTGGCCCAGCCAGAGCACGGACTGGAACCCGATCTAACATCTCTGAGGAGACCTGAAAATGGCTGTGCAGCGATGGTCCCTATCCAGCCTGACAGAGCTTGAAAGGATCTGCATAGAAGAATGGGAGAAACTCCCCAAATACAGGTGTGCCAAACCTGTAGCGTAATACCTGCTGCCAAAGGTGCTTCAAAAAAGTACTGCGTAAAGGGTCTGAATACTTATGTAAATATGATATTTCTCATTTTAATACATTTGCAAACATTTCTAAAACAGTTTTTGCTCTGTCATTATGGTGTGTTGTGTGTAGATTGATGAGGGAAAAAAACAATTTAATCCATTTTAGAATAAGGCTGTAACAAAATGTGGAAAAGGTCTAGGGGTCTAAACACTTTCCGAATGCATTGTATACTTATGTGGGCGAGTCAACTTTTTTCAAGGGCATTTTTTCAGATGATTTAAAACATGTTATTAACAAACAAATAAACAAATAAATATGTTCCTTTGAGGTAGAAATTGAGAATAAAAACGATTCATCATTTTAAGTCTACAGGAAATAGTTTGACTGCTATGCTAAACAACAGCAGCCATGGCTGCTTTGGTTGTTAACAGCCTTGAGGCTCTTGTAGTCTTTTGACTGTAGAAAAACAGGAAACCTCGGAAGTTGTCCCAGGTGAGGCAAGCACAGAGGGGCAACTGCAAATGCGTAATAAACAGTTTTAGCAAAGGAACAGGGCCAATAAATTAAGCAACCTGATGTAGAGATCAAAAGTGGTGCGTTAAAGTGGTGCATTGATTTGAAGAAAAAAAAATAGACATGCCTGTGATAAAAGGGAACGTGCTTGCAGCCTGCTCATTGCCCCTTGAGTGTTGGACAGTTACACATTTTTTAAATATCGTTTTCATGTACGATGCAAAGACCCTAAATCAGTCAAAAGTTTGTTTTCCATCAAGTTGACAGGGATTGAATCCACATAATTGGTATCTTTTGAAAATGCTGTCTACCCTTTTCCTCCCATCACATCAGATGTTCAACGCAGCATTGTTCAGTAATGCCCCCATGAAAACAAGAAAGAAAATGCATACAGATGTCTATTTTTTAATCCAAACCTCTCAGCCTTCCTTGAACATATCCAAAAACGTTTTAACCCATATCCCTGCTGTTGGTCGGTGTTTTTGATATATTTTCAGAATTCATGTTATATTAATTAAGTGGTGACTTTTATTTTACCTTTAGTTTGCAAGACCGTGTCATTGAGATTAGTCAGCATTATCTGCTGTCTTTTCAACCATTAATTTTAGATTTAGAACATTGGAAAATATACCCATGCAGAATTGACATATTTCCTACTACATGTAGGTATTGTTCTGGTTATGTGTGTTATTTAAGTGATTGTGTGTTATTTAAGTGATAATGCTGGGAAGCCGGTGTTTGGAAGATATATTGGCACGGGTGTTGTTAGGCGGAGATGAAGTCGAGGGACGTGCCAATATATCCTCCAAAGACCGACTTCAAGGGCATTACCACTTTTATATGGGTTACCAACATATTCAAATAATGATTGACATATTTTCATCCCAAACTTTATTTTGATCAATTTATTCATACTATTTCATCCTTCCACAAGATATAGTCCCGACACAAATGACCAGCCAGCTTGAGTTGCTACCCAAGCTCAAGCTGGCTGATCATTCGTTCTATCGGTTCGGTTGCCACAGACGCGACACAGTCGTTCAGTCTTTTTGTTCTGTATCTCTGGATTCGACCCAGTTGTTCGTTCTAAATTTTCCATTGCTATAATGGCTGGCAACATTCTTATCCCTTGCTTGCTAGCTAGCCAACTGTGGCTAATTTACTGTCACGTCAAACAGTGCCGACAGAATAACAACAGTAGCTGTATTTGCATTTGTTTAAGCTGTTTTCCAGTGACATTTATTTGGATACATCCATAACAATGAGCTAGATCAGGCACAATTTCACCTGGCATAGAGCATGTGCTCTAGTGCTCTCATCAGGACACTGTTGTGCAGAGGAGATAGCCAACAACACAGCTAACACAATCACTTCAAACTGAAGCTGAAAAGATTGCAAACTAGCTGCACTTAATTTCACCTTTTTTCAATTGACATTTCTTTATATATATCACAAAAAATTATGCCAGCTGATTCATTATTTCGATAACTCTGCTGTTGAAAAATAAATGGTAGATTTTTTAAATATATTTTTTATTTCACCTTTATTTAACCAGGTAGGAAAGTTGAGAACAAGTTCTCATTTACAATTGCGACCTGGCCAAGATAAAGCAAAGCAGTTCGACACATACAACGACACAGAGTTACACAGAGTAAAACAAACATACAGTCAATAATACAGTATAAACAAGTCTATATACGATGTGAGCAAATGAGGTGAGATAAGGGAGGTAAAGGCAAAAAAGGCCATGGTGGCAAAGTAAATACAATATAGCAAGTAAAACACTGGAATGGTAGATTTGCAATGGAAGAATGTGCAAAGTAGAGATAAAAAATAATGGGGTGCAAAGGAGCAATATAAATAAATTAATTAAATACAGTAGGGGAAAGAGATAGTTGTTTGGGCTAAATTATAGGTGGGCTATGTACAGGTGCAGTAATCTGTGAGCTGCTCTGACAGTTGGTGCTTAAAGCTAGTGAGGGAGATAAGTGTTTCCAGTTTCAGAGATTTTTGTAGTTCGTTCCAGTCATTGGCAGCAGAGAACTGGAAGGAGAGGCGGCCAAAGAAAGAATTGGTTTTGGGGGTGACTAGAGAGTTATACCTGCTGGAGCGTGTGCTACAGGTGGGTGATGCTATGTTGACCAGCGAGCTGAGATAAGGGGGGACTTTACCTAGCAGGGTCTTGTAGATGACATGGAGCCAGTGGGTTTGGCGATGAGTATGAAGCGAGGGCCAGCCAACGAGAGCGTACAGGTCGCAATGGTGGGTAGTATATGGGGCTTTGGTGACAAAACGGATTGCACTGTGATAGACTGCATCAAATTTGTTGAGTAGGGTATTGGAGGCTATTTTGTAAATGACATCGCCAAAGTCGAGGATTGGTGGGATGGTCAGTTTTACAAGGGTATGTTTGGCAGCATGAGTGAAGGAAGCTTTGTTGCGAAATAGGAAGCCAATTCTAGATTTAACTTTGGATTGGAGATGTTTGATATGGGTCTGGAAGGAGAGTTTACAGTCTAACCAGACACCTAAGTATTTGTAGTTGTCCACGTATTCTAAGTCAGAGCCATCCAGAGTAGTGATGTTGGACAGGCGGGTAGGTGCAGGTAGCGATCGGTTGAAGAGCATGCATTTAGTTTTACTTGTATTTAAGAGCAATTGGAGGCCACGGAAGGAGAGTTGTATGGCATTGAAGCTTGCTTGGAGGGTTGTTACCACAGTGTCCAAAGAAGGGCCAGAAGTATACAGAATGGTGTCGTCTGCGTAGAGGTGGATCAGAGACTCACCAGCAGCAAGAGCGACCTCATTGATGTATACAGAGAAGAGAGTCGGTCCAAGAATTGAACCCTGTGGCACCCCCATAGAGACTGCCAGAGGTCCGGACAGCAGACCCTCCGATTTGACACACTGAACTCTATCAGAGAAGTAGTTGGTGAACCAGGCGAGGCAATCATTTGAGAAACCAAGGCTGTCGAGTCTGCCAATGAGGATGTGGTGATTGACAGAGTCGAAAGCCTTGGCCAGATCAATGAATACGGCTGCACAGTAATGTTTCTTATCGATGGCGGTTAAGATATCGTTTAGGACCTTGACCGTGGCTGAGGTGCACCCATGACCAGCTCTGAAACCAGATTGCATAGCAGAGAAGGTATGGTGAGATTCGAAATGGTCGGTAATCTGTTTGTTGACTTGGCTTTCGAAGACCTTAGAAAGGCATGGTAGGATAGATATAGGTCTGTAGCAGTTTGGGTCAATAGTGTCCCCCTCCTTTGAAAAGGGGGATGACCGCAGCTGCTTTCCAATCTTTGGGAATCTCAGACGACACGAAAGAGGTTGAACAGGCTAGTAATAGGGGTGGCAACAATTTCGGCAGATCATTTTAGAAAGAAAGGGTCCAAATTGTCTTGCCCGGCTGATTGGTGGGGGACCAGATTTTGCAGCTCTTTCAGAACATCAGCTGAATGGATAATGTCTAGATGCTTTTGATAGTGAAGATCAAGTTTATAACTTGCCTGGCTGGATTGTGCAGTCAGATGGAACAGATTAAATAAGCATTTTAACTCATAGATTTAGCCGGTGGTGGAATAGACACCAGCTGGAATGCGCTTTTAAGCAATCAGCATACAGGGTTCCAAAATAACTCAGACCCCTCAAAAGAGCCCCCTAGGTGAAGAGGTGGTCTGAGTTCGCTTGGCTTGAATTCCACAGTCCGGTTCCCTTCTTTAGGGCAGTGTGAACACAAAGCTCCCCAGGTTTGTTTGTTATTATTCCTGCACCATACACTAGACTACTGCAACACCGAATCACCTTACATAACTCCTCACATTGGTGTCACAAAAGAGAGAACATGATGATGTGTAGGTTCGTGGAAAAAACGTCCAATTTTTGGATATTGATTAGCGATTTTCAAGGATGCACACAAATTCCTTAATATGTGTGGAGTTTTGTAACGACACGATGTTCAGATTATTTATTTGCAATATGTGATTTATAGGCTTCATAAACTGTTTATTAGATTGTGGGCTTTGAATAGTATGAGAAGACAACAACATATTTGGTGAGAATCACAATTTAGGGTACAAAATCAAGGGCTCTGTGGTCCTTAGGACTCTCCAACTCTGACTTTAGCACATTTAAGTTGACATTTAAAATAGTTATGGTAAGGTTTATGGTTAGGGGTAGGTAAGGGTTATGGTTACGGTTACGTTTAGGATTTAGGGTAGGGACGCCCAAAGGATCCCAGATAGTAAAAAACACCAAATCAACGCCCTCTTAAAGAGGCAGTAGCCTACATTGGATGTACTATTTTCAGATACAGCATTGTTTAATCTACAGTATTCTTTTATTTAGTCTGTTACCAATAATATTTACATGTTATTATTATCTTCTGATTATTATTATTGTGTCTCATATTTTTTACTAAATGAAATATATTAGCTTCCAAAATGTAAATAGGTATATCTAGCTGTCTGACAACATGAACTGATGGAATGGCTTGTGCTACACTTTATAAAAACCCAGGGTGCAATGAGTGTATGTTGGAAAAAGATCTTGGTTCCTTTCTAAACGTAGAAATGTGATTGCAAGGAGGACTCAGATCAGAAAATAGTTGAGCTGAACTGGTAAAAGACTTGAGTCCTTATTCGAATGTAAGGGCAGTATGAATATAAAGGGAAGTGAGTGCTTTCACTTTTTTTTACTCCAGAGTTCAGTTTATTAACCTCTCTGGGTTATGTGGGACGCTAGCGTCCCACCTGGCCAAAAGCCAGAGAAAATGCAGAGCGCCAAATTCAAATAAATTACTATAAAAATCAAACTTTCATGAAATCACACATGTAAGATACCAAAATAAAGCTACACGTGTTGTGAATCCAGCCAACATGTCAGATTTCAAAAAGGCTTTTCGGCAAAAGCAAACGATGCTATTATCTGAGGATAGCAGCTCCTTAAACAAAAGAGAGAAAACATATTTCAACCCTGCAGCCGCGACAGAAAACGCAGAAATAAAAACATAAATCATGCCTTACCTTTGACAAGCTTCTTTTGTTGGCACTACAATATGTCCCATAAACATCACAAATGGTCCTTTTGTTTGATTAATTCCGTCGATATATCTCCAAGATTTCAATTTATTTGGCGCGTTTGATCCAGAAAAACACTGGTTCCAACTTGCGCAACGTGACTACAGAATATCTAAAAAAGTTACCTGTAAAATTTGCCAAAACATTTCAAACTACTTTTGTAACACAACTTTAGGTATTATTTAAAGTAAATAATCGATAAAATTGAAGACGGGATGATCTGTGTTCAAAACAGGAAGAAAATAAACTGACGCTAACTTTCTTGTCTCTAACAAACAGTACACTTGAAGTTACCCTCGTTTTGAACAGGGCTACTTCCTCATTACACAAAGGAAAAACCTCAACCAATTTATAAAGACTGGTGACATCCAGTGGAAGCGGTAAGAACTGAAAGAAGGTCCTTTAGAGATCTGGATTCCCAATGAAATCCCATTGAAAAAAGAGTGACCTAAAAAAAAAATCTGAATGGTTATTCCTCTGGGTTTCGCCTGCTACATAAGTTCTGTTCTACTCACAGACATGATTCAAACAGTTTTAGAGTGTTTTCTATCCAAATCTACTAATTATATACATATCTTCTGGGGATGAGTAGCAGGCAGTTGAATTTGGGCATGCATTTCATCCGGACATGAAAATACTGCCCCCTGTCACCAAGAAGTTTATTTAAGAGGCCTGAGATTGGTTATTTTAAAGAGGACTATTATGTGAAATCACCCTGAGAGTGTTAAGTCACCTGTTGTGACATGACTTTATTAACATTAACCTGAAGACTGTTCTTTATTTAATCAACTAACTATGTTTAATTGTTACTGGTTAAATGAATCATGTAACAATGAACTTATTAGGATTTGGGGTTTGCTTGTTAAAGAAGAGATGGAGAGAGAGACACTTAACATTGGCACTTTCAGAAACTACTCTCACTTACAGTAACCATATACATTGCACATGAACCGCTGCACGCTTTGAGAAAAAAATCATGAATGTATTTACTTGAAATGCCTGGGTTCGCCGTGGATCTCTCTCAGTGGACAGGGCCGCCTTGGAAAGGGGGTTGTGCCTTTTCGCGCCACGCTTGTAAGGCTCTGATTGTCCAAAATGGTTCCGACAAGTCTTATACTGCTGTACTTCTTTGTAGTTGTCCGGTATCCGCTGACTTGTTGTGTAGTCCTGAACAGAACTACAGAGTTTATTTTTCTTCCATTCACTCTGGAAGATGCTTCTTCGAAGATAGTCTAGCTAGCCGTGTCGATGGTTCCCAGTGGGGTGATGAGAGTAGCATAATACCATGATTTGAGCAGAGTTCTTGAATTCACTTTTGAAGATACTTTACTTAGGACAGCTAATCAGTCTTGTGAGTTTATTGTCTCTATGTCAGGTTGATATTCAAAGTTCAAACCATTTGAAACGTGCAGCTTCACATCATTCTGGTCTTGTATGTTAATTTATTAACCCATAATTTATACAGTTTGTTCGAAAGGGGCGGTTCCGTCAGGCTGACACGCTCTCTGACTTCACTCAGGGGCGTGGCTTGTCACTGTGCAAAGTTATGTAAAACAACTATCTCTTATAGCTTGTCAAATCACATCCCTCTCTTAACAAAAATACTTTAATCATTTTTCATCTTACATGCACAATGAATGGTGTGATAAGTTCGTACATGTAGTGGGTATACGTTCCAAGTTACAGTATTTCCTTTATAACATTTTTAATGACATCACAATAATGAACAAAATTATATTAGTGTTCTGTAGATCGTTCTAACCAATCCCAACATTCTATGCTAGAAATATTGTTCCAGTATTTTGCTTTTGAACGTGTTCGAGTTTCAAGGGGAAAAGTCTATTGCAACAAACAGCATCCTTTGGTGAATCTTGGTCGAGGGAAACCTGAATCTTCTCCCCTTGATTTACATAAGGATGTGAGTTGTTAATCCCTACTAGTTATTTCCTCCCCTCTGCCGGTGCGGGGGGGTCTGATTGAAGTTATCCATTGCAAACCTGATCGGACCTATTTGGATTCTCACTGAAAGTGTTGAGTCTGTGGACCTATAAAGACAATGGAACAGTGTTAAATTAACACACTAAGTAAAAGGCAGGGGACTCTTGCCAAAACATGTCTTTAGATAGCCCAATGCATTTCTATGGGAATATTTTGGACCTGCGCTTGTAGCCTGCCTTCCCGCATTTGGGACAAGACCCATTTTGATGCATTTGACCATTTTATTTAAATATTTCCCAGAGTGCCTTGCCTTTTGAATTAATTGTAGAGTTACCATCTAAGTCTATATTTGTTATGACAGAGACATGTTTGTTGCATTCCTCCAATGTCAGTCCTATGACCTTCACCAAGTGAGATCCTGAATTAGTATGTTAACAAGCCCACAAAAAATTATTAACACAATACCATACATATTTCACAAGGCATCATTTTGAAGGCCTAGTTTAACCCTAATACAGGGGCCTGAAACTCATACACAGCCCTTTGATCTAAAACCACAGCCATCATTAGAATATTTCACTGCATGCTCTATTAAAGGTAATTGTTTGTATTAACTCATTCTTATTGGTCTATTAACTAATGGGTGACAGGGTTGGAGCGTTATGCTTAACAAGCCCAGTTTGACTACAAAACACTTTTAAAAACAGGGCAAATTAAGTGACAGAAACAGCATGTTTTGGCAGCAGAGGTGAGAGGTCAGTATGACATGTCCTGATGACAGCCCAGCATTCTTCTGTATTCTTATTTTTCATGTTTTGAATGTGCAAACCTACAATGTCCATCACAGAATATTGAACAAAAAGGTTCACTTATGGCGCTTTCAAGAGACCTGGGAACTCTGTAAAAATATCAATGGTCTTCAGGTTGGAAAGTAGGAGCCCGAGTCAGATGCCCGAGTTTCTGACATGGAATTCCGAGTTGGATGATGTTCAACTTTTTTCATGTTCCCATTTCTCTTGAACGCACTCAAGTCAGAAGTCAGAGATTTCCAAGTTCCGAGGTTGCAGTTAGTTTGAACGTGCCATACATTTTTCATGAGATTATTGACAATTTTGAAGTCGCGAGGTAACCAGGAAGTGACATCCCACTGACCTCTTACACTCTCCTCTGCTGCCAAAACATGCTGTTTTTGTTTAAGTTTGTCTTGTTTTTAAAAGGTTCATAATGTGCAAAAGTACAATGTGAGCCTCAAAGTAGTGAAATAACATTGTTAACTAAATGTGTCATGAGTTTTATGATAATTTTGTAATGGTTATTGACTGAATTCTTTAAAATGTTGCCATAGATAGCTAGTTATACTGAACAAAAATATAAACTCAACATGCAACATTTTCAATGATTTTACTGAGTTACAGTTCATATAAGGAAATCAGTAAATTTAAATGAATAAATTAGGCCCAAATCTATGGATTCCACATCACTGGGAATGCAGATATGCATATGTTTGTCAGAGATACCTTAAAACAAATTGGTAGGGGCGTGGATCAGAAAACCAGTCAGCATCTGGTGTGACCACGATTTGCCTCATGCAGTGCAACACATCTCCTTCACATAGAGTTGACCAAGTTGTTGATTGTGGCATGTGGAATGTTGTCCCACTCCTCTTCAATGGCTGTGCAAGGGTGATTGATATGGGCAGGAACTGGAACACGGTGTCATACCCCTCGATCCAGAGCATCCCACACATGCTCAATGGGTAACATGTCTGGTGAGTATGCAGGCCATGGAAGAACTGGGACATTTTCAGCTTCCAGAAATTTTGTACAGATCCTTGCGACATGGGGCATTGCATTACCATGCTGAAACATTAGGTGATGGTGGTGGGTTAATGGCATGACAATGAGCCTCAGTATTTCGTCACTGTGCATTCAAATTGTCATGGATAAAATGCAATAGTGTTCATTGTCCGTAGCTTATGTCTGCCCATTCCATAACAACATCGGTATCATCTGTTCACAATGTTGACATCAGCAGACCGCTCTCCAACACGATGCCATACACGTATCTGCGGTTGTGACGCTGGTTGGATGTACTGCCATATTCTCTAAAACGACATTGGAGGCAGTTTATAGGAGAGAAATGAACAATAAATTCTCTGGCAACAGCTCTGGTGGACAATCCTATAGTCAGTATGCTAGTTGCACACTCTCTCAATACTTGAGACATCTGTGGCATTGTGTTGTGTGACAAAATTACACATTTTAGGGTGGCATTTTATTGTCCCTAGCACAAGGCGCACCTGTGTAATGATCATGTTGTTTAATCAGCTTCTTCAATATGCCACACCTGTCAAATGGATGGATTATATTGGCAAAGGATAAATGCTCACTAACAGGGCTGTAAACACATTTGTGCACAACATTTGTGAGAAATACGCTATTTGTGCTGATGTAACATTTCTCTTTTATTTCAGCTCATGAAACATGGTACCAACACATTACATGTTGTGCTTATTTTTTTGCTCAGTGTAGTTAGCCAGCTACATCAAAATCAAATACATTTTTATTTGTCACATGCGTCGAATACAACGGGTGTAGACTTTACCTTGAAATGCTTGTTTACTTGCCCTTCCCAACGATGCAGAGTTAGAAATAAGAAAATAAGAAAAATACAAAAAGTAACACGAGTTATAAAATACACAAAAATGAAACTATATACAGGGAGTAGTAGTACCATATCACTGTGCAGGGGTAAGAGATATGTGAGGGAGATATGTACTGTACATACAAGCAGGGTAAAAAGGACATGAAATGAATAAATGCATGGGTAAATGCTTGCTAGCGTTACCAACCTGTGTTACTATGTTTTACTCACTAAATCGTTATTGCTACGAGTATGCAATGGGGAACTGAATTTGAATGATGATGCTTTGTTAAATCCATTAAAGAAAAGTCCCAACAGAAAAATGATAATCTCCTATTTTCTCCTGGTTAGCCTATTGTGTGCAAAGGTTGTTACATTGTAACTAAATAGATGTAACAATCAGCTTGGATCTCAAACCATGCTACAATATGAACTTTTTCACTGTTCCAAAATGTGATTATTACGCAACAGAACAGATAACATGGACTGCCTGCTAATTATTGATAGGCTATGTTTCAACTTGTCAATTTCAAGTTATTTTCTAACAAGTTGTATTTTCTAACAACAGTTTGAATTGAGGTGTGTTCCGCCTCCTCATTCATTCACATAGAAGTAGCCGATTTCAGCATTACGGACAATTTATGTTTGAGGCTTTATTGAACCAGAAAAACGTCTCTCTTTGAGGAGAGCCCACCACACTTCACTCATGTTTGCGCAGATCAAGTATGCATATATTTGCACAGTCTTGCAAGAATAAGAACATTTTCTTGCTGGCGCTCGCTTTGGCTTCCTTGTTGTTTTCCTTACAAATAATAACTTTGGACATGTGTGCGTCACTTTGATAGCGAGTTCCTTATTTTCTGTATATCGTGTTGTCATTTCTACTGTAGGCGCATACGGTATGTATGGAGCATAATGTGTTTACAGTTTTTGTTTTCAAGTACTTGTGACAAATAATGCATTCCGATTATTGCATCTATTGTAATGGACAACTATGATGTGTGTAAAATACTTTTTTGAAGATTGTACTGATTATAATGAGCTAAGCTATTTCCCAGCTATGTGTGTTTGTTGACATTATACATTATACAATGCATTCTGGGTGTCACCAAAGATGTTATAATGAGGTGAAGGAATGGTTCACTCATCTTTTGGGTGAACTTCAGGAAGTGAATGAAGGGAAGTGGATGATCGTAGATGACACACCCCCTTCAACATGCATACAATAAACAGACCAAACTCATCTAGTCTCCTCTTATTATCTTTGGTTGATGCGAAAAAATAAACAATCCGGCTTTCTAGAAAGTGCTTTACTCAATTATTTAGATCAATGATGAGCTCATCTGTGACGTGATTAATTATAAATGGTAACTGCTTTCAGCTAATTCATATTTCAGTTTCTGTCAGCTGAGAGTTATAAAAATATGACTGCTTGTGTTACGTCAATCTTTCCTCAGTTAGCGCTAGGACAAATGTAGCCTACATTTTCCTGTTTGGAGGATTGTGTTATGCTGTAGCGACTTCTGTGAATGTCTGAACATGGCATCCAAAAATAAACTGGTCACATTCTGGACATAACTTTGTAAGGACTGTGTGTGTTTCTGCAAAATATTTCTGTGAAAAAAAAGTGTGGCCGGCTCAAATGCTGATTGTTGCGACAATCGAAAATTTATGTTCTTAATAAGTGTTCTAATCACACCGGTTTGATCGCATGCAACAGAGACCACTATAGAACGATCACACCCATTTGTTGGTACGTGTGAAAAGGTTAAAGTTCAAAGAAATACTGTGTTCATATGAGAGTGACCCAAACAAGACAGAAAAACTTAATCAAGTGAGCAAAATAAGTATATATTGTCATAAAATTAGTTTTAATTCAAATAACCAATTCACTTTCTTTCAAATAGACCAAAAATAATCAAGTTCAGAAAGTCCAAATTCTAAATAGAATTCGTCTCCAAAATTGTCCCGAAGTCAATCAAAAAGTAAAGATGAGCAATCTCTCTTCAAAATGCCAAAAGATAGGTAATCCAATAAAGTAAGTCACAAAAAATACAGTTAACAGGATAGATATCACCAGTTTGTGGTAGGAGAGGGAAATCCACCCTGGTGGAGATTTCCTTACAATAGCTCAATTATTCATGGGATCCTCCGAAACCAACAACATAGGAATCGTTTGTAGTTGGAGTAACAATTCACAATAATGTGCAAAAAGTATTCACTTGAATGGTTAATTTTAGGCCACTTAAAAGGTTTTTCATGACACCTTTTCTTAAGGACATGCCCTATTAAAGCTATAGTTCACCTAAATGTCAATGGTGGCCATCTTAGCTTTGCCATTGCAAATAACGCAGTCAGAATTGGCAGATACATACCACAACAGCATGAAAATGTGTATGTGTACTGTATGTGCCTATCACCTCACACTTAGCCATCCGACTCAGTAGTTCACTGGTGCTAGTCTTTTCATCACTAGCTTCACAGGCTTTGGACTGGGGGTGAGCCCTGACTCAGACCAAATGTCCCACCTGAAGGTACTCTGGTCTCCGGTGGGCATTGTAGTATCTGATTTGTCTGTTTTGGGCCACTCCCACATTTCTTCTCAACCTCCTCTTCAATGTGATGTTGGTGTTCCAGTAGAGTGTATTGTGGTTGAGCAGGAGCTGGTGCTTGATGTATGAGTATCTCCAGTGGCTCTTTGAGATTCCTGCCAATGGCAAGTTGTTCAAGGGTGCGACCAGTAGAATCATGTTTGGAGTTGTTTATGGTAAACTGGAATTCAAGCAACCGCTTATCCCACTCTCTGTGATGCTCAACTACGAAAAATGCCATCATGGTCTTCAGAGTCCTATTTACCCTTTCAGTGAGGTTTGTCTGAGGGTGGTAGCTGGTAGTCAGATTTTGTATCATTCCCCACTTTGTA